>NC_135997.1:9654115-10026615 GCF_048128805.1 Centroberyx gerrardi
GTTGTGTGTACTGACGTGTTTATTACAGCACACAGTGGTTTGGGACCCACTTTTGCTCTAGGCTGAGTTTCAGTTAGTGGTGAAAATAGATAGAAAAGTTATCTGCTGGATGTTTCACACAGACAGCCACCAAAATATTCATGTTTGACTTTGTTTTACTGGAACTTCTGTGCTTAATTCACTATCATTACATATAATTTCCATTGCATCTAAGATCAGACTCTAAAGGATGTTGTTTAATACTTAATAGGGACTGACATCATTCAGAAGTAATGCCTTAAAGTGTATTCTATTGATAAATAATAAATACATGTTTGATTCAAAAGTTGCATATTAATCAGAATTCCATTGTTTCCATTTACTATTCTTTTCCCCCTCAACATCTTAAAAGGTTATCCGCTGCAGAGTGAGGGTGGTTGACTTGATGAATGGTTATTGTTGAACAAGAGTAAAATATATTGATCAAGGACCATAATATACTAGATTAATATAGCGGTCATGTGATTTTTTTTTTTCCCAGCCGTCTGCATTTTGACACTCAAGGGAGTCTGGATCCTCTCTGATGTCATAAATGCGAGACAGTCAGAAGCAACAGAAAAAAAAAAAATGCTAAAGGTGGTCATCTTTATACATCGTCTCATACCTCATGAGGCTGAGATGATTCATTGCTTCTTGCCTGACATCAGAGCTCTCTGGAGGTCTCACATTTAAAATGTAAAAAGTGAAATGAACTGCTAGCATCGTGTTAATATAACTGACAACAGAACATGAATATCGCTGTTGCAGAGAGGCAGAAAAGTGGATACCCAACGAAACATTTCTCTATCTCTCGCCATGGAAACTTTGCAAAGAATATAGTTCTACATTGCAAACTTGCTTCTCTTGTACTTCCACGGTATCCAGAGGATAGCACTGCAAGGTGGAGCTGATCATCCAGAGAGAGAGAGAGAAGAAGAAAACAAAACTATGTGGGAGGAAGAATTCCTTTTAAGTTTTTTCTTGATCGGGAGACACTTGCATCGGGGCAAGTTGTGTTCGGTTATGGATTGACTGGCAACTCCGGAGCCAGTCATGTCAGCTGTCGATCAAACTGTCAAAGCACAAAAGCCCGGTTCCCAAGCCTCTATCATTGTGCACTGTTAGCAGCACAGGGCTACCAGGGTCCAACCGCATTAAAGCACTCGCTTCTCCTTCATTACCAGAGGGACACAATAGCTCTGCCAGCCAAAACCCCTGTGAATTCATGTTCCACTCTAAATCACATGTACCTGCAGCCCAATGTGATACAATTAGGAGTTGATTATGTGTAAATTTAATCAAATGATGACAGCCTGAACTGTGTGGCTGTCTGGCACGTTGTCATTCTCCAGTAGCCAATCCACTGCCTCGGGAGAGCGGTAATTGATTCCCAGGCCTCCTGTGGGAACGCTGCTCCCCTCATCTTGCGCGGCAGAGTTACACAGGTATCCCTGACATCTGAAATTTCAACGAGTGTGTACATCCACGTCGTTATCTTCCTGTGAACTCTGACCCGGAAACACTTTGGGGCGCGAAATGAAAGGGCTTCTTCTGCTGCTGCACAGTGAGGGAATATGGGAATAGTACGTAATATATAAATGTAGACTTGTATGTGTGTGTGTTTGTGTGCTTTTTGGTGTGTTAATGGATATTTATATGCGTGTGTGTGTGTGTGTGTGTGTGTATTTGTGGATTGTGCCAAATCTGACTGACTTCTTTCTGAAGCCCCTTTGAAAAATTTATGAGATGTTGGACCATTGTATTTGTGTGTGCACATGCACTTCTGACGGTGTGTGTGTGTGTGTGTGTACGTGTGTATGCGTGTGTGGGTGCTTCAAAGCCTAAGTGTGCATGTTAACCTTTACTTTTTTGCGCTACACCTGAAGCCCCAGTGCTCGCCCTATAATGTACCTTATAGCTTATAATTTGCTTATTACGTCTGTTATCAAACTGCCCTGAATTTAACATCGTAGACCGGAGACATTTAACATTCTCCTATTGTCAACAGACACCAAAACTGTGCCAACCAAGTAGCTGTAGATTCAACAGTATGTTCCAGGGACTTGTGAAATGTCCTGACCAATAATTTTAGTTAATCTGAATGAACTCTCAATGATTTCTGGCTTGCTATCAATATCAGTTAACTCTTGCTCTCCAAAAAATCTCAAAACCAATTGGCTTGGAAGACTGCATGTTGGGGCTGTCTGACACACAGCTGCACCCCACAGCAGGGAGGAGAAGTTGGTTTGGGAAAGTTGTGGGCACTGAAAGACCATTAGCATTCAGCATGGCTGAAAACATAAATACACCTTTAAAATTTTGGAAATTTTGACATTGAGAATGATAATTTTAGAGCTAGAAGAGCTTTCAACCTTGTTGCAAAATTATACATCCAGACCGTGTCGCATGGTGTTTATGTCTTTATTTCTCCATGGAAATTATTGGCGATCACTGATATATAGGATAAGTTATAGCCTATGCTAAAGAAAAAAAAATATGCAGATGAAATGGAAATTATGGATGCAATTTTGGAACAATAACTGCAATGGAGTGGCAGATATAGGGGACAAACAACTGAAAGAAATACAAAATAAACAGAGAGGGAGAAAGAATAAGAGAGAGAGGGGGAGAGAGGGGGAGAGAGAGGCACATATACACACTGACTGTGACCTGTGAGTGTGTCAAAAAAAACCAAAAAAAAACAGCCGTCTTGTGAGAACACTCCAGTTACCAGTGAGAGAGCTATGAGTGAGCTTCATTGAGGATTAGGTCTTTCAGAATCGCTCGTCCACAGATCTCTGCCAGTATTCCCAGTGAGACTGATTATCCAGCGCTGTCACAGACACAGAGGATAATTACAGGGTCTCCCTTAGGTCACTGCTCTCTCCATGCCCTATGAATGGAAATACACTGCTGAGCAAGATGCCAAAGATGACTGGGAGAGAACACAGGTTACACACACACACACACACACACACACACACACACACACTACAGACATACAAACAATTTTTTTCTCACTCTCTTTCTCTTATTCACCATCTCTCTCTGTTACACACTTGCTCTCTATATTTTTACAATTTTTACACAAGCATGCTCCCATTGCTCTTTTTTCCTCTTTATTTTCCTGCATTTCTGCTGTATCAGGTCTTCCTCTCTCTCTCTCTCTCTCTCTCTCTCTCTCTCTCTCTCTCTCTCTCTCTATCTCTCACACTATATCTCCCTCAGACATGCTCTCAGTTTCAGTTAAGCTGTCTATCCCTTTCTCTCTCTTTCAGGCACTATAGTATCTCACACCACACTGCTCACATTTCTCTCTTTTCGCCCTCCACTTTGTTGCACATCTCCTGTGTTAGCTCTTCCTCTCCCCCTAGTGGCCGATCCATAAATTACACACTGACAACTCAGAGGACCAAATACTTTGCCTTATTACATTGAGAGTTAAGAACGCCAACTGGTTTTCCATGCAGACCACAGAAGCAATCGTGATTCCTGTTGGCGGATGATTGAGATGTAGAGAAGATAGAAAAAAAAAATGAGGGGGGGAAAGAAGCTCCACAAGGACAAAGTGACACTGGAGGAAATCCTAGACCTCCACTTGTCCCAGAACCCCTCCAGGAACATAACACCAAAGCCCCTTTTCCTTCCAAAATAAAACCGCCCGCAGACTGAATCCTCTTAGAGGGCTTGCCACACTAACACAGGATGAATGTGTGTTGGTCAAAAAGAAGGACTGAAAAAAAAACAACAACTTATGGATCTACCATAGTTACAGATATTGTATATTGTGGTCAATCTGTTGATGTGGATTGTGCAAATACTAATTTTCTCTCTCTTTTTTTTAATGTATTTATCTATCAGTCTCTATCTATCAGCTTAGTTTCAACTTTCCAAACCACTGCTGCTGGTGGCCAAAGCTGCATTTCATTCAGTCAACACACTGAAAGAAATAAAAGCAGTGACATCACCGTTGTTTTGTTCAGGCATTGCATTGACAGTGGCCCTCATAAATAAATGATAAGGTGCAGGCGGTGCCAGGTTGGGTTATGGGGTGTACTTGTTCATAGAATATGTTTGACCCAATATGTCTAGTCGTCTGGGTGATGTTTATGAAAACTAAGGAAAACAGAAAGACTGCAAGAAGCAGAGAGAGAGGGAAAAAGAGAGAGAGAGAGAGGAATAGAGGGACAGATAGATGAACAAACAGGTAGAGACCAAGAAAGACACTACAGACACTTTGCAAGCTCTCTTACGGCACATTACAGCTGTGTCATTTAGTTTAAAAATGTTTCCCACTCTGTTGTGTCCTCTGTGACAAGCTTCAGAGGAATTAACAGCATTTAGGATCACTTCAGAGCCAACCCTGTGCACCGGCCAGAACCCCGCCTCCCCTTCACCCTCTCACTCTGTGTGTGGCTGCTTAATTATTGATGCTTATGTATTGCTGATTTTGGTCTTTGTGTTGTCCCCGGTGAATGCTCTAGTGAGGCGGATGGAGGTATTTATCTAACTCGGAAAGCAGGGCTCTATTCCTCATCCTGTCCACACACCGCTGGGCCATCCCAATGGATATGACCTCAGCACTGCAGCACCAAGAGGACATTCTCACACGCACAGGAGTATATGTTTTCATTTACCACTGAAATTACATACATGACAGTGTTGAGGGCTATACTTAAGTTGGCAGTTACTCAGGAACCAACACTGTAAGAAAATGGTCAGAAAATAGCCTATAATGTTCTAGTATCATGACAAAATAATTTTCTGCTTTCAGTAACTTTGATGTTTGTTTGTATAGCTAAACATGATTAAATAACAACTCAAAAGTTATGTTTTTATTTGTTGCAAAATTATGATTTTGCTTGGTGTACAAAACAAATTTCCTATTGGAGCAGTGATTTGAAACTCATTCATTCATTCATTCATTCATCTATATTAGTCCTGGTAAAACCACGGTAATGTTGAGTGTTGAGGGCAATTTCCAATAAAATCCATGTGATTTATGCTCCTGTGCTCTAATGAAGAGCAATGGTGCTCTCTTGTGGTGAGACGGCATCATTGCTGCTTTGTGTTTACAAATCAGTGCTTCTTGATCCTGGTCCTCAGGAGACAGAGCACCGCTAGTTTTCTGTTTTACCTGGTAGTTGATCACATTCACCTGGTGTCCCAAGTCTCACTGAGACCCTTGTTACACCAGTTTATTGTAATTAACTGTCAGAAGACCAAAGTATGTGATAAATCATTGTACGGAAATAATTAATTAGTACAGTTGTGCACATGCTAGGCATTGTTGTGAAAACATGCAGTAAGATCACTGGGGACCAACAGCCTGATCTGAACTTTATATCACCAGGCTCAGTAGTAAGCCACACACACTGTTTGGACCCCCTCCACCTTCTCTCTGGAGAGTTTCAGCTACTCCCCACTGGGAAGCAATTTAGGTTCCCCATGGTCCAAAGCAACTGAGCCAAAAATGCCTTTATTCCACAGGCCATCACTCAGCTAAACAGGGGTAATGTGATATAACTGGGTTTCGTGCAGTAACAGGGGCCATGTGCAACAATATAAGACCTAACAGGGGCTATTGCCTGGCCTACTGTTACTTTTTAATGCATGTATCATTGCTTGCTGTCTGTATTGTGTTGGTATAGTGTTTTTAGTTGACTAATGTGCCTTTTGTTTTGTTTGTTTTTATGTACTTGAGCTACAACACAAATTGCCTCAGCAAGGACATTAAAGTTTTTCTAAGTCCAAGTCCAGGCTGAATTCAATTCATCTCCCATTGCAGTGTGTAATTCAGTTGTTTGTTAGTCCGTGAATCAAGTCAGGCAGTAGTAGTGGCATGCTTTATGAAGCAATATTTTGTGATCTTTAATGATTTGCATAGAGCTGCTTTGCAAAAAAAAAAAATATGGATGCCTTTTTCAAAGCAAATTTCATTGACTGTTTTATTCCACAGTATTCGAGCACATAATTGTATCCCAGAATGCAAGGTAAGACCCATTGGTCTCCTACTGCCAGTTTCAGAGCTGTTCAATAGATCTTATCAAACAGATCTGGTTACACAAGCTATAGCTCTAAGAAGGTGGAGGACCTCCAAAAACAATATTAGCAGTATTGACATCTTTAATGTGTGGCAAAGGTCTAATCCCAGTGGGTTCCAGACTAATGGGGAAATATTGAGTGTTGCCAGAACAGAGGTTTTCTCCTAATCCGTCCATTATGTGCTTTGGACAACCACTTTCACCAGAGATGAATGTAAAGAGATGGATGGGAGATAATGTGGTCAATTTTGATACAATAAAAGGAGTGATAACTCAAAGTCAGTCACACTCTCAGATGATTAGCTCGTGCCTGTCTGAAGGAGTACTATTAAACTGAGATCTGCGAGCCATTTCCTCTCTCAATCTCTCTTTCTATGGTTTGCTGAGTGATCCAATCAATGCAACCCTTTTCATCTTTCCCTATTTCATCCCTGACTTATTGTACCCTTAAAATCTTTTCTGTGACTCTCCATTTCTAACTTTTCTCTCTTGAGCTTTACCCGTCATCAGCCATTTTCCTCTATGTCTAGATGCTGGTCCGCTGTGCAGACCTTTTCACCCCAGCACTTCTGACAGAAAGCAGGATCCGTCATTAGGACCTAGGACAGCAACTGCCACTCTCCACTATTCAAGCCTCTACATACAGCAGACTGAAAGACTGAATCCGGGAAGTGAGACAATAAAATGGGCAGGGTGCATGAGACAAGTGAGTAAAGAGGGATTTCAGCAGTTGAAGGATTTAAGTAGAAGTATCCAGTTCTTTGATGCGTAACTAAGACAACACCGTGGGTCTGTGATTTAGCAACACACAATCCTCCTTATTTAGCCCTGGGCTCTATCAGACCGCCCTATCTCCCCTCCACATCCAGCCACGTTGGGCCCACGCATCGGCCAAGGCAGCCAGGCGATGGCATTGTGGCTGGCGATAACACACATGTATTGTGTCTGAGTTTGGAAGGCTGGGGTCTTGCGCTGCGATTGCGACTAAAGCTGGCGCTGTGAAGGGTAAAGGGAAGAGGCGTGAGGATTGTGGAGCTGGGAATGGGGCTGAAACAGAGGCTACAGTTGCCAGACAGACGTGATTTGTGTGATTTAATTCTAAAGTTCAGACTTTATGAGATCACATCGCTCTATGTCCACACTTGGTGGAAATTGCTGTTAAACGTCTCCTGTGGCAGTATTTATGTAAATTTCTGTCTGCATTACTTATTCCCACTCTCCCTCTCAGTCTCTTATCATTGATTGTATGCACATTGTGGCTGGATTGTATCCAGGCTATGTTGAATTCCAATCACAATTTGAACCTGACCCCTTCCATTTCTGGTCTGTAAGATCTGATAGCAATGCAAGAAAATCATATTTTTGCACATCCAGACCTTCACTTAATGTGCTCTGGCATGTTCGAGTGATAAAAGCTGCATTGAAATGACAAATTGCAACCATAGCCATACTTTCCTACCTCGCCATTTTTTCTCTTCCATCTGTACTGCATCATCATAGTATATATTCAGTTAAAAAAATGGTTTATACAGGGTGAGCACACTGAGAGTGAGCTTTGTTTTAATAGGAGAGTCTTGTTAGATATGGGCAATTAATGGGTAAACAAAAGTATAGTGAAATGCAGGATGAATAAAAGGAACATGGACATGCAATACAGAGAGAAACAACAGTGAAAAAAGGGCTTGAAAACATGAACATGTCAAATAAAGGTGCATAAATTATATATTTGCATGTGGTATCATAATTCCATATTTACATGTGGTATTATACTTGGCAAGTGACAAATAGACATCATTCTCTGACTCTCACTGCTCACAAGGGAAGGAGAGAATTTAATATGAACGCAGCATTTTCAGTGACTTTGTCTGCCTGCCCTTCATTTTTAGCCCACTGTCATATTATTCTGCCTTTTTCCCTTACTGAGCAGCATGGTGAGATCTCTCTGCCCCTGCCTACGACCTTAACAAATTGTGCCCTTTGCCTCTGCTTTGTGTAATCTGACCCTTTTAAACTTTATTTTATACCATATGGCCACAAGTGAGGTAGTAGCCCTCACCTGAACACCATGTCAGTGCTTCTCTTCAAGTGGAAACAGAGTGGGAGAGCCCAGGCACAGGAGAGATTCATCAAAGTAAAATGGAAGCCTGGACAAATCAAAGTATAAACAGAGACAGACACGATTCAAAGAGGCAGAGAGAGAGAGAGAGAAAGTGAGAGAGAGGGGGAAAGAGACAGAGGGAGCAAGAGAGAGAGAGAGAGAGAGAGAGAAAGAGAGAGAGAGATTTTGACAAAATTCCAATACACAATGACTCATTACTCTACATCTGTGTGTCTGGCAGGGTGGCACATCTTTCTGCCACAGCAGCTGCCCAGTGTAGTCAAGCCAACCTCTGATATACATTACCACCCTGCAGGGTAGAGATGCCATGCATAATCTCTCTCTCTCTCTCTCTCTCTCTCTCTCTCTCTCTCTCTCTCTCTCTCTCTCTCTGTCTCTATTTCTCGTTCTCTCTCTTTTCTCTCTCTCTCTGTCTCTATTTCTCTTTCTTTCTCTTTTGCTGTCTATGTTTCTGTCTCTTTCTATCTCTCACTTTCTCTCTCTCTTGTTCTCTCTCTCTCTCTCTCTCTCTCTCTCTCTCACTCTCTCTCTCTCTCTCGCTCTCTCTCTCAGGTAAAGCAATGTTTCATCTTCCATTTACCCCAAACCATTGCTACTTTGCATACAGTTATGTACTATAATTGGGAATGAGTGCAAGGCCAGGTGTACAATTTGTCATGGGAGAATGCATGTAAAAAAAAGTCCACCATCCATACACACGCTATCCATACATGCACACACACACATACACATACACACTTAAGCACATGAAAATATGAGTTGACATTGCAAAGAATAACCCCAAAAATAACAGAAATAATTCAATTGTGGGTGTATATACAGTATGTGTGTGTGCTTGTATGGAGATTGAGAGAGGAAATGGCTTGCAGATCTCAGTTTAATACACACACACACACACACACGCACACACACACTTAAGCACATGAAAATACGAGTTGACATTGCAAAGAATAAGAATGGAAGATGCACAGCAACTGCATTATTTCTGTTATTTTTGGGATGCAGTAACCTAGAGGTTAGAGAAGGAAACCTCTGGGTGGAAGGTCGCCATCTTGAATCCTGGACCGGCTGGGAAAATCTGGGAGAAGAAAATGAATAAATAACTCCTTCATCTCCCTGAACAAGTGCCACTGAGGTGAGGAAACAACCAAATAATAACAGGAAACTTATAGCTTCACAACAGTAGTCATACACCTGCCTAGAAATAAACTGAATCGAATATTTTAGTTCATTGTGTAAGATATATTTAAACTATACATTAAAGGAACCATTAGTCGTTCCTCCTTCCTCCTCTCAACAGAGGCAGAGGCCTCACTAGGCTTTCAAGAAGGATCAAGGCAGAATTAAAGAACTTCCTTCCTCATTACTTGAAGTAAAAATAGATCTGTCAGTGTTAGATTGGTAATGACAACAGGGCGGGTAACTTTTTTTCCCTTTTATCCAATCAGGGTCCTGATGTCCTGGAGGATGGGTGACAGAAAGATGGATGAATCTTTTGAGGGTTTGATGGCTAATCTTATCAAGGATGTAGTCACCGTCTTCAAAATGCAATTAAAAATTCCAGCTAAAATTACTTACTGCGTCTTTAGAAATGTTCTTGGTCCTCAGTGATTTGATTTCAATCTGCTGCACCGTCTCAGTAATTTGAGCCACCTTGCTAACAGTTTTGAATCCAAAGAATTATTGTTTTTGAAATATTTCTTTTCAGAAGATTTGTAATTTATTCAGATGGTGGAATCATCATTTCATCATTTTTGTTTAATAATGAATTATCCATTAGACTTGAGACATGAAAGAGTGCGTGCCATTATTCACAGCTGTTGACAGACACATGACATCAAGACATTTTTGTGTAAAGTTTAAATTAGTCTTTTCTTCTAGGCCTTTTTTTCCATTTCAACCTGTCTTATATTGTTCTTTAATGAAAAAAAAAATCCACATGCTTCAATCTTCAATTAATAACCAGACTACAACTGTCACACCATTAGTGACACTCCAATCCCAGGAGTGTTTTATTAATTTTATTTAACCATTTGTCTCATATTTCCAGCTCATGTTTGACTTTACTTCTTAGTTCAGATGAAAGTTAAAATGGTAAGGAACACATTTCAGAAAAATTGCAGGCTGACTAAATCAGTGTTTCCAACCTAAAATGGATCTCCTGTAAAATTGATGGGTTTGCAATGAACCTTGGTTCACGGTGCTGGGTCACATTTGGGTTCGTGTGCCAGGCTTGAATCCAACCTGCAGGCTATGTGCTCAGGTCAGTTCAGGTCACTTTAAATTACAAGAGTTTGCTGTTTGTATTTTGGGCATAAACAATAGCAAGTCCATCAATCATGGAGGCAGTCCTGAAACGGAGTTGGGGTTTGAGAGAAACTTGAGGTTTGTAGAGAAACTCACCCCAACAAGAAGTTTGTTAGATTTAAATACACCTATAACATTTGCGACTCTTGACTCAGATCAAACAGTTGTGCCATCTCCTTAGTGGGATCACGTACAGTTTTGGTGTGTCGAGCGAGTTTAAGGGATTTAGAGTAGGCTAATGGAGTTGACACAGTCAGTTAAAACACTTTCTTCAAACAGAAAAGAATGTGAAAATTCAAGAGCTTGCTTCTCAATTTCAACTAATAGCATAGTGCTGAAAATCAGAGATCTTGTGGTGTTGAGGTTAGAGAGGCTCATCTTGAGAGGAGCTGTTTCTTTCTTGTGCATGAATGGCACATGGGCTTTTCGCTTGTTTTATGATCTGCCATTCAGTGAAACTGAAATCCGACACGGTGGCAAATAATGTAGAATGCAATGTAGTGGCTGGTAGAGGTTGTCAGTCTTCTCAGCGATGGTCTCATTAGTGTATGGTAAGGGTTAGGGTTAAGGTTAGAAGTACCATATGTACAGAAAGATGGCAGTATGCAAAATGTGCATCATTATCTGTTCATAGTATCACTATATTAGCAGAGCATGGAACAGGAAGAAAGTGTCATATGCACTGTCTCAAGTGCGAATAATTATTCAGGAATATATCCAGAGGAAAAAACAGTGCAGCAAATAACTCTAAATATATAGATTAGTCCAGGAATGCACTGAGCAGTCCAGGATACTTGGTATTGGGTAACTTTGCGAATTTGGGGGAATTTTGAGGCAACTTTAGGATTTTTTTTTTGTAAATTTGGGAATCTATGGAAACTTTGGGAACATATACTGGGAGTTGGCGTGGTCAAAGATGAGCTTGAGTTTGACACACTAACCATGGTATCAAGTGAGAGAGTTTGGACAGTTGGATAGAAGCACATTTGATTTAATATACAAGGCATTTTTTTTTTCAATTTATTTGAAAATTCCCCAAATTCCCTTACACTCCCAAAATGGACAATTACCAAGGAAAGTTTCCAAAAATTAAGGGGAATATTACCTCCCTTTATTCAGAGCAGTGCAGTGCAGGAAAACTGCCTCAGCACCGTCGCAGTTTGCAGAGACTGAGGCCATTAGGGCAAGAAGCATTGTTCAGTCTGGTGGCGGTTGGCAGAAAATAGCGCCTAAAGCACTTCGTGTTGCACCTTGGGGTGCTGAGGCAGAGACTGAAGTTCAGTTAAGTCCTCGTTTTCCTCTTTGCTACTGCCTCCAGGGTGTCTAAGCTCAGCCCTACAACAGAGCCAGTCTTTTTAACCAGCTTGTTAATGCCTGCATCCTCCACCTTGATGTCGGCTCCCCACCACTGCAAAGAACATTGCGCTGGCCACAACAGATTGATAGATCATGTTGAGTAGTCTGCTGCAGACATTGAAGGACCTGGGCCTCCTCAAGAAGAACAGTCTATTCTTCTCTCTCTTGTACCATGCCTCTGTATCAGTCCAGTTCAGTTTGTTGTTGTTATGCACCCTCAGGTACTTACAGGACTGCACCATCTCCACCTCCTCACCCAGGATGGTGACAGATGTCGGTGACTTCCTGCTCTGTAATCACCAGTAAAGCCATTCAAAATGACCACCTTCATCCCAAGATGACAGACTCTCTCTTGATGAGTGGTCACTTGAAAGATGACAATTGCCCCATTCTCAGAGCATGAGTTGTCACTGAATGGTTTGAGAAGCATGAAAATGATGTCCCCTGCATCGTGGCTGTATCAGTTCCCATATCTCAACTCAAATTAATACTTAAGGGACATTCTTGAGCGTGGGCTACAGGTCATCGTTTTCCACCACTATCAGCAAAACACCAAATAGGATATCTTGTGGAGCAGTGGTGTCACATCTCTCCAACAGTGACACTTGTAGAATTCATACCAAGCTGCATTAAAGCTGTTCTGGTGGTTTGTAGCAGCTCAGTACATTATTAAGGGAGGAACCGGAGGTGAAAATGGCAGTCTTGGCTGGTCGTTTTATTTTGAATTTTAATAACCTTTATGCTGCTATACTGTACTGTACTCATATTCAAAACAATCATCAAAAGCAATCACTTATGATTTTACACCAGCCTCTTTCACCACAGTATTTTGTAAATCTATCTATCTATCTATCTATCTATCTATCTATCTATCTAACTATATATATATGTATATATAAAACGTAATAGTCAGTAATGTAATTTCTGAACCACAAATCTTTCTAGCAATGGCATTACATTGCTGACTATTACGTTTTCATCATTCATCATTCCACTGAGAAAGTGTTCTGATATGCATATGTGCATATTTGTTTCATGAAATATTAGCTAATTGTTAGTAAAATACATAAAAGTCAAAATACAAGAATACAAAAGGGACAAGAAGGGACCCCTCATAAGAAAAAAAATCGAAACTAGCGCGGGTTCCATGTCACGTTATCATATAAAACCCAAATTCCCAAAAGAGAATGCAGCATGCTATATAAATCTGAATAAAGTCGGCCATATTTCCGAGTTTCAATCTCCCACATTGGTAACATAATGAACAAACAGATTCTTGTGTTTCTCTCCACAAGAGGACTAGTGGAACTCCCCATTTGACGTACGTGAATATATTTTGTAAATATTTGTATCATAAAAAAGTCCACTTTGTGCTGGTCTGTTCAATAATTTTTATTTATTTTTTTACTTAGAGCACTTTTAACAGTAGCTGAATCCAATCGAACTGTTGTTGCTACACCAACTGGGCTACACAAGCCAACGTTTGCTAACGTCTAGCTAGCTAACTACTTAACGTTACCATAGGCTGAATTTTAAAGGCTAAACATGTACCATGTCTCTGTATGACCTGGAAAACACTGTTGCTGGTGAAATATTGACTAGAAAACACAACTGTCTCCAAATGTGGATGGAAAAAGTAGGGAAGGGCACAAAAAGAGGCTTCTCATGACAGACTATTTTGAAGGGTAAATATTTTCCCCTGGAAACGGTCAACTTGTTTGTTCAACCATGTTGAACACCATGTATCATACGTTTTATCTATCCTTCAATTAGGCTACGAATGTAGTGTTCATATATTAAAAAAAACGAATCCAATGTACCATTGATATCAACCAACACACTCTTTAGAACATGTTTAATTTGCATCTTGTTTAATTTGCATCCAGAGTTCAGAGGAGCGGCAGCACCTCAGGGCAGCCCAGGTCAACCCAACACACTCCAGCATGAGGGCAGAACAGACAGCACAACTCAGACCTGACCTGACCCAGCCCAGCAGCAAGACAGAAGTGCTGTAGCCTAAGTTTTGTGGATTTGTTATTTTCAACTTTTATATCACCATAGGCACCATATTTAACCGCCACATCAGCCCTGTACAATGCTGTGTGCTATGGCAGGTTAGGGTTAAATTAGCTCCAAGTTAGCATAAACAAATAATATACCCATAAATAAGTACCATAAATACCATTATTGTTGCAGCTGTAGCCTACTAGCCTCAGATAATCTCCTTCATAAATCATCAAATTGAGTGTTTCATGAAAGGCAACCGAAGATTGGGACTCAATCCGAACCCTGCTCGTCACTAATTGTGATCAGTGCTAATTGTGTGGGCTTCTCTGCATGATGACTTGATTTGCGCAGTTTCCTTAGTGAATTGAAAGTTAAGACAGCGGTCAAAAAATGACGCTATCACCGGTCGCTATTCACTCTTTGAGTCTTAGATTTTAGCAGCAGAATCAGTTACAATCAGTGTTTTCACAGTTTCTACTGATTCTTGAACTGTTCAGTGAGGATAATACATTTAAAAACTTCTTTAATTCATTCCATATATTGTTGGCATGGGAAAAGATCCCCTCTGCGTTGCTGCCCTCTGAATAAATGGTATCTCAAAATAATGGCTCACTTGCCTCGCGGTTAGTTATGGGGTAAGGTAAAAAGGCAACTAAGGCTAAGGACAGCCTTGTAGATGAACAACAGGGAATGCTGATCGCTTCTGTAATGAGGGATGACCAACCAGCCTTCATGAATAAATCACATTGGTGTGTGTGTGTGGAAATTATAACGAACTATCATACAGTACAGCACACTGCGGTAGACAGCCTCGAAAGACTTTAAACTAGATGCCACTACATGCATACAGATTATCCTTCCATAATGCAGAACTGGCATGAATTTTGGCTCGCCTCTTAATTATCTGTGTTCATGAGAGAAACATGCCTCATTCTTGTAGAAGAACCTAGTTTATATCAATATGATATGATGGATTTAACTCAAATTACTTTTTTACACAAGGGAATTAAATTTGTCCGGATTTGCCCTTTCATATATCTTTGATAGACACATATATTACATACACACACCTATGCATTTCATTAAAAGGCTGTATCCGATAATGCCCCAAGGCAGGTAAAGCAAAATGTTGCTTAATTAAAAAATTCATATATGTTATTTCTGTGGTTTGGGGCAGTCCAATCGATATATTTGTGATCATGATTACTGCAACTCTCCAAAAGCCAGAAACCAGAAAAAGTAACTTCAACCTGTGATGTCATCATTATGTCTGAATGAATTGGTAAATATGGGAAAAGTAACTTTAAGAACACCCAGACAAGAGTACATTTTCTGGTTCAGAAATGATATGATACTGCTATAGAATAAAGTGCATTTTGGTTAAAAGTCTGAAACAAAAATTCTGTGGGTCTGAAAAATCTCAGTCCCTGACTCTGCAAAGTCTGGTAGTCATTATCTGTGGAGCAACTGCAGGCTTTGCATGCTGATGGCATCACAGGTCCAGGTCTCAGATCTCTTGCTTCTGGCTTTAGGAGCTGTTCATGCTCACAAATATAGAATGGACTGTAATAGACCCAGGAGATGGAAAGAAATTATTTTGTCATTGGTTCATTCTGAGTGTAAACATTTTGTTGTTGTTCTTTGTTTATTCCCGTTAAATATTCCAATCCACGTGGTAATATTCATCAATTCATCATCTCTAAATTGCTTGTTTTGAACTACACTAACTACGCATATAACTCTTTGTGGCTTGAATAAAGATTTATCCTCTGCTAAATGAGCAAGAAATTGTTGTGCTATCCACAGAAGTACTTACTCTTTAACTATTAAATTTCACTCCCTGTAAGTCTGTACATTCATAAGCGTAATAATTGTAAGTACATTGTGAATGAGAAACACCAAACGTGGAATGAAGGTAAGGCGAGGAAGAATAATACGCAAGCCAAAGCCACTACCACGTTCCCTGGTTTGGGTAACTGGGCAGCACTGCCATTAGGGAGCGTTCAAAATGCCAGTCAGAGTGCAAACACAGCTCCTATACAGGCATAATCTACTTGTTGAAAATCTACAGCAACATGCTTTTTTCAATAACTAAGATGATTGACATCCCTTTCTAAAGCTGGTGACAACATAAAAGCTAGCCTGCCAGTAAATCGAGCGGCACTCCTAATTCCTTGAAAAGAATAACAAACATCCCTCCACATTGCCCTTCTAAATGCCCGCCGTCCATCCCCTAGGATTTAAGCGGCCCTAATAACAAGCAAACCAAGGCCATGAGCCCCGCGATTATTCCATCCCTTAATTAGAATTCTCATTATTTACTGAGTGAAGGGAAAGACTCTGCAGTCACATTCACATCAAAGGCGTCATCCGAAGGCAAAGATGATAATTAGATAGTCTAATCTGTTCTCTGAAGTGTCTGTTCCAAATCAACATTTCTGGAGTGTTTGTTTTCCTTCCCCCTCTCCCTTTGCTTTGCTAAGAGACTGATCAATTAAAAAAGATTCACTGGTGACTCATTTTCTCTATGCCATATGCAGTTCTTTTTCTTAGCTCAGATATAGCATGAATGTGATTTGTATGTATTTGTCTGAAATTGTTTTCAGAGTAATACCTAAGCGTAAAGGAGCGGCAACCACGCTCATGTATGAATTGATAGGTGCATTTTAGATATGCCCATGCTTAAAATTTGTCCTTTTATTTCTATGCCATCTTGCCTTGTATCTCCTCTCTGCAGTATCAACAGATGGCACTCTTTCCCTTCTAAGCGAGTCCACTGGACTGCTTCTCTCACACTCTCTCTTCTCTTTTTTCCTCTCTGTCTCTCTACCTCTTTGTCTGTCTCATTCCCCTTTTCCCATTTACTTAAGCAGAATGAGGGCACCAGAGAATCATTAAGTGTAACCGCTACCTGAGATTAGTGAGAAGGGCTCAAATGAAGTGGCACTAATATGAGGATTACAACAGCAAAGCCACCTGAAGTCCTCACCGGATCTGCTTCTAAACATGAGAGAGAGCGGATATGGGAGACAGGGAGAAAAAGGCAAACATTTTGTTCAGTTTCATCTATTTAAGAGATAACATTCTCTGTATGTTCCCCTATCTTCTTTATCTACAACATGCTGAAATGGGTTATTAATAAAAGAGCCAAAATGCATCTACACTCTGCAGCTACAGTACTGTATAGTGTTCTTCTCCAAGACACCAAAGTTGACCTGTGTTTCTTCCTGTATTTACTCTCTTATTCATGTATCAGGTTATCCCACAGGTCAGTTACCTATTTACAGTGTCCGCACGGGCAAACATTACACAGAAATCAAATTGATACAATCAATCAATGACAGAAACAATACTTTGCTGAACACTAGTAAAAAAAGAAAGAAAAAGAAAAAGTGTTTGAACTAAAACCAAGTTCTTATCCTTAAATCATGAGTTCTTGTCCTTGCTGTGCTACGAGAGGGAATACTTTAGTGAGATGATCAATAAGCGTAGGCTACATCAGTTGGAGAGCACTAGAATGAGAGAGACAGAGAGTGGGAGATCTTCAAAAACTAACAGAACACAATGTTTTATTTGCGAAGTATATTAAAAGAGAATTTTTGATGGCTGCACTCACTCAACAGGCTACTGAGAGTCTGGATCCTCAGTTGCCACAGTCCACATAATGTAGCATCTAGGGGTTGAGAATTGCTTTCAAGTAAATAATGCTTCTCAGGCTTAAGATTTCATCAAATAGAAGAAATATTTAGAAATAATGATGCACTTTTAGTGAACTGGGAGTTGTCTTTTTTATTTGTAAAATTATTTTAATGCTTTTATTGGATAGGGAACAGTAGAGAGAGACATGGCAACTCAGGACGTTGTGGTTACATGTTTTGCGCCATAGCCAACTGAAGCACCAGGATGCCCCATGGCTGGGGAATTTTCTTAGCCCATAGACACTAGCTGGCAGCTCTGCGGCGTGATATACATTTCTTGTGGTCAGGGCAGATTGCATGAATATAATTCAGTGTAGTATACTGCATATACTGTCCCATTAGCCTAATGTTGAGATTGATAGTGAGGTTGAAAATTACAGGGTGAAACAATGTAGGATAGGTGTAAGTTAGCTATACGCCTAAACATAAGTGCAGTCCTGTAAAGTTCATCCATAAATCAGAAGAGAAGGCACATCCCAGAAAAATACTTTCCAATCTGTGTTGGTATGAAGGAAATGAACTTGTGGGAAAAAAGGAAAAATTGATACCGTACACAATATAATACAACTCCTGTGTTTTATTAATTATCCCACACCAGAAAAAACAATGTTTCACCTCGCGCAGGAGGCTTCATCAGGTCTGTAAAGTTACCACACGCTGACAACACCCAGGTACCTCAGCAGGGATCAAACTCAGCCTGTACCAACTGCATTCTCACTGAATGTGGTGGAGATTTTCCCATGTCCAGAAAAGGACCCTTTTCAGGTACCACTGGCCAAATGGAATTTACTGAAGGACTGTCTGTTCTGTTCCTCTTTCAATACTGTGTTAGCTATTTTCTTTCCTAAGGTTTCTTATTTAAAAAGTGTTCAAAGTGTCCATTGATTGGTTCTATCAAAGGGAATTCCTCACATAAGGGAACATAAATAATGGAAAGGTGTGCAATGAATGGCTAGAAGGCATGTGAACTTTTCCCTGTGTCCAATTAATGTTTTAGCTGACTTCAGCTAGGGGCAGGTTCACACAGTCAAGATAACAAGGTGTTCAACTGAAAAAGGGACAGCTGTGTTGCACAGAGCGAAGCAGTCGCAGTTACAATAGGCAATAGAAATATATGGATCTGCTCCAGTGTACGACCATGGATCTAAACAATCAATAAAATGAAACATTTCTATGAACAGTCATTTATTAGATTTTGTACAATAAATTAAAATGTCAACAGGGGTCTAAAACAAGTAAGGTACAGAGATTAATTGTACAATTTATATTTTAATATAATATATAGAATAGATCATAGATTACATGCAAAAAACAACAGCATGCAGCTAAGATGAGAGCTAAGATATGCCTTTACTGTAGCCTTCTGTGGATACAGAGCACTATATGTACTGTATGTCATTGCTATCACAAATGGGAACATGAATACAGAAATAAGATACATTTACATAAAGTATGTAATTTACATAAAGTCAGCCATTGTGCAACACAGTGCATGCATTTGCTTGGAGTCACTTACTGTGCAATCTAAATCTAACCTACTTTTGTTCACTTACCCACTACTCTGGTGTGTTTTGTTCATCTTAATTTGCAGGCACTGGGGAAAGCTATAGCAACATAATATACCAGTAGCATTATACAAACTCTAATTGTACAGTATAAGACCTTCAGCAGGTAGGCTATACAACAAATGCATGCTCACATGCACAACTTAATAATAATGCTAATTATAATAACTATTTTTATAGCACTTTTCGAAAAACAATGTTTACAACGTGCTTTACATACAAAAAACACAATAAAACAGTGAAGTAAAAATACCACAATTAAATGAAATTACAGAATTCCATAAAAAGTATGAAAAATAAAAACAGGATGAAAGAAAAGTAAAAGGAGAAAACAACAAATGGTGATGAAGTAAGAAGCAAATACAACTCTAGTGTCCAGCCAATGCAAGCCATCTCATCAGCAAACAATAATAAAAAGTAAATAGACATAACAAAAGCTATATACAGATGCAAACAGAAATACAAATACAGAGAGAGCAATAAAAGTGTGCCTGACCACATGAGCCAATACAAATGGACCCCTAAAAGAACAGTAATATATTAATGAATAAGAATAACAAGTAATAAAAGTGGAGTCACCTTTAGTCTTGAGTCTAGACTGTGGAACAGACAAAAGAGCCTTGCCTGAGGATCTAAAGCTGCACTCCGGCTCATGGGGGGTTAAAAGGTCAGTAATAGACCTTGCCGTGCTTTAAGTGTAATCAGCAAAATCATAAAACCAATTCTAAATCCAACTGGTAACCAGTGTAGAGATGATTGGGGTAATATCACAGTTCAGTTTTCCTGTGACACCTTTGGGTGTTAACTTAGATTTTGAAAAATGCTGTTTTTTTTTAAACCTTTTTTTTATCCAGGGAAGGTTTGCTGAGCATAGCTATTCCCTTTTTCAGCAACGCGCTGCTTCACATTAATTTACATAGTACGTACAGTTGCATACATTCATACCTGTGAGCGAACCTGTTGCCAGGTGGCCAACAGACTTGGCAGCTCCACTCAGTTGAGGGTCAAGTGGCTTGCTTAAGTGAAACTTGACAGTAATTGTTAATGCAATTTCATGCAATTAGAATAAAATGCTAAAAATATCTGCTCTCCAGTGTAGATCTTTGGAATTGTACCTGCCTATAGTACCTGTCCCCCAAAATCCCCACTATGCAGGACCTGCTCATGACTTTTTCAGTGTACTTAAGTTGAAAATGAAATTGTAGGGTAAATTCTTCTCTAACATTAGTCTACTTAAAATGTCTGGATGGTACGCTGTTTTCTGAGTTGGAAAGAGTAGATGCAGAAAGTACTGTGTGTGATTAAGGGTGGTAAAATAAACTTATCTTGGCAGGTAACTGCTAAAGACTTCTTTTTCCACTTTTTCCACCGAAGACCGCTGTTGTCTTTCAACAGCACCAACGTTTTCACGGCGCATGATTACGCACAGACATGCAGTAGTATATTGACAGCACAATTTCAGCATGTGCACAGATTTTAGCATTGGGGTAAAGTAGCTGGAGCCTAACAGTTACATTCTCTACCTTTTATTTACAAAGGGATCAAGGTAATACCCATAAAAGATTTAAGTGACTGTCCTGCGAATAAGGCCACAGTAATGGAGTCAGTTAAGTTCTAGTTCAGTTTTATCTTTAATGGATTGGAAATTATTTATTTTAGATATATACAGTAAAAAGAAAAAAATATTAGGAGTAGGACCTGAAGATTATGCTACACAACACTTTCCAACAGAGTGGTTGGTGCAAGAAAATATATCAAATGAAGATAGAGAAATTGTAATGATTCTGAAACTCTATTATTCACAGTAGCTACACATAATACAGCATAAATAGTCTTGATAAGGTTCACTGTAATTGGTAACAGTTTTGAGCAATGTCCTTCCTTACATTATCTATTCATTATTAACCCACATCCTACAATAACACTGACTTGATACACATACACACTTCATACTTCATGCATATGGAAAACACATGGTTGCTAGTTGGTGCAGTTTTAGGTACATTCTCACGTCAAGTTGTATAAATTCTACAAATCTTAACTTATGCATGGAAATTGTCATCCAGAATTTTTGGCACACACAAGTTTTATAAATGAGGTCCCATGAGACAGCTAGGACATGAGCGCAAGTGCACACACACACACACACACACACACACACACACACACACACACACACACACACACACACACACACACACACACACACACACACACACATGCAAATGGATTGTACACGTAAGATGATTATTGTAATAATGTAATTTATTTCTTTCACATTTGTATCGTTTATTAACACTGGGATGTAATGGACCTCTGTTTTGAGCAACTTGTAACCTTCAAGAATCTACATGTAAATACCTGCAAAAGAGCCCCTTACAGAGAAAACTATCTTTGCCGCTACGATAAACAGATCAAATTTAATGCTAACACTTTATGCTTGAGCATGACGATGTGACATTCACTGCATTTTCTGGTATGGTGCACATGGAATCACACCCCCCTAGTTTGAGGATTAACATTTTTGCAGAAGTAAATAACTCAATGGGCTGAATTAACCAGTGCTCTGGAACATAACTTCAATTCACATACCTCCAAATTCACATACTTCAGTGTTTGAACAAAAAAAAAAAAAAAAGTTTGACTGGTTCCAGCAGAAGGAGTTCTGGTTCCAGCACTGTTACCACATTTGCTAAACTTCCACATTGTTGTCAAGGAAACCAAATGACTTTAGCTTATAATCCTCAAGCTAGTGTGCCCCAGTGGTTCAAACCGTGTCAATCTTCAGCAGTATGCAGCATGCATACACACGAGACAGAAGCAAGGGTGTGTTGGAGAAACAACAAACAGTACAATCACATACCTGATGCCGTTGGCCTTCTGATTCATAATGTGTATTCATTTTTGATGGTTGGAATTGGTAGTAATTTTTATGATTGTTTCAAAAGCTAGAAAAAATGGCAACTTTTACTGGCAGGTATGACCTATCCGTAATGCTGCCAACACTTCTAGTACTGTATCCATAAAATGCTAACAATAAAAAAAACAGGCAGGCAACTGTCACTTTTTCAAGCATGTGTGTGTGTAACGATGCACAGATCAATGTTCTCATCAAATGGGCATCACGACATTATAAAAATCTTACTGCTTCTCTGATTTCCTCTGCAATTTCATCCTCCTGTAGGCTATACATGAACGTGCACCACCCTTTCGGCTGGTAATATTTACCGTTGGAGAAATCAGTATGAGAGTGCTTCTAACTATAGTTACAGTTATCCTTCTGTCTGCATTTATAGTTGTTGTGGTGGTGGGGACACCGTAATTGCATTTTCTAGATTATCTCGTAGTTATAGCTGTATAGTTATCATCCTAGGGGTGAAAGGTCTTAAGTATTGTTGAAAAAGTCAGTGGTCGAACATGTTTGAAAATGAAGCCTCTGTGAGCAGTGCTTCTTCTTCTACATTCATCTATCTACTATGTACTTTCAAGGCAACAAGTGGGAGATGAAGTAGTGCAAAGCTTAGCAGCCAATGTTCCACACATGTATCTTATGACAAACTGAAACAAAATGTAATCACTGTAATTCACATTGTATCTCACATCTTGCTGCACCTAGATCATATTATGTTGTTCTATTGTGTTTTACGGATATTGCTAATGGACAGCCCACTCAATGAGCGCTGCGCACACTGTCAAAGCTATGATACTTTATAACGCTTTGCCGAGGATTTATGTTTGAATGTTCCATAAAAATGTAACCAATCTTTGGTTTTCCAAGTGTGACAGCTTAAGGGGCACAATCATTATGTAAGGCTTCGCCTTTAACTGCCGAAGGATCTTTAGCTGCCCTGCATATAATGGAAATCAGTTTTAGGAATGGTGATGATGGTGGGGTGCTGCCGGAAGGAAAATAAATAAATAAATTCCAAGTTCATCATGCAAATTCATCCTCCCAACCGTGGCACATTCTTCAAACAGACACCTCCTCTGGAGAGAGGGAGAGACACAGCCTGATAAAGAGACAAATGAGCTAGTGATCTCCACACCAGCCTCTTTCCTTGTGTGCTCTGCTTTCCTTATGTGTGTGTCTGACTGAGAGAGGGGAGGGGTGGGGTGGAGGATGGCAGGGTGGGGGCTTCAATGACCTTCACAACAATGACAATCATGTCTAGGAACAAAATTGTGCATGTGGGGTTTGTTTACCCCATTTGATTACTAATCACTGCTGTATAGGACCACTAGTTTATAAATAGTGGTACCCATTGTAGAAATTCTGCTTCTATCCTGCATTAATGTGGCAGCAGCCGTAATTATATAATTACACAATAATTGTACATAATTATACAATGTTATGCAGTAGAACAAAATCTGTAATTGTAACACAAACCATGTGCCTCTTAAATGACTCGTTGCATGCCCACTCCTTGTGTCATCTGACAGCTAGATAACACAGTTTTTAATGTAAAGAAGTAAAGCAGATTGTGCTTGAGAAAAAGCACGTTAAAAATCTATCTATCTATCTATCTATCTATCTATCTATCTATCTATCTATCTATCTACCTATCTATCTATCTATCTATCTATCTAAAAGACTTGCCCAGTGTGGAGCTACATTGTAGCAGTAGTGCAACAAGCATGGAGTGAAAAGTGGGACTTTTATAACCGCTACAATCCTGCAATTGTCCACTGAACACCAACAATCTTATGTCTAACAGCGTCCTCTCCTCTCCTCTCCTCTCCTCTCCTCTCCTCTCCTCTCCTCTCCTCTCCTCTCCTCTCCTCTCCTCTCCTTTACCTTAGCAGATAATGTATTCTGATATTCCAACAAGGTGATAACAAAATTGCCTGACATTTTCAGATTTATTGCTGTATTTTCTTATTATCGCCAAAGAAATATAGGAAGATTCTGTCCCATAAATCATATTGAGGGAGCAATGCCGACACTATTGTGTTTAGCCCATTCCTCCCTTTTCTGGATTAGAAATAAATTGCTGGCTCATTTTCACAAATGGAAACGAAAAACCACTGCTGGAGACACAGCGTGACTTTCCCAAGGAAGTGTTTATCAATGGATGGATTTCCTGAGCGTTGCTGCTACATAAGGATCAATTCCGATTAGCTCTCATTGGTTCTGACAATGGACTCAGATGCTTCTGTATTTTGCAATATTTGTTTTCTCTCTTCTCTCTCTCTGTGTTTTTCCAAGTGTCTCATGCTATTGTTTGATTAGAATGCACACATTTTTTGACGGAAAAATGTGCTTTAATGTAATATAAAAGCGGAGGCTTTGCGTAAGATTTATGCATACATGTCATGACAATGTATGTTATGACATACAGGATTTATGTTTGTGATTTATGTGCCAGCCTTGCAATAAGCATTTCCATGGCCATGGACTCTCTGAGGGACTCCTCTCTCTCTTTCTCTCCCTCTCCTTCTCTCCTTCCCTCCTTCTCTCTTTGCAGACGTGCCACCCTTGATTTTGTCACACATATATATTCAATAATGTATCATATACAATTATATATAGCTGTGTTTTTTTTTTTTTTTTGCTAGTCTTTAATGCAGTTGAGCGACCCGGGTCACTGTGATACAGAGCGGCATTATGTACAGAATGATGATGATAACACTGCCCGAGAGGCCTTGCACACTATACACAAGGTGTCATTTTTGGTGTTAGAAAACAGATTTAGACTCGATTGGGCTCTGACCTTTCCTCGTACTGTTGAGGGCAAAGGATCCGACACAGACTTTTTTAATATTTATGGGCTTTTTGATGCCACACAAGGTCAAAGCAGATGTTCTTCCTACACTTCCTAGATAGTTCTACCCTTTGAATTTGAGAAGATGTTTTTCTGTTTAGAAATCACTTTTTCATGCTCAAAGTCAGCACACTGCTGGGAAGGGTACTGAAAGGATTTTACGCAATTTACTTTCAACTCAGGGACAATGAATGTTAGCCCCAAGTTTAGGATCTGTCTGCTTGGTTGCTGTGTTAACCACATCTTGTATTACAGTTATTTTGAGATTAAAAGATCTCATGCGTTCATTAGGGTTTGGTGATTGAAAAAATGCACCAGGGATCGGCAATGGACTGATGGACGGATTTAATCAATCGCTGGTGGAAATTCCCTTGCCGTCTTTTTGCCGATTTAAATTGCATTGATGTTTGGTAATTTAAAATGTACAAGACACTCAAATGGGGAAGCACACACAGGGACAAAAATTATGCTCAGGTTGATTTAAAATTTATTTAGAGCCAGCACTGAAGGCAGCCTAAGCAGTATTTCACAGAGCCTTCCTCAGGGTTGGCTGCTTTTGTCCCATTTGAGTGTCTTGTGCTTCTGCTTCCTATTGAGAATACACTGCTACCTGATACTTCATCAGTTTTTTCTTGACTGCAAGGACTATAATTTAAAATGGAAAAAAATAGGCCCTTCCCTGCGCCTCAATTCAAGTCATCATGCCTGTAGCACGCACTGTGTGTGTGTCTGTCTGTGCCCCGGCCCGACAGCGGGGAAGGCGATAGACTGTATGTGATGACAATTGGTTGGTGGATGTACACAATGGCACAACCCTAGTGTTTATATATGGTGAAACAGATATGTAGTTATGAATATACTTGTTTCTTATTGGCATCTAAAAAGGTGGACTTGAGTGCTTAAACAGGGTGGCAGGGACAGGCATATGACCTATGAATCCAGAACTTTAGCAGCAACAACTAAAAAACACACACTTACATATTCCTAATAGGGAAGCGGTCATCTTTCTTTGCTTGCAGTCTTGTGTTCATTACCTCAAATTCCCACTGACATTCTAAAGCTTCATAGCTATACATCTGCTCAAAAATATCTCTCTATTCAGTTCTTCCATCACAGTTGATACATGGAGATCAAATAGTTTAATTAATCACATTATTTGTCTTCTGTAAAACCTCAAATGGGCTACTGCACACGTGCAAATACACAACGGTTACTGCTGTTGCTTCATGAGTGGACAACAGCTATTGTTACTGATCTCTGAGAAGAGGAAAACAAGATGGCATATGAGGAACAGATGACAGTAAATTAATTTTTACAGTGCAAAGTGCAAACATAAAGTATCCCAGCATGTACCATTTGTGCACAGCAAACAAGTAATATGGGAAATAGAAATAGGGAAATGAGTTTTGACATTCTGATCCACAGATGCATCCATGCTCGTGTCTTAAGTATGCCCCGCCACTGCTCACAAAGCAATAATGGAACAGACGCTTGTAGTTGCAATTCTGAAATTAATTTGGTATTTCTTTTTTGAAACCTAGGTCCAGACCTTAAGGCATGGTGTGGACGCTATAATGTTACATATAAAATAAACAATTCCAGATCATAAACAGGGTTTACTGACACAACTAACTACTGAACAAAGACATTACCTGCAGGGGCCCTTGAATGACTCTCTCAGTAGGCATAAACCAGATAATTGCCTCCTTTTTCCTTTCCTTTTCTTTCCTTTCCTTTGATATAGTTTTGACGTTGTCATTTAAGGTTAGGGAAACTCAGCAGTACAAAAAACATGTAGGACATCCAGAAAATCCACTGGGACACTGTGATAAAGATGATAGAGTCTTAAGCTACTCTGTAGCTACTCATACTTGTAATACTTGCACTAGCCTCAACGATTCAAATGCTGCTTAAATTGAATCAATGTGGTACCACTTGCCTTGACATCATGGCAACATAGCCAGAGGTAACAATGAAAATGATATAAGCTCAGTGCTAATGTATCTTAGTTTTCCATCCACCTTCCTACAGTAGATTGAGTGAAATTTCTGTCTCATCAAAATTTCATTTGTATGGTCTGAAATAGACTTTTACACCTGCCCGTCTTGCGTTTAAGGCTAATGACACTCTAGTTCACTGTGATTATCTGCCCTGATAGGAAATTTGAGAAAGATAAAATAGATGGAGGAGATCGGATTAATTTAGGTTGGTTGGTGGGGGAAGTGCAAGTTGTACTACAGACTCACATCCCTGTCTCTGATTGTGTTGGTCATGGCTAGAGCTAAAAATACACATTTGTCAAAATTCTTTCCATCTTGTCTTCAGACATTGCTCTTCGATATAAACACATCAGTGTCTAAGCTAACTTTAGCATGTTACAGTATCAAGTTTCCACATTCAATGCATGAGGTCTTCCGCACACAACCACAAACTCCAAAGTCAAATACTATGTAAGGAATGAGGTGAATGCCCACCTTGCTAAGTAGTTAGTTCTAACTTTTTTTTCTGCAAATATCTCCCTCATTAAATGCAGTTCTTGCTATCAAGTTGGCAGCTGAGGGATACCTCGTCTTACAAATTAACACAACCAACCCTCCAGTCTGCGGCAGGTGATGTCTCCTGTCCATCTCCTTCTCACTTCAGCCTGGTGTCAAGCCTGACAGCTGCCCACTCCCCTGTATGGTTGCAGTCAGCTCACACCATGAGCCTAACTACTGTATCATAAATAGTTTGTCAGCTAGCCAATTTCGACCATCTCGTTTTATAACTAATTGTGTTCTAGCAAAATTGAAAGAAATAGTCTATTGGTGGGCTACTTTTTTTAACTGAAGGATAGCTTAAAGTGGAGCATTTGTTGAATCTTCCCCTTCCATTTACAACAGCCAGGAGGATTTAGTGTGCCTGGGTCCATATCAGATATAGAGCAGGTTTAGTGGTCACATGTGCTGCTAAATGGCAAGGTGCCATGGCAGAGAGGGAGCCCCGCAGAAGCGCCATGCCGTTAAGATAAGATATGAACTGTTGATGTGGGAGAAATCAAGACGGCCTCATCTGCACCTGTTCCAATCCTGAAAATATGGAACCTATGACAGCGTTGTCAGTTATTCTTTCACAACTGTCTAGCTTGAAGATGTGGTGTTTACCTACAGCAAATTAGTAACAGAGGACATTTGGTAGGCGCATTTATCCAAAGTGCCTTAAGCTGTCAAAACACGATCACTGGCAAAACTGCTTTTCCTATAGAGGAAGTGGTGACGCTGAACCTAGAGGCAGCGCTACCTTGGGTGTCCCGCACTGCGACCTTGCAACCTTGCTGCTGCACTCAAAATTCTAATTATTTAAACTTTCGCTGCTGACCTTTCAATGCAAGTCCAATCAGATTACAGCTTTGTGTGATGTACAACTGTAAACATCTATCAAAGGGAGTTTGGGAGGCATACCCGAGTTTTTCGGTCTTACAACTTGGTGCTCCGCCATTGTTTACACTATGCACCCATCGTGGAGGGAGGCGGAGCTGGTTGAACCTGGACAGTTGGAGGAGATTTTTTACAGCCCGTAACGAATACATTGAGCTGAATACAGAGGACAACAACAACCCAAATAGGGAATGAAGAGATTAGAAGTTCATCCCTCCACCATCTCTTTTCACCTACTGAGAAGACTGCAAGCTAGATTAAAGTGAAAATCTTACATAGACTGCCTTTAAAAAAGTGCAAAGAAACTCACCTTTGTATTTACAAATGTACATGCAACATTTCAAATGCAAATATTTGCTGTATAAATATGTTATTCTTAGACAGTCACATTTCAAAATTTGAAATACATTCATCGAAAGATTTTCTTACATTCTAACACTTAAAAAAAACGCTGATCGCAATGTACCTTGCATTTCTGGGCCCATTTTGTTGTTTGGCGGTGTATTTTTCTTACTCCCATGGATAACTGGCGTTAACATAGACAACCGCTGAAAATATTTCCAGCGCAGTTACAATAAAGTCTTGGTGTCAGTCCCTCAGAATCAAAGAGCAAGGGCTTCTTTCTAGACTCACCATTTTGCAAAAATCCATCATAGAAGAGGCAGAACATATAAATTTCTCCACCGACGGCAGCCTCAATCAACCATAATGCAATGCAGCCACAACACATTTTGCTTTTTGGGCAAGGGGTGTGGCTGCAATCAGACACACCCTAATGTTCATGACCTAGTTTGCTAACTAGCTATATTTTTCTGCCCAACTCATCAGAAAATAACTTCTGGAATGCACTGAACATCACAGATTGGTGATATCTAGCAGTGTAAAAGTATCCAAGGGTGGATTTTTTTCTTTAAGTAATGAATTGTTCCACATTTATTCAGATGATGGTTGACATAACACAAGTTGAGAGGTATTTGCTTGTGTCTAGGGAAATACATTTGCGGTTATCCTTGGTTGTTTATAAGACACGATGGGCATTTGCAAATTTTGTTTTCTGCATTTATTTATTATTGAAACAAAACTGACCTCATACTCTTCTCATTGATATTCATTCCTGTGCCTTTCTGTGACTATGCTTTTTATGTTTGTTTGACCCTCTGGTTGAAAGAAAGGATGACTTCAAGGGAATATGTCTATACCACATAGACGATTACAATTTACAACCTCAATTCAGAGAGGCACTCATCTAATTAGTAAATTCACCTTTCTTCCATCGGCCAAAGGCACCTCTCTCTCTCTCTCTCTCTCTCCCTCCCACTTCATGTTCCCACCACTCAGCCTCTTTCTCCACTGATGTAGCACCAGAAGGACAACCCAAAAACTGCAATTATGATGCATCTGTCTCCATTAAAACAATAACTGGGAAGAAAAAAAAACATATTTGGGCCCTTCATGCCAGTTACCAGATTGCAATGCAGCTTGCACAATTACTTTGCATGTTAAAAAAGCATTAGCCACTAATAAGTTGTTGATAGGATTTAATGTAAATACCTGGGGATAACCAATCATTGATGCTTTATTTCTTTCTGTTCCCTGCTTTACAAAGTAGATGATGTTTTTCAAGTATAGACACCTGTAAATATAGTCAACAGTGAAGGATAAATATAACAGATAAGATAATGCATTACTCCAACATCAGAACATTTATACAAAAGTTTGTAATGAAATTTACCATTTGTGACTTAGGGTGTTTTCATAAATTGGCACTCTGAGAGCTAAAGCATGCCAAGCTGGACTGTTTGTAAATTCAGTTACAAACCCATTTGTTTATTCAGAATTGAGATCGCTGAGAGTGAGTATTCAATCAAGTCATTGTATAATTAAAAAAAAACCAACTAAAAAAAAAACAGCCCACTCAAAAATACTTGACTACACTAATGAGAGTCTACCTCCTCATTATTGAATAAAGGGTTTGAAATGCGGTTGAATCAACCTTTTGAGTCGGCCAATGGTGCACATGATGTTGCAAAAATGATTGATTCTAGATGCTAGACATCCCAGTTGCAAGGCTTATGATGAGTGGAAGTCGTCTAATCGCACATCAGTAGCTGAGTCTGTTGGAGGACAATTTCTGTATGTTTCAAACATGTTTGTTAAGGAGTCGGCTTTGTTCAACTCCCATAGCATGAGATATATTAACTCTCTTATAGAACTGTCTTCCGTACATTAAAAGTAAAAATAATCAAAATGCAAAACGTTGCACGTGTTTTCATATACTTAAGTTACAGTATTCAAGTGCAAATCTGCATTCACAGTAAACAATAACAAAGTGTGTTTATAAATTGGCACTCCGACTGCAAGAGCGTACTGTGGCACCCAGTGTGACTGTTAGTAAATTCAAGGAGCTATTCGAATTCCTATTCATTTATTCACAGCGTCACCCTGTTAGCATTTGCAACACACTCCGGGCATTCTGGCTGAGAAAACAGTACAGCAGAGTGTTTGAATGTTTACAATGGTAGTAAATGGTATCAAGCTAACTGGCTAAACTTGCTAGCACAGTCGTGCCAGTGCAAAATGATGAGGATAAGTCAGGCCCTAGCTTTTATATTCACATTTGTGTGTTAGCTTGAATTAGCTTGTGTGACTGACAATTATTGACATGCGTCTTTATCGTATCTGTCTTGAATCCTTCTGCTATATTAAACTCTGTCACAAGGAAACCAAATGCGCTCTTTTTTAAACAGTGCATCAGTTTGCATTTACAGAATGTGTAAGCTACAAGATTGGGTGCCTGTAACTGTATTATTTTCATCCTTGGAGAACAGTTTAATTCTATTGTTATGCATTTCATGGTGCAAGATCAGTCTTATCAAATTCTGAAGCATTATGACTAATAGCTAGTTTGATCAAATGAGGAAGAAAAGAAATACAGCCAAAAAAGCAAGTTATATTCATTAGTCCTAGGAGCATAATTGGTTTAGAGATACATTAGGGGCAGTGCTTTGGATCCTAGTGATGAAGGCTGGAGCTATATGAGACATAATTGAGGGGCTGGAATAATGTTATTGTGTCGCTGTCTCTAAAATAACTTCATTTTCAATCACACATCCATTTTAATGATGTCAGACCACATTTAAATCAGTGCAAATGTAAATGTGACCTAATCCATATTTCTCGAAGGCACAGTCATTTTGCCTTAGAGCTTAAATATTATCGTGTCTGGGAACATGAGAGGAACATGATGACTCTCAGGCTATGGTTTACAAGGCAATGTTGACACAGAGATTTGTTTTTCAAAAGAACCTGGATTGAATTTGTCTTAGCTTATAAGTGAATGCTGTCATACTCACTGCGATTCAGAGACAGAGATTTCATCAAATGAGGCAAACATCCAATTGAAATCTTTCATTGGGAATTCTGTAAATCTATACTGGGTGTCCATAGAAATACTTCCAGCGATGCATGCAGAGCAGAACTGTGTCTTTCCCCTTGCGTACAGAAATACAGAAAAGATCTATAAAGTACTGGCAACATCTCAACCAAGCAGACCAGGAGTCTATTAAATACAAAGCTCTATTAAGTAATGCTTTGAACCCTGACATAGTTATAGAGACTTGCTCTGCAGTCCACACCAGTGATGGAAAGTGAGAATCAACCCACAATAATATATAACTCAAACACCACAGTTACAAAATTGGATTCTAAATTAAAAGATGCACACTTTGCAGAGTGGAAACAGCATTGCATCTCATATAAAACGTCTTCTTTATCATTTTAAACTATCAGATTTAACTCGCAAACAGTATCCAAAATCACAAAGAAAAGACAGAATTATCTAAATTAAGACTCAGCGATCACAACCTTGAAATTGAGAGAGGGAGACATAAAAAATCTTGGGTGCCTAGAGAACTAAGATTGTGTCAACATTGTGAACTGCATGAGACAGAAACAGTTTTTTTTTTAATTTGAATGTCCAAAGTATGTGGCAATAAGAGCCAACAACTACCCTGAATTTCAAAAACATGTAACTCATGAAACTACTAATAGTGCTTGGCGAAGAGGAAAATACTGTGCCGCTGTGTGTCTCAGCATGCTACACAGTCAGAAATAATTGTTCATTTATTTAATTTATTTCTAATTTAAACCTTTTTATTTCCTACAGAGAATAGCAACATAATGCAACTTAGTGTTTATTACCAAAGCTCTGTAGTTTGATTTCTTCAATTTGTACCACTTCAAGTCTTTTCATGTTTTTTTTGTTGTTGTTGTTTTATCTCTAATAAATGTACTTTATGTACTTCTAAGGCAAATGTGATGTAGTAACTGCTTTGTGATGTACTGAAATGCCAATAAAGGTTACTTGAATTGACTTCAGAGAGGTGATGTCATACTCACTTGAGAGAGTGAGAGACAGAATCAGAGAGAGTCAGAGAGAGTCAGAGAGAAAGATTTGTAATATTGTCTTCAAACATTACCAAGTGTGACTACAAATTTTACCTTTCAAAAGCTGTCTGAAGTGTGCAAATGTGCAAAGTTGTGTGAGCCTTCTACTTACGAAGTATTAAGTGCCACAAAAAAAATCTGAGGAGTAGCCATTGGCCATCTGTTCAAAAATCAAATTTCCGCAAGGACATGTATGCGTGTGTGGTAATCAGGGAAGTCATTATGTTCCAGTGTGAGTGTATTTCCATTGATGTGTATGCAAATAACATCCTGTCAAGTTTCTGCCACTGGAGACAGGACATATACAGGGTATTTCATTCATTCATTAATTCATTCATTCATCACTGATTCATTTTCTCTACCCCCTTATTCCTTGTCAGGGACGTGGGGGCTGGAGCCTATCCCAGCATGCATTGGACGGAAGGCATGGAAACACCCTGGATAGGTAGCCATCACAGACTTAATATACAGTACTCAATTGTCAGGTGACTGAAATCAGTTGCCGTGGAGATAATGACTGAAAATACCCCATTATAATGCTGTACATTAATACATTTCATCAGTAGATAATTTAATGTGGGCCTTTGTATGCTCCCTTACCAATAATGAGCAATACATGCACATGTAATGTCAATGATTTTGAGTTATCCCGAGTGATGAGAGAGAGAGAGAGAGGGAAAGAGAGAGAGAGAGAGAGAGAGAGAGAAATAGAGAGAGAGAGAGAGAGAGAGAGAGAGAGGGAGAGGGAGAGGGAGAGAGGTGAGGCAAAATTGTAGGACGCTGTGCTAATTCCTCTTTCTTCTGTGTGGGTGGGCGCTAGACTGCATTTTCCAAGCAAACCATGCGGTTGTTAGTCTTCAGGGGAGCAGAGGCATTAATAGTGCCCCTGACCTGCATGGATTTCTATCGCTTAATGAAATATATTGTACACACAGTAGGGGATGCACTCAGAGTGAAGTGCACCCTTCAGAGTAAAGTGCACCCTTTGGCCAGAGCTAAACTTTTTTGTTTCCATTTAGAGAACACTCATTCACCACCGGCAATTCTGCTACAATAAAAAATATATATGTATCTCTTTTTATTTCAGTAAGATGTTCTTGCAGGTTTTGAAAAGAGAAGTTGTATGCCTCTTTACAATAGCAGGATCAAATGCATGCTGTTATTGGGGCGTCCTGGTGGCTCCACCGATAGAGCGCGTACCATTAATGCTCTATGTGATAACTCTTTTGTGATAAAACATTCACTTTTATTTGCTATTAGTGGAGTTTGCCTTTCCAAACTCCAATGAAACCATCAATGTAACATAATGAAACCCTCTGGAACAGCTGATTCCGAGCGAGGGGCTTTATACTGGATAGTACACCGGCGGGAAATAGTAGTGTCGCACAGGAAGTGATGCATTTCACGTAACATCCGGGTACTATGTTAGTAGACGCTAATGCTAACTACCGTATCGTAGCTATATATTAGCTGTGTCTACAACGGCGGACACAGCATTATCACTATCACACATGAGCATTATCTGCTCATGTGTACAAACAGAGTGTTAACGTGATCAGTAAGCACACGCTTGCTTGTTGTCTGACGTCATTTAAAGTGCGACGGCAGTAAAATCGATAGAGTGCAGCTGCGAATTCTAACCACAGTAGACGCTGACGTGCAAAGTTATCACATAGAGCTTTCAATCCTAATCACAGCGGCACGGGTTTGAATCTGGCCCGTGCCCTTTGCTGCATGTCATCCTGTCTCTCTGCCCTGTCTCTACTGTGACTGTAAAGCAGAAATGCCCCCAAAAAATAAAAAAAATAAATAAAAATGCATGCTGTTATTGGATATGTGCTGCATAGTGCTTTATATAATGTATATGTCCAATTGTAGAAGACAGCTTTCTCTTCTTTGTTGGCTGTTCTGTGAAAGCTATACATTTGTTAAAAAAACAAACAAACATGGAAAAACCTATTCCTCACACTGACACAGTGAAGGAGACAGATCGTTCATCATTTGATTAACCACACTAAAACAGGTGAACGGAGCACAATGGAGGGTTAGTGGTCATCATAAGTCATCATCAGAGCTCAATGCGCAACACAAAGAGTGAATTAACCGAACAACCTGATGTCATTTGAGCTGTTATGAAGGCGGTATTTCTAGAGGACAGTTCTCGACTGAGGTATTCTGACGAGCCTTGAGCTTTTTTTAATAAGGGTCAGGATACATCCATTTACATTATAGCTCCAGTGGAGCATTCTAAGTGTGTTGTAATGTAATGAGGCTGGTCTGCCACATAGACTTGATCGGCTCGTGCGAGATCACAGCTCCCATTTTGGAGCTGGGGGAGAATGCAAGTCGCCTAGTGGGCTACTTTTGGTAAACTAAGCAGAACTGTCACTGTGGGATGAACCAAACGAGCTCTTATTTAAGGTGGCAATTTTTCATCCATCCTTGGAGACATTTGGTCTAATTCAACTGGAGGAGCATAGGAGATAAAAGCGTAGCATTAAGGGGGAGTTGGAGACCTTGGGGCTTCTGTGTTATCTGGCATCTACTATGTGTTCACATGAGTGTAGAGCATGGACGTCTTGGTCCCCCTGTGGTTCCAGGTAGTGTTGATTTAATAAAAGCTAGTTCTGAGTGATTTATGTTTTTTTTTTTTTTTAAAGCTGTTACAGATTGAATGACAGCATTGTACTAGTGGACTTAGACTGATGCTAAAATGAATTGCAAAAACACTTCCTGGAACCATGGTTAGAGCTGGACTTCTGTACTCTATTATCTTGCAAACAGATCTAGTGAGACACACTGACCTTTAATTGGTTTTATTTTGATACGCACTTTTACTGTGCAAAAGCCAGCGACAAAAAGACTGGATGAGACCGGGATCTGACTTGCTGCTTGTGAACATTTCATATTCATGGAAATAGACATTATCTAATCAGCTGAATGTATTAATGGGCTTTTAGCTCACATTCAGAGGTAGGCATCCAAATGTATCTTTTTACAAATGAATAATACTCCTTCAACAAATGTATTGATGTGAATAACAAAATATTAATGAAAAGAAATGTATTTAATTAAATACATTAACTGGAGAGAGTATGTGATATTCCTTTGATAAGACATCATGTACCATCTGCACTTGGTTGCTCTGATTGGTGCATATACTGTATATTCCACTTGTCCAAGGCAGGGGATTTATGTTCTAATTTAGTCCTACTACTGTGATTACCTACTTGTTTTTATCATTGAATAGTCCCATCAGTCTATAGTCACATCAGTCAATTCAGCTGTTCAAGTAGGTCTTAAAAGGCTTTGTCTTGTTTTCTGAATGCCAAATCTTTTCTTGTCATAAAAAAAACAAAACAAAAAAAAACAAAACAAAACAATTTTTATCTTAACTTTGAATTGTCTCTGAATCATATTAGGACTGGAATAATAATACTAGTACATAATACTACTACATCTATTACTACTACTACTACTACTACTACTACTACTACTACTACTACTACTACTAATAATAATGGTAATATGAAGAAGAAGACGATAAAGAGGCAGAAGGCATTGAGTAACAAGTTGTTTTCTGAATGCTGCATCTTTTCTTGTCATCAAAAAAAAAACCTCAACTCATCTTGTTTCTTAGAAACGTTGTGGTTTTAGAAGAGAATTGTTTCTTAATCATATTATGACTGGAATAAAAGCTACCTAGTACATACTACTACTACTACTACTACTACTACTAATAGTAATAATAATGGTAATATGAAGAAGAAGATAAAGAGTCAGAAGGCATTGAGTAACAATGAAACAGTAAGGTCACCTTGACTGATGGTTGAACAAAATAAATAAATAAGATCTACGCTCCATGCTGTGCAGGATAATGGACTGCTACTGGGCTAATTTCACCTTAAAAAATTCCAGCACTATGGAACAACATGCTACTCTATTCAGTAATTTAGCCTGAAATCGTTGTACATGAATATTACATTTTACTTTCCATTATACATTGGCAGGGTGAGATGGGAATTTCTACATGCCACTTGCCTGACTTTTGGTGTTGACTACACAAGGAGAGGCTGTTGAGAGACTGTTGGATGGATAGATAGATACATAGATAGATAGATAGATAGATAGATAGATAGATAGATAGATAGATATCATTTGGATCTATTATTGAGTAGAGGATAAATTCTTCCAGATTAAAAAAAAACATGTAAATCATATTCAGATTTAAGTGCTTGCCAGTAAGGTTCTTTTTTTCATTAACAGAGAACAAAACAGCGTTTCAGAGATTTGGGATCATTAAACTTGCAAGCATGCAGCGCACATCTCTCACAAAGCCTGGGAAGAAAAAACACTCCATAGAACCATAGCAATTATATGGCTGGCGGTTTGACTAGGTATGCCCCTGCGAAATGGTGCTTTAAGATGATGTAATAAATGTCTTTTATTTCCTACACATGCCTACAGCCCCCAAGGTAGTTGCAGAAACACAAAAGGACAGCTGCTTTCTATCGGCATATGCTGATCAATCATAATGAAGTATTACAACAATCCTCCTCATTGCTGCACTGTGCCAAATGCCAACCAATGCAAACAGGGCATAGACAGTGTCAGGCTACTCTTCCAACACTAGAAAAAACACATTTATAGCCAGCTAGATCAGAGACAAAAGAAGTGGAAATGACTTGATATAGATTTTTCCTGGTGGAATTAACTAATGTGGTAGGTCACTAATTGAAAAGAGAAACACACTGAAGGCAACATCAAACATACCACAAAGACATTTCAAAATGTTCACCATTTTCTTTTAGCTTTTTTTTGCACTACATTCATCAGTTTCCTCACTAATGTAAGGTGGCATTTGGGACAGACAAAAATAAAGAGGGAGCGTTTGGCAACTACCTTCCATCTATCAGTATTTGGACAAACTTCAGATCATAAAACATCACAAACATCGCACAATGGCACTAAAATACTTTTTGGCTATTCTCACCTTGTAAATGTCAAGACTTATGAACCTGTAAATAATGCAAACAGTTACAGCTTACATATTTCAGCACAGCTGGCATACTATGGGCTGGTGTCACAGGCATTGATTAATGTAACAAAATCGTATCACAAAATCGACTGTAGCAATAAAAAGCCACAATATTTATCTTGTAGAGCTTGAGATATATTTTGAGACAGTGTAGCACAGTGTCAGCTACAAGTTTGCCACTGTAGCCATTTACTTCCATTTCAAGTCAGGGCGATGAACACTGAGAAAGCAGCCTGCATTCATTTATTTTTCCAAACCCAAATCAGCGCACTTGCTGCTAATTGTTCCACAAGGTCTCATTCGGCAAAGCTCAGCTGCATTTTGGACCAATTCTGCAAGCTAAACCAAGCTATGATAGAGGCAAATTACCTTTATCCTGAATCTGTCTGTTATATTCTACATAGCCTATACATTTGGTGTGTTTGTGATTATCCCTTTCGGAGCAAATGGTCAGGCAAAAATAGGTGAGAAATTTGGATTACCTAATATGAGATAATTTTCATATGCATCACTTCATCATACATGACTTAACATAATGTCTCCACTTGATAGGTTTTGGCTTCAGGATCTGGTGCACTGTTGATTCTAGCACCCAAACTGAACTATTACTGTTTAAAGCCAGCCACTGCAAAATTGCATCATTCATCCTAAGGGTTTCAAACATTATTGAAATATGTTTTTAGATTAAAATCTGATGGCAATATCTTTTAAACTGGCAGTTAGCACATTAATTCATCAATTACATTCAATGTGGGTCTTCTTGTTTAACCTGTGGATTTGAATAAGTGTGAATGTGCCATTACAAAATATTGCATTATTAAACTTTTACTTAATGCCTTTATAATAATTATTGTGCATTATGCATAAATAAAGCATGCACCCCAGTGCTGCTCACATCAACTGATAAACTGTATCATTTGCCTGTTGTGTATTATTTATAAAGACCCTTTTCTGTTGGGGGTAAATCAGCCCTGTGGCTATCAGCGAACATTAGGATTTAACATTTTGTGTAAGTACGGTTTGTTTTCCTTTTTGTAAAGAAATAGGTGACGAAGACATGTTTTTCCCTTCCAATCGCAGTTCCTCTTCTATCCAGGGGGCTGTGGCCAACAGCTCATTGCTGAGTGTCCAGAGAAATGTCAGGATGCAGACAGGTTCTTATCATCTATGCCCTTATCTTCCCCTTGCAGGTGCACCAGCACAATGAAAACAGCTTGTGAGTCCCACCAGCCAAGGTTTTATGGCCTACTGCAGCTGCTATGCAACTCTATCATGTGATCAACTTCAGACACATTAACTAGCAACATTTAACATATTCCAGAGTAAATGTAAACAATACCAGAATTGGATTATGAATAAGAGAGGGACATAAAACGCAGCCATGCATGGTCAGATCAGTATGGTAGTGCACTGAGCAAATTCGGGGCAGTGACTTCAGTACTTTTTGGTATGCTACATATCACTTGATATATAGATCTAGCAGTGGCAGCTGGCCAATACAGGAGGCCAGGGAGATCCGCTGTGGGGCGCCGACCCCCATGCTTTCATTCAAGACTGTAGGAACATATAACCATTTTTTGTTACTCTATTAATTAGATATTATGTCATATTATACAGTGTGTAAAATGCATTGCTTCTGCAATGACAAAATGTTATTAAAAAGTTTCTTGATGTTTTTTTTTTTTTTCGCCCTAGTTTTGCTACAGCTGCACTACTTCCTGGCCAGGGGCGCTGTCCTGTTGCTCCATAGAGTAATGCTATTTTAGTGCAAACTCATGTGACCGGTGTGATCTCTGGGTTGTGCTGTGGTGATTGTGGTGTATAATTAAGGTAGACCCAAGTTTCTCATTGGGCCATTTTTTCTGAGAACTGAACATAAATAAAAGACAACAGCATCCAGTTAGTAGGTGCTCAACTACACAACTTCTAGCTGCTATTGATAGTTACACACACAGTGATAAAGGAGTGGAGGGAGGTAGAGGTGGGCATTGGCATAGGAATCAACATAAAAGTTTTCCATATTAACATTGTTGCTAATAAACTGTACTGTACATTAAGAAGTGCAGTAATACTTTAGAAAACAGAGTGGGCAAAAGAAGCAAATGAAGAGAGTGTAACATGATGTAGGAAAAAATATGACACCCACCTCTTCCCAGGGGAAATCAAACAAAATGGAGGAGGGGTGGAGCAGGTCAAGTTGACAGGGGGCCGTGAGCAGGAGTTACACTCAGTATTCTTAATTGATGAAAAAGCTAGGATTCTGGTAGGCGGCTCTCACTAATGCCGCTGGACTTGGTGAAGTGCCAGATGGGGGGGGTGGGGGCATTAATCAACCCACCTAGACAAAGTGGCACTAACCGCTATTTAGAGTAACATATTATAACTACAGCAATAACTTAAAGCCAAATCTACCTTAAAACATTTTAAGAGTGGTAAAATACAGCTATTGGCAATGTACCTTGCATTTCTCCATCCATTTTGTTGTTTGGTGGTGTGTTTTTGTTATTGCCCTGGATAATTACCCAAATGTAGACAACATTATGTCACATCAAGGTATTTCCAGTACAGCTACAATGGAGTTTAATAGGAGAAAATTTTTCAGCTATCTAAATCATCAATGGTAAATGTCAGGTTTTGGTGTCAGTTCCTCAGAATAAGTAGCAGGAATAAATAAGAAAATGTAAGAAAAGTAGAAGTGGACAAGGCAGGATGAGAGAAAGTGGGTACAATAAAGAGGTAAATTACAACATTTCATCACAAAATAATGCATTGAACTTCATAGATTGATGATACATAACAGTGTAAGGGGGTGGAATCTGAGAGTGGAGTTTTGCTTTAACCTCTACTATAGCCTGATATAACATTTGTGATGTATCAGCTTATTATCCTAATTGAAAAAAGCCAAAAAAATGAAAGCCCAGTCTTGAGAGAGAGAAGAGAAAAAGGAGCAAAGAACCTTTAGGAAGCCAGTGCTGGGCTGAGGGAGTCGACTTACATTTTCAGCATCCAAATCAAAGCCTCATCATTTGTTAAAGAGATCAAGCAATGTTTGTCCATTAAATTTTAATTCAAACTTAAGTACAGGAAATGATGTGACGCTTTTTTCTTCTAAAGGTTTGTTTAATCTTCACACACACGCCAAATAAAATCTCTTTGATCCTCTTCTCCTCTTTAATCAGGGTACATGCTCTCATGCCCCCCTCCCCATTCTGTCTCTCATTCAGACTTGTTCCTCTTCAACCCGTCTGTCTCCTTGTACTGGTTTCATTTCTGTTGACATAGCATTACAGAACCCCCATGTCTTGTCTTGCTTAATTGGTCCAGGTGGACTAATTTAGCATCTAATTACCAAGCTAGTTTTCATGCCTCTGAATTTTCAGGGTCGTGTTTTGCCTTTAGATAACTTTTCTCTCTCTCAAGGCTATGTAGTTCCTCAGATTTCACTAAACCATATGAATAATTGTGTATTGTAATTGGTATGAAGAAAACTGAAAATGCAATAATGGCCATGACTTAAGCCCACTTCTTGCAACAGAAGAAATAATGATGTGGGCTTCATACTGCCATCCAAGCTAGATAGGCAACCAGGTCCACACAGAAACTACGTCAGGGGCAATAGCTCAAATAAAAATGCATCTGTAGCACACTAACAGGCGTTGAAACACCGCACAATACACACTGGATTTGACATGAAATTTTCAGTTTTTTTTTGCTATGCTGCTGACAGTATTTTCACAGATTACCAGTTGTGTTTATCCCTGTCCTGTTACAGGACTGGTGGAACATGCAAAGACGGCTTATTCATGTCCTACTTACCATGGGTGAGTTGCCCTTGCTTGTCCATATTACTTGTGAAAAACACAAGCTTGTAAATAGGATATGCAACATAGTGTCTCGCAGTGTTAAAGACTGGCAGTCAGCAAAAACACCAGCAACATGCTCCATTTCTGGTCTCCGACTCGCCATCTTTCTCAGTCTTCACCGCCTCACTTTCTGTGAATTAATTAGAATTTTAATTCTCTTAGAACAGTAAGTCTCATAGAACAGTACTTTTAACAGTTAGTGTGTGTCATTATCATTATTAGGGATTAACAGTAAAGCTGCAAAATCAAGTAATTCAAGCATAGTTCACTCGTTGCTATATTTACCACGGAAATTGAATACCACACCATATAAACTGAGCCAGAGCCTTACATGGCATTTCATTTCCTATGGCTTACCCTGACAAACATGTCCCTTTGACTTTCACTCTCACCTGTAGTTGTCTTTATCCAGGTGGATGAATAGGCTTTCTTTGTTCTGTGTAGCTGTTGCTTTTCTAGGCATTTTGCTGTAGCCTGCTGTATGTGAAACACACATTATGAAGATTGTCTGATTATCTTATAGCTGTGATGAGGTTTAATTTAAAATTCTACATGAATTTGTGCCTGCTGACAGATCGCTAATATTAGACTTACATGCACTGCATCTATGTAGCATGAATGGCTTGATCATGGCTATAATTGTAATAATAATGAAATGGGCTGGCTAGCCAGAGAGAAACAGATAAGAAGGAAATAATACTCCCAATACTGTGCTAGAAAAGCCTTTGACAGTATATGAAATACTTCTATCAAAGATAGAAAGTAGAGAGAAGTTAGAGAGGCTGGTTAGCTCATGGCATCCCACAGTGTCTTAGGAGTGTGGCTTTATATGGAAAGGGATCTTAGAACTATATCAAGCCTAACAGAGGAGTTAAAATGTGCAAAGGCAGGATTGGAGATGATGCTGACAGAGTGTAAAGACCTAACAGTTAGGAGTGTGGTGCCCATTGTAAAAATGAGACCCAAGAGAAGCAGTTCAGTAGGCACGGTCAGTGCTCAGGAATAGGGATATTCTAGGGCAGGTGTGACAAGAGAGGGGAGGTTTAGGCCTGGGCACTGGGCAACCTTTACGGAGTAGGGAAACTCCATTGGGGGAAAGTAAGATGTGGAGCAAATACATCAGCAGGAGGAAGCAGCAAGGTGTGCTCAGGCTGTCTCTCAGGCAAAGCAGGGTCAGTGGATGAATTGGGAAAGCGTAGAGAGGAAGAAACTCGGCTGGAGGGAGCTGTGGGGTATGGAGCTGAAGATTTATTATAGGTCCATTCCATGATGCGCTACCATTTCCCCAAAATCGCAGTCAGTCGGTAGGTGAGGACCCTGCCTCTCCCTTATGTTCAGGCATAGCTACTCTTAGACATTCTGTCAGGATATAAAATGAGTTTTTCCCAAGGACAATACACCTAGCGACAACCAAGTGCTGAAGTGTTTCACAGCAGCACTTGAGAGCAAACGGTTCAAAATGAATTCATCAGCTGATAGGAAGGAAGACATTATAAATGGTTTTGTCTTTGAGGGAGAAAAGATTAGGAGTGAAGTATTTTTGGGAGGGCATTATAATAGGGCATCTACGGGTGGGTAGAGATTGGCAAATGAAGGTAGATTTGGGGAAATAGTCGATAATCCTGCAGGAAATAGCATACCATGCCATAAGGCCAGACTTGGTGTTGTGAATTGTGCATTTTTGTGGAGCTCGAAGTTCCATGGGAGGACGCATGAGATGAGGCATATGAGAGGAAAATGCTTAGTGAATTGGCAGTGGAGGTGGAGAAGCAAGGGTGGAAAGCAAAAGTGCGCCTGGTGGAGTGTGGATGCAGAGGGTTCAAAGTCAGCTTTAACACTAGGTGAATTAAGTATGCGCAGGCAGTAAAGGCTATCTGTGTCCAAGACAGCAGTGGGAGCCAGTGAGTGGCTGTGGCTGAGGAGGAACTGACTGGTCACACTGGTCAGTTGGTCACACTGACCAAGGCACAAGGTAGCTTAAATAAATGCCCTTGAGTGTTAAGTTCATGATACACAGGCACATTTTTAGGGCAAATTTGGGGCAAAATTAGCTGGCAATGAGTATGAGCGACTGGGCAATGGACAAAGAGAGAAATCTGCAATAATAACTGACAAATTTGACAGTTGGAGGAGTGAAAATGGATGAAATAACATACAGCTGCCATCACTGTCGTCTTGGCCTATACCCTTTTCTACTGAAAATGTAATAATTTAATCATTTTATCAAGCTTATCCACTTTAATTTAATAACATGTATTATAGGCTAGGTGTGTTGTATGTCTCTGGAATCCAACAGCTATTGAGCTTGCTAGATTAAATGTTGTATAAAATGAATCAGAGTCATTATATACTAGCTGTATTTGCTATGTGGTGGCAGTTGGACCAATTCAAAAATATTTTGGGTTGAGGACAGGTCACCGGACTAATTTTCTTATCTCTGATTGGTTGATGTTGAAACCTTGCCAGCAAAGCTTGTTGTCTGATAAAGCTTGGCTAGATTTCAAACTGGTACATTGTTTTCAGTGAGAAAATATTTCCCCTAATTTGCCCTAAAAATGTGCCTGTGTATCCTCACCTTTAGAGGGTTGGGAATGTTTGACTTGTCAGTATGTTGGTATATTGGTGAGTTAGAATTTGTTTGTTAGAAGCACATTTGCTGGTATATTGTTAGTGTTGTGTTTGCTTATATATTGATTTGTTTGCATCAAACCAATCTATAAGCCAAGAGGAATATATAACCAATATATTGATTTGCTCGCCTTTGTTTGTTACATAATCAAGCTTACACCTATGATTGTTGGTACAATTCAGTTTCTTAATTGTTAAGCCGGCTGTTTCAAGTCAATAGGGTCCACTGTCCAATTGGCGTATTGTTGTTGAGACCAAAGGGTGTTAAGAAATTACTGGGTAATCTTGTGAACTAGGTGTAAGCCAAACTACAGGTATAGGGAAATGGAGGTGACTATAGTTCTGTTCATAGTAGTATTGAGAGCAGGTGTGTAGGATTAGGTGTTAAGCCTTCTGGAGGCGTTGACGGCCTAATTCAATAAAACGTCTTTGATGGCAGATGTCCACTTGATAACCCCACTGACATACCCGCACTCACACATTCAACCTTGTAACATTTAGATTAGGTGGTGAATGGTGCTGCCTGTCTGATGGTCTGTTAGATTTATGGAAGCTTAACCTGATCTCCTCTACGGTAAGCATTTGTGAGTTAGTGCATCATTCTTTTCACGTCTGGATTTCTGTACGGATTGCCCTGGATTATGGCAGAAGAGATTGTTGCATCACATCCTGTGTATTGGTAAATGGCTAGAAATGCTAAATTTGCACATGCATTGCCATGGTAACAGCTAGAGCAACAAAACGTTTTAGTAATTTCTGTGTCATTCTGAGCTGAGCTACACCATCATCAGGTCAGCTGCTGAGTGAGTAGGTTCACATCATGTAACAACAATGTACTGACTGTTAATGTCCTTTTCTCAAATGTGGTTGATTAAATGCAGTGCAGCAGACAGGCATCTACAGCCTGTGTAATGATTTCAAAATCTCTCAGAGAGGAGGGCACTCAATCATGACTGATATTTTTAATTTGTTAATGTTTAAATTGTTTACTAAATATATGCATAATAAATTATTGTAATTGCCTTAACCTCAATAATAAAATGCCCGGCTAATTTTTTATCATGGCAAAAGGACCCTCTGCACATCCTTGTTTGCCACAAAGCTAATAGCTGCACTGAAGGCCTTTGTGTTCCAGTGCCAGTACTTTTACATCAGAAAGGACTACGTGGTATTTATTACCTTATTCAGATAGAGCTAACTTGTTCTGATATTTCTATGAGATATTTATGTGAACTGTGCATACTGCGCAAAACTATACATTCTATTAATACTTTATTCTAATATTATGAGTAGGTCCGCCTAGTCTAATTAAAAAAGGACAAACATCCCATGTGTACAACACCACATTTTCTACTTTTATTGGAACTGCAGAAAAACAAAACATTAATTTCATATACATTAGTTTTGCTGCCATGATACACACTTGTTACTTTGCTGTAAAAAAAAGAAAGAAGAATTTTCATTTTCTTTTACATTGGAGAGAATGCATTGGACAGATCTCAGTCAATTTGAAATGCATTTTGAAATATTTTTTTGTGGCAAAAGAAAATGCAAAAAGTCATTGGGGAGAAAACTGTTATCCTTCGATCAACAATGATAAGGAATATGAGGTAAATCATTCATGATTGAAATGAGGTACCATACTTGTACCTTTATTCAGTAGCATGGATCATAGTTTACTTTTCATTTCTCACATTTTTGCACGCTGGAATGTGGAATGTCAGTTCCTAGTAAAATAATAACAGAATGTGGAGGTGGGCAGGCAATATTACAAAAGATGTTTTCCAACATCATGAGTCTATACAGTCTTATTCTGGGCATGAACCTGAGAACAGAGTCTCGTGGCTCCATGTGAAAGAGGATGTTGATTGTCACATGTAGGTCATATTCCAAGCTTAACTTCCTTTACTATCACACAGACTGTCTGGAAGGCCTTCAAAATATTAGTTTAACTGCTCCCCACATACAATTAATTAATGAGAGTATTAGATGCCATCCCAGGGGCATGACTAGCCAGTATGGAGTGGAGTCAACTTCCTTTTTTTTCTATGGAATTAAGCTACAGAGGAGAAGCTGGGGAGAGATGTCAATGTGCTCAGCCCACAGAACCCCTATAGAGTTAGCTACTACTAATGAGTTACTTAAGTGCTATACTGTATATGGCTATTGCTGTGTTGCAGTGATGCATTTTTACTTTGCTGTTTTATTACACTGACACCGGGGATTATGGTTATCATGCTTTCATTGATCCAACTGGGGAAAGAACTTGGGAAAAACACTGGGGAGAACTGGGGAAACACTACATAAAAGTGGCGTGCAATTGCCCATGAGCTTTTTGATAAAGGTCCCCAAGGATGCCTCTCCACTCGACTGGACTGCCAGGAGGTCCATAAACTTAATGCTAGGGCAGCCTGTTCTCACAAAATTTCATGAAATGAGAACGATGTCTTAAAATGCTAATAACGTCCTCTGTGCACAAAAAGTGAGAGAATTATGTTTCCCCACAGTGAAAGGATTATGTGGAGGAGACACGACTAGAAACAGGCAGTAGTTTGACATTGAAATAGCGTAGTGGGAAGTAAGGTTTTCGAGGGCTGAGCGGCAGATGGGTATATATTTACCTTCAACTCTGATGAAGGTAAATATATACCCAGTTTCCTAACTTGAACCAAATTGTTTTCCTAACCTTAACCAAAGTTTTAGTCATCTAAATCTAACTTTAACCTTAGCCCTAACCTTAACCAAAGGTTTTGTATTTGCCTAACCTTAACCTGTAACTTAAAGCTGTAATAAGCAACACTTTCTGACCACTAGAGGGCGACAGAAACCGCAACACCTTTGTAAATAACACACAGCAAAAGCACTGCACTATGGAGGCCTATCAAGGACAAACTTTGCAAAGCACTGTGCATAAAGGTTAATAGCTAAGCTAACTGTACCTACAGGAGGAGTGTCTCCAGTTACCAGTCTCGCTTTGCCAGACCTTTCTCCCGCTGAGGGTTACATGTCCCACAATGAGAAGTGAAGAGGTAGGTAGCAAGTTTACTAAGTTTACTCCCTCGTTTCATCGATTCCGCCATTACGAGAATGTTTTTCAGGAATGGGAGGGGGTGAGGGCCGCTTTTAAACAGCGAGGGAGGTGCCAAGCTAGTTGTAAAAAAATGAAAAGCTACTGAATGGTCCGGGAGGAGCTTCGTTCAGGACCAGAATTTAACAACAAGCTTTAGAAAAGAGGTGAAAACAGCAACAAAGCTGCCCGCATGTGTGGATATTGGTTCATATCATTATGTCTCAATGAAATCTCCACATAGCACACATTAGTATCAGGATTGGTTATAAGGTCTGATAGTGATTATTGCAGGTTTAACCAAAGTTATTTTGTTGTCCTAAACCATTAGCTAACCTGTCACGTGACGGACACGTGAAAATTCCGTGCCCAATTCATGCGATTGTCACTTAATCCTTTTGTGGTGAAGGATTGTAATCTTCACATTATCATTATGTTCACAACATCTAATCTGCATTTCAGAGTTTGTGCTCATTTCAAAAAATCTTGTGCAACTGTACTATGATACGGTGTCAAACAAGGTACCATAAAAGAAGAGATTCCAAAGGTTCCATTGGTACCTTGAATGTCATGCCCGATCACTGGGAAATCTGGTAAAAATGGCGTACAAACAAAAGTCGAAATTCAAGTTCTTCAATGTATGTATGAAAGTAGCTTCAAAGTTGAAAACTTAAAATAACACTATCTTGTGAAAGTAGTGTCTTGTTGACCTTTTTCATCATTCAGCCACAATTACAGTCAATTGTGTCTTTTTTGTTTAAGGATAGAGCTTCATTCTAAAAGTTCAAGTCTGGGATTTTTTCCTTATGTCAGTTTTATTATGTACCCAGAAATTCAGACTTGATAGAAGATTAAGCTTTTGCAACTTGCAAATGTCTCATTCCACAGATACCAAAAATACTGATTCTTTTTACTCCCATATTGACTATTCAATTCTTCTTCAAAATAAATATTTTATTAAAAAATGTGATGTTTTGTAAATTACTTTAAAATAATTTCTAAGAATTCAGTTTCCAAATATTATATGTTTGGTCCTGCATTCTGCCTTGGTGTTACCTGGTGCTCTCATATCCACTCTCACACACACTCACACGCACACACACGCACACACACACACATTTGTGACATGCTTGTTGTTACTCATTTCTCATTTGTATTTGTATTTTGGTCCTTTGTTCTCTATAAAGCAATAAACCTGTTAGAGAACCAGAAAAACCACATCACATCACATGGACAATCTGTGGAACATGGAAATGTGTGGTTTTGGAACATTTTCATGGGTTCACATGTTATAACGTGATAAAACTTGTGTACACACATGTGGACATGTGCACATGTGGAAAATATGTTATCACATGGGAAATTCATGTGATTTTTCTGTAAGGTATAAATAAATCAGACTAGACTCGACTGGTGAATGATGTGATCAATGGACAAAATTACAGTTTCTTAAAGCCTAAATGGAAAAGTACAAAGCATTTCTAAAGTGCTGGCATTTAAGTCTACGCTCCAAGCCTGGCTTCAATAAAAAGACACACTCAGCCACATGGCACAAAAACATCTGCTTGTTTTTTTTACTACCACATCAGCAACAGATATGATTGGCACCATAATTAGACAGGCGAACTGGAAAGTGTTCTAGTTGAGTAGTGAAGCCTAAATAGAATCTCGCAATGATCTGAATGAATAAACATTTTTGCCGACAGACCCGCAGCATAGAGAGATTCTGACACTTATTATCTTCCTTGTTAGGACTACAATAAAACACATACTGTATAATTTAACTTAATGGGCATTCTACTAGTGTGCACAATGTCACTCAATTTTTGTCAAACATTTTTATTGTCAAGGAAAATGGTTGCATATGGATACATACTCTTGCAATATTTTAAAATTTCAACACAAAGCTAATCTCTGAAAACTTCCACAGTGGTTGTGAAAACTGTTGCAAAGGTCATTCATATCTTGCATGATAATAGTCATAAACGTTCACAACAACATGATGTTTATTCACTGGAATGACTTTAGCAATCATGGTTTAGTTTTTCTTAAGTCTTGCTGTAGCACCAGAGAGGTGACCAAGCTGTTTCTTAGGTTAAGAAGTTTTGCTTGTGTAAACAACTCAGAGGGTTTTAGAACACTAATTAACATCTGTCTTGTGCTTTCTTTTCTTGTTTTCTTCTACCGCTTTGATGTTTCAGTGAAAACAGTTCAGCTGATCCCCGTAAAACATTCTGGCCCCGGAGCTGGTCTAAACATCGCTGCAACATTGCTCTCAAGGAAACTCAATTGTTTTGTCTTCATCTTGACCTTGGTGAAAATGATTTGGCACACTGAGCACCGGAGCGTACTCTGGCACCAAAGTGGACACTTCATAAATTTAGAGCGCCATCAGGACTCCTATTCATTTTCTTCAGTGTCACCCTCTGAGCGTTTAGAGCATACTCTGGGCGTTGTGGCCAAGCAGTGGGTGCAGCAGAGCGTTCAAATGTTTACATTGGTAAAGAATTGGGCTACCTGGTTAAAATGGCTAGCCGTCTGTCTGCAACTCCACAGTGATCAGAATAACTCTTTGACAGACCACAATTTCCATGGTCTGTATATTTAAATGCTTATGGAAGAAAATTTTAACCGCAATAATTTACTGATAGTTCTCACCTTCCCTTTTTATATCTGCTATCTGAACTGTTCATAAATCTCTTAATTACCTACTGTGGTGCTGAACTGGTATGCTTCTTTGAGTGTCACGTTGACACATTGACACGCCACTAACTGACTGTGTAGACCTTGCATGGCACTTGCAGCCCACATATACCCAATCCTTAATTTATTTATTATTGTAGGTTGTCCTTAAACTTTTGATTTGACTAAATTTGATTTATTAGACAATTAAAAGAAACCAGAGCATGGGAAAACCATGTACAGTTTTCAGAAATTGTCAAGGATAACATTGGTAAAGCTAATATATAAAAATAAAGCTGGTAAGCTTATTTCCATCGTGGTCATTAATGAAAAAGGGGGTAAGTGACATCACAGTGACCAGAAACAGTGCTTTGGTCTGGTCAATAAATCAATAAATGTCATAACAATGCAAGCCAATAAAAAACATGAAATAAAGCATGTTGTGTTTTACAATTCTTAGTTAGGTAGTTTATAATCGCTTAGGCAGCTGAGAAACACAAAGTTGCTCATTCAAATATTGGATAATTGGATTACAGAAAAAAGATCTTCATTCTGTTTTCTAAGTAAGTTGATATGGAACTGAGAGCAAAGCAAACACATAATGGAACTGCCAATATCAGCTTGATTGAAGCGATATACTGTAGAGCCGATGTATACACAACAGCACCGCATTTGATAAGAAACTAATTACACTTCTATAAGATTTACTCAAATATCCTTCTGCATAATGATGTAAGATTAGATCAGGGACTGAACAAACAAATTCATAGCTTCCCTTAGGCACTTACATGATCTGTGCCAGAGCTATAACGATGGGGCGGAGAAAAACACAGAGAAACACAGTGATGGGGTTTACATTTTAAAATTTGGATGAATTACAGGTCAACAACCTCTCGGTGCTTGTATGGGTGGACACAGGGAGGGTAGGTGAGGAGAATGGGCCGGGGCAGTGTGCTGTAGACCGTAATCTGTGCTTACCAGTGCAGCTCTCTGTGACGGGGAGCAAATAAATCTGCCAAGCAGCAGCAGATTCATAAAATCCCTCAGGTGGCTCTGTTCATTTATCTACATTTGCCAGGGCTTCCAGCTGCCAAAAGCAGGTGGCACACTTTGGCTTGGAAATTGACTGTCTTTAAGATGTAGAACTCCTTAAAGGGGTGGGAGAGGAGGAGGGAGAGGCTGGTCGTGGTTTGAAGGGTGGAAGAGGGGTGTAGGTGACAAGGTGGCAAGGTGAAAGGTGTCAAGAGAAAAGGGGTGGAGTGTGTGGGAGTTCCACAATGTAGCCGTGTAGGACCGCGCTTCAAAAACTGTCTCATTCCAAAGATAAATTGAAATGAAAATGCCCTCGTTTCTAATTTCCTCCCCCCAAATTCAATTTCTAGATTGGTGGCACACCCAGGGAGTAAAAGGCATTGCCTGCAGGGGGGCAATAGAGGAGAGGAAGGAGGAACGCACACCAGTAGATAAGAAATTATAGATGGAAATAATCTGGGGATCCATTGCCTCTCCTCTCTGGCCTGCTGCAAATATGATGTAGTGAAGAGGGAAATTAAAAGTCACTATGATGCACCTCATTGCAACTAACACTTGTTGGGGACTGAGGTGCTTCTTGGGATTGCACTTGGGGCCCCAAACAGCTGCTAGCCAGCACATCCTGGCTGCTTGATTCATATTAATGCAGTGCTAACCCAAACAGCATCTAGACCTTACAAATTTCATCCCTGCAAGCTAATCACATAATTGGATATACTATGTTATATATTTACTAGTCCATACCCGGGGATGCGCGCGCCACAACTACGTGCAGACTTCCGGGGATGCGCGCACCACAACTCCATGCAGACTAGCCAAAAATGCGCATAAACAGCGTCAATTTGGGAAAATGGAAAAATCAGCTTTGTCAGTCCCTGCCTATGCCAATGCTCAATGCCCATGTGCAGTTTCAGATTGATTGGCCAACCCATTGATGAGCAAAATGGATGCAGACAGAAGGACAGAGTTTTCCTCATTTTATAGTAGGATTTTGTAGACATGGTGAACTCACAAATGCATTGTTTTAAGGACTCTTTGAAGCAATAATTCATGATATCTACATGTAAATAAATTATCGTGTTGCTACTCTCTATCACATACTAATTTAACACAAAAGTGATTCAACTTATACCCAGTTGATGAAAGCTTTTACATTTGCATACTAAACGCTCATGTCAGGTAAGTGATGTGTTTTACGTTTCCAGCAGCAGCAACAACAGTTTGTTTGGAATAAATAGAAGAAGAACTGGATAGTAGAGTATAGTAGCATGAGTAGCAATAGCTATAATACAATACAATCCATAAATAAACCCTATTCCATAATGTTCTTGAGTATTTTGACTTGTATTTGTTGGCAAAATTCCATTAAAATGTATTGAATTATACATTTATACATTTATACATTACATATTATTGTATTTGAATTAATGCAACTTTGGAAAATGTTTAAACCCCTACCTGAATAGCATCTGATCTGAATAACATCCGACATCAGACTGAGCTTTAATGTGAGGGTATTTCCAGTCATATTGCTAATTTTTGCTAATGGTCCCCCATGTCAGGGTGCCCAAATGTATTTGGTCGGTTCCACATCACATTCAGTAAAGCAGTCCTTTCTACAATGTAGTCAAAAGTCTTTGCAATGACTCACAGAAGTCTGTAATGCATAAACATCTCCAGACTCACATTCTCTTTCCAGCTTTTTGCATTTCATTGCATCTCTATGTGAATTCAACTGTGACACTGCTTGGCTTTCAGTTACTCTGAGAAAGCATGGGGTACATGTTTAGAGCAAATGAGTATAAGCAAAAAGGGATCTGAGCCGTCAAACAGCATTGCTCACTATTTCTGCTATAGAGCTTAAAGATTGACATGAATAACTTTGATGGTTGCCTCTCCCTGCACATGGGAAATGAGGGAATACATAAGGGGAAACAACTATCAAAGTTATTCATGGTTACGTCATATAGTACCATAAAATACCATAAAATCATCAAGACAAATTCAAAATCTTCTATTCTGAATTCTCATACCTTCAGTAGTCTATTTACTGAAGCATGAGAATACATCTTTTCCTGCTTTCTCTCTCTCAAGTGTATTTCTTTGGAGTGGAGGATCACCATCTGCCTAAAATGTCCCTGGATATTGGTGGTGCTTGATGGCCTCTTCCAACATTGAAGGCATTATGCAGGAAACCACTGTGATTACACATCATTAGAGGTGGTGCAATGCTGCTGACTATATTTTTTGAAAGAGCAGGTCAGGGGTAAGTAACAAGGAGAAAAGTGCAGGATGCGCAGATTTCTTCTCGTGCACGTGGTCCAGTCTTGCAGCATCACATCATGCCCACTTTGACACTCCTGCATTTTACAAAAAATTGCCTTCAAGGCAATATCATCACATCAGCGGATAGAAGGTTTGGAGAAAGTTTCCAAAAACATTACAGTAGCTTAGGTTTTATATACTGTATTACATTATATATTTATACCTACAGTATTTGAAGTAGGCTATAGCGTATCTCCCTGTTAAAGAGGGAGTATTTTTGCAGCGATTTTATGTTATTACCTGTTGTATATGAAACACATCTATGAAGTTTATTTATTTTTATTTTTTTTGAGTAAACATTTTTTTTTTTTTTTTTTATAATTCATATTGCAGCGCTTCTCCTCCACCCAGAAATGTACAGGCTGTTTTGGGGAGTTGGTACACAAGCAAAATGAGTCATTGCTTTGACTGGCTGACTGTACTGGGGTTCACCCCCCTTCTGTAGCCCTGACTGTTTGATTTCACTTAAGTCCAGTGTCAGACACTGGAGCAAAACCTAAAAAGCTGGTTCAGCTACTATGGCAAAATGGCAGTGACTAGACTTTTCATTTTTTTACTGTGACCTCTAAACATCAGAGAGTGCTAAAATATGCCAAATACTGGGAAAACACCATTCTCTGGGATACCACCCCCACCCCTTCACTGTGTATGGAATTGGTGAGGCATGAAAAATTGATCATATGAGATATAAACTTTGAACAGTATCCTACACTTACACTACTGTTTTCTTTTCTTTCTGTTCATGTTTACTGTGATAGATTATCGAGCTCTATGGAAGCTGTTTTCCATACCATACGAGAATTAATGGCAGCAATTGGCTTCGTCTGATTGGAGGAAACCAAGGCCGCAAGCCCTGATATCTCCAACTCCGCTTTTCACACCGCTAGACCATTGGCACAAACTTAAACATCGGTATTATCCCTTAAGTAGATCAGAATGCTTTATAGAGTTGAGATAAGGTGAACTTTTTAGAGGAGACCACAAGACGTGGACTACTTTTTTGTGAACCGACCAATCACAAGGAAGAAGCGGTGGGATTTCATGTTACATGGGCAGCTGATTGGTTCCTTTGCCTCCACCGCCAATGTCAGCAGTCTTCTCTTTGCTCTGGTCAGAGTACACAAAAAAACATAGTAGTGGTACATGTATCTATTGTTTGTTTTAATGTAACTGTTCTCTATTTTTTGTTACTGTCTAATTAGACTCTTAGATTGCCATGTTTCATTTGTGTAATTTAGACATGATTATTCCTGTCAGAGAGTAGATTATCATGATTATTGCAATCAGATCATGGTAGGCTTCTTGTCTCCTGTCAGTGAACCAAGTAACTATCTTTTTTGCCAACAAAGAAATTTTTTATAGATACAGCTGATATTGAATAAGGAAGCCACTATAACTGCATGCAGGCTATATATTCAGTGTAGTGTGTACCTCCAGATCAAACCAAACCAAAGAACGCATTCAGCACTTGCGTGGATGCAAACAAGCTATTGAAGGTTGACAGGGAGGCATAACTTAAGATATGAAACTCAAAGCATTTTGCTGAGCATCTCAGGTTTGTAGGTAAGGTCACCTATTCACTCTTAAGTTTATTGACTTACAAAACAATTGACACAACAAACAGATCGATTTCTGTGTGGAGTTTGTGTTTGCGTGGGTTTCCCCTGGGTGCTCCGGTTTCCTCCCACAGTCCAAAGACATGCAGGTCAGGTGAATTGAAGACTCTAAATTGCCCATAGGCGTTTATGTGTAGTATGGTATATGATGTATATGAAGTATATGTAATATGATGCAGTACATATGACATGTACATGATGGTATGTATTATGTAAAGCCCTTTGAGACATGCTTGTGATAAAGGGCTATATAAATAAACATGACTTGACTAGACTAGATCATGAGAAGAAAAGATGAAAAATTGGCTACCATGGTCTTTGGTCTAGTAGTCTTGGTTTCATGGGAACTGTCTACACAGCCAAGATGAACTTCAAAAATGACACTTGTGTCATTTATATGCTTTCAACCTACATTAACCAGGAGATGAAAAATATTTATTACAATAAAGATTTGTTAGCAAGAAAAACACAATAACTAAATAAATACATACATAAAGAAACAATCAACTTTAATATATTTAGACATGCCTATTAGTTTGTTGAAGTAAAGTAATATTAAAGGAAAGGCATTCCCTCAAAAAACACTGAGGCAAACTTCTTAAACTGTGTAAATTTAAGATTTTTTATGTTTTGCCCCTAAAAAAGTGTCTATTTTATTTTTGTATTTAATTGCACATGTTTTTGGCTTTCTTTGTTTTTGCTATGACAAGATAGAAGCTACAGCTGAGTATCATCCTGTCATCCTATCACTCATATCTGAATCACATTTTTTGTACTACAGAGGTTTATGCAGAAGTTACACTGTGTATATTGCCCTTGGCATCCATCACACTTGTAACTTTGTGGACCTTTTGTATGTGTGTGTGTTTGTGTGTGTGTCTGTCTCTGTGTCAGACCCGGGTCAAATACAATTTGTTTCAACTAATTTGGAGTGTCAGATAGGACAGGAGATATAGGACAATACAATGAGTGCCAGAAAGTTTAGACTGTTTGAAGGTCAATTTAGTATAAATTTCTATGATCGACAATTCATCTGACACTAGCTGAATTTTGCAGTAAATGCCACCCGTCTAGTGCTCCAGGTAGCTTAAAAGAAATGCTATTTGATCCAATTATGGTGTGTGAGTGTGTGTGTGTGTGTGTGTGTGTGTGTGTGTGTGTGTGTGTGTGTGTGTGTGTGTGCCTGCGCACGCACTCATGTGTCAGATATGAGGAATGGCTGATGGGTTAGCTCATTTCAGGATGGCCTGTTCTTTTCAGGGTGTAAAGCCCTGTTGAATTCAGATTTGCATACTGCCTCCTGTTGCTGTCCATGCCACTGATCATGACATTCTGTCAGAGACAGGTAGGACAGGCTCCGGGCAGCAAAGTCCCACTAAGCCACTTAACCATGTGTTGCAATTTGGGAATAAGCAATTATCTAGAAATTAAACCAAGTCTATGTTAATGACCCTGTGGCTGCATGGCTGTAGAGAGTAGAAATTAATTGACCTGTGTCTATTTTTAGATTGCTGTCTTCAGGTTCTCCATCCCTAAGCCATCTGTTATGATAAGTCAAAATAATCAAAGTCCTATCCTTGAATTTTGTGCAACAGCCTTTTTTCCCCAAAGTGTATAGTGTACACTGTAGTCATAGTCACAGTCACAGTTATATTGCAGTAGGTCACTGACACATCGGACAACATCTGCTGATAAGGTGCATTTGTTGTTATTCCATTTTTTTTATTAGCATGAATTTGAAGATATTGTTTTAACAAACAAGTAGTGCATGCAAATAACTGACTTTGGCAAGTTTTATGGTCACCTCGTGTTTTGTCAGTAAGACAGTATAACATATTTTCATATTATTATTATCATTATTATATGCTGTTGTTATTTTAAGTCCTATTACTTTACAAATCAACAAGGACACAATTTAAGGAGGAAGTGACCAACATTTACATTAAAAAACACATTTCCCTGACTGTCCCTTCTGTTCCCAATAGTGTAGAGGAATACATGTGGAGTGTCTCAATTTCCCCAGGAAACCTATTAAGCTAAATGATTGGCTGGATCCAAAACCAATTTTTTGAACTCTGTAATCTTATGGGGTATTTGCAATATCATGCCTAGCTGTTATGATATCTTGAACTGAGCTATCTGTGAAAATTAGGTCTGACCCGTAGATTATTGCATGGCATCCTGAGAGAAAATGAAATCGACAGCCATGGAAGTCAATTGTTGAACACTCAATCTGCATCTTGAAACATGCCTCCACAGGATATTTGAATGGGTAGAAATACATTCTGATGCAGCATCATCATCACATTTTCCATTGTGATGATGATACTGCATTTCTATTTATCTATAATGCTAATGTAGTTTTCACAGAAAACATTTTGTCGAAAAATTGTTTTTAGATTTTTTTTTTAGATTGTTCAAAAACGTCTGCATCAAAAATTCAATCACGTTTGCTGCAGTGCTATTTCACAGTTTTCGACTCAAAAAAGTAAAGCCGTTCATAAAAAATATATATATATATATATGTAGATTGTTTGTTGGCTACAAATTATTTAACCATGGTTACTAATTTTCCAATTAATTCTCCCCTGCCTGCGCAAATGTTCCTATCTGTCATCATCAATCATAATCAGTTTAATAGTGTCTCCCATTGACCCCGTCATCTGGCCTACCTGCTGCAGCCCCTTTCATATTTTTTTCATCTCATTAATTTAACAAATTTCAATTGTGTACATTTTTGACAGGTTTCATTTTCCCACTGAATTTTGCTATGGTTTTATCAGGTGTCAGTGTTGAATTAAGGACCGCCAACTCATGCAGATATGTAAGGCTGAGTAAACAATGCAAGGTTAATAACACTCACTCACTCATTCACTTACTTACTCACTCACTCACTCACTCACTCACTCACTCACTCACTCACTCACCCCCTCCCTCCCTTACACATGTGCACATATGCACACATGTCAGTGAAGACAGGAGTATTTAAACAGGAATTAAGAAAAGAGTAATGGAATCAAAAGGAAAGTGACATATAATTACGTTGGACACTGTTGCTGCCAAGGCAAACAAGTTTGAGCCATAGAGGTTTTGAACTATGCTAAGACAGATTAATCACCTCAGTATGAACAATACAATATGCCAGCAATCAATCAAGCCATGGAATTACCAACTGTGACACCAATCTATTCTCGTATTTAGCCCCTTTTGTATGTATTAATTCTTGCGGTCAAAGCACCTCCAGTTCAATCTGCTTCACCACAGGAACCCATTTGTGCTTTAAAAAGGCCTCTGATACATATCCTTTACCAGGAATGTCTTTTGAATACCCTCTGTTAGTACTTCATCTTAACAAGTCTAAAGCACGGACAAGCTGTTTGTCATCATTGAATGCTCTGCAGAACCAAAAAACTGCTGTCATATCGGTCCATAGCAACTGGTAATTCATGTCGTATATATGATGACATGATGACAGCTGTGACCTTTCTGCTCTTTATCACTGTATACTAAACAATACAGAGAAAAGTTAAAGGAATAGTTCACTCAGAAATGAAGTTTTTATTCATCGTATTTTGCTTACGCATTACCAAACCTCACGAGCCGGAGGTCGCGCACTGTCGCACACTTGGTGGCTTCGAGAGGTTTGGTAATACGGAAGCAAAATACAAAGACTCGATTTTTATTAAATAATGGATACAATTTTGTTTTTTCCCCACTCAAAGAGTGATTGTATGGCATCAGAAGACTTGGGTTATGCTTCACGAGCTGTATGGAGTCATTTTATGGTTCGTTTTTGTTATTTTTGGATCTCTAAAGGTCGGTCCTCAAAGACTTCAGTTGTTCTGGAGAAGGCTACTACGGAGTCATGCTGGGAAGCTCCGGGAGTGTTATATGGACTAACAAACTTCACCAGAGTTTCAACTGGCATGGGGGTGAGTAGATAATGACTAATGAATTTTCATTTTTGGGTGAACTATTCCTTTAAGCTAGATTTTAGGATTCTGCAGGCATTTTCTCTCAAATTAAGAGATCTGTTCTTCCTTCAGAACAGAATTCAAACTACAGCAGAAACGAGTTTGAGATGATCAAATCAGTTGGACATTGTGAACTATTACTGTACAGTAAGTCAATCTAAGCGGCCTTCGAAGAACTTACAGTTCTTTCAAAAAACTGAATATGAGGTACTTTAAACCAAATATATACAGTTATAACAGTACTTACCTGAAGCATAATCAGTGGTCTGTCGGGGAGTACTGAGAATATATTTGTGACGTACAGTATGACAACATAGTTTAAAGTGTTGTAATTTTAATAATGTATGATTGTATTCTCCTGCATCTCAGATGGAAAATATCAAACAGAGAAACTCTGATGGAAGCAAATAGCACATTTCTCTTATTCATAAGTAAACAAGTCGAATCCATTGATTTTCAAAGCAAGCTGCTTGATTATGTCTTCATCTTTTAAGCATGGTTGATTTTTAAATGAGGTGAGGGAATTTGAAATACAACAGGGAGTCCTAGGCTTGTCAAGGTTGCTTGCATGTACACATATATTTGCAGGCTGTGCTTAATGTGGCAAATGGCTTTTGATGCACATTTTGATTTACATAACTTCGGAGGAGGGATGCGGTAAAGGATTCCCTCAGCACCAAAGGACATGGAAAGTATTGCGGTGTATTAATGACTGACTCCTCTCCCCAGCGAGGAATCAAACAGAAATTTCAAGCAGGACACACAGAGAGTGAGGCGCGAGTTGAGAGATCTGACAGATTTCAGCATCACACACAGTATGTCATATTCTATTAGTGAATGTGGATATGTAGTACTATGACCTCCTTCTTCCCCAGCTATCCCCTCCTGTTCTTCTTACCCACGTTCCCGAATGTCCACATACGCACACGCTACAAAACACACACACACACACACACACACACACACGCCATGATAACTAGTGTTATCAATAAAACATTTCAGTAGTATTTGAGAAACAGCTGAACACGAGTTGGGTTTCTTCTGAGAAAGACTGAACATACATCGGGTCTTTCAGAGTTGGACCGGCATCATTGCTGTTATCATCAGCCAGTCATATGCAGACACTCGTCTCAATGCCACTCAGAGGATCAATAAAGAATGTTTGTGTATTCTCTCTCCCAGGCTCGGGCTGCACAAAGCCCCATCATTTACCCAGACTGCATTAGCAGTGAGATAAGGGGCTATGTGTTTTCTTACTTAGCCATTTGAAGCACATGGGGAATTTATTTGTGTTGCCCCCCATTAATATCAAACATAACTAATGAGGTGTGATTATCCCGTGTGCTTATAGTAATAATGATGCAGATCACACACTGATAAAGAGCTGGCTCTCTGAATGAGAAAGGCTTGGCTTGCTATCGAGCTAATGGCACTCTTAGTTAACTTCTATTCCAATACCTGTGAGCATTTGTTACTTCCAGAAAACAGTAAATCATTTGTAGCCCAGAGAAAAATCTAACAATGAAATGGCTCCCACTGGAGCAAGTCCAGCACAGACTTTGCAATGATAATGATGGGACTTATCTATCCACCTATGATGATATACATAAACATGACACGAATACCCCATTATCAGCCATATACATAGGGATCATACAGAACAATTGCCTGCAGGTATAATTAATGCCTGATCATTTAGATGGCACCTTTTCACGAGCACATACATAATACAAACATGCTCACTCTCTGTCTCTCTTTCTCTCTCACACTTAGAAATCTGTGGCTGTTGGGAAACAATGGCTGAGGAGTATTCTTGCCTGAAATAAATAAAGGGTTGTGTATTTTCTGTTTAACAGTGCCCTTGACTCGGCTATGGGTCATTATCTGGAAAGCTCTATTCCTTGATGTTTTGCTTCTTAGCCCAGTATTTCCCGGTGGCGCAGCAGTGGTGCATACATCTTCCCACCACTTCCTGAAGCTGGCATTTCGTTTGTTGTTTGTTTATTGGACTTGTCCCAGCCCTTCCTCCGCAGCCAAAGCCAAGTTCTGTCCCCCTCTGCCACCACAGCCAGGTCGTTGGATGGTTTATTCAGCTTGGGTCCTGCCATTCCGGTGTATCTGAGAAGTGCCATGACTAACCCTAAGCCTTGACATTGGTCACAGCTCTCCACTCAGCCTCCCTGCAATTCCACTGACTGTCAGCTCTGGCTATTTCGACCTTTTCCTTTTTATTGCTGGCCTCTACTCTCTACATCCATGGCATGGTTAATTTGATGGTGCTCTTTTTCCCCTCGTAATTGTACTAATAGTAAAACGTCCTGACGAACATTTAAAGAGATCAACCATTAACTTCATTTTCAAATGTTTTTGCAGTGATGGGGTGAAAAGGACCGAGAAGAGCGCAGTGCAGTCACACTAGGTTGCTTCACATTTATCATCATTGTTATTCATTCATAGAGTGACCTTAATAATATCCATTTGATGGTGTGGTTTTTAACTTGTGCCGTGATTAATAATCTGTGATTATCTGTTCAGTCACCTTTTGTAATGTAATCACAATACTGAAATAAAGATTTAGCCTACTTGATTAGCTTGGATAGCAGAAAGAGAAACATGCTCGATTGTAGATACTTCCAAAAAACAGCTTTCTAGTCTAGTCTTGGTTATTTCTATAGCCCTTTATCACAGTCAAGTCTCAAAGGGCTTTACATACCATCATGTACCATACTACATGATACATATACTGTACATACTACATATATATACACACATCATATACATCCTATACTAGGTCAAATACATACTTCATATACATTGTTTACTACACTGTATACATACTACACATCATATACTGCATCATATACTACATTATGTACTTTCCACTCAAGTTTATTTTAAAAATGTATTTGAGTGGAAATGCCTGGACTAAATATGTTTTCACGGATGTCTCCTATTCATCTCAAACATCCAGTTCTTAGGTACTCCTGTACTGAGAAACCGCCGTCAGCTGGACATGAATAGATGGATGAACACAGCTATAATAGGACTCTCTGCAACTTCGACGAGAGCAGAGGCTGACCCTGGACAACCTTGATGAGGGGTGATTTTGAACCTGGCGGTTGGCTGGGCAGGACTTGGTATATAGCCTGGTAATTTTCAAGAGTTGCTGTAGTGGCCCTTGATTTGCTCCTCCGCATATATCCGTACACAGTTTCCTCCACACCTCTCTTTGATTCACCTTTGGCCATCGTTGTTCTTCCTTCCAGAGAGTCTTGCATGGCTCCGTGTTGGGCATCTATGTATGTGGAGCTTTTCTTTGGTGCTGTCAACAAAGGTTGTTCCTCCCCCTCAGGCCTTCCTACTCAGCAGTCTCTTCTCATTCAGCAACACTTTGTCCAACAGCACTCTGGTTTCCTGTCTCGATTTGGATCCCGCGTATCTGAGTACCGCTGCAGTGGATGGTGCTGTTTGACATTCTCATCGCATGTGAGCAAAGCAATGGGAGATTTTTAAAGGATGGGAATTAGATCGATTGATGATGTATCTAACAAGATCAACTACTTTGTCTCCTTATCTTGTCAATCAATAGAACTCCGTGGTGCTTTTCAGGGTCTTCCTTCCTCAGGATGCCATTTCATTGACTGTTTTTTCTCTGTGTACTTCTGTCAGCTAAATGGTATTGTGGCATGAGCAATCGCTCATGAGGAGGCTTAACGAACATCAGGCTCAGAGTGCATGCTGAAAAAATCGTTCTATTAATTAATGGTGTAATTAAGGTTTTGTCATTGACATGCCACTTGCTGACAGGGATGGATGGGGTGCTTGGTCCTGCACCAGGCAGTAGCACATGCGATAATGAATGGCAGCTATTACCAGCACGTTTGGGTGGTGATGGGGCCACCTGCAAAGGCTTGGCTTCCCCACCTCTCTTTTGCTCTCTTTCTTCCCCAAGCCCTTTATCTGTTCCCAACACTTTGCTTTCCCGTTTCTGACCTTCTTCTTCATTTAGCATCCTAATTTCACTCCGTCTCTCTTCCCCTTCTGCTCACACTGATTCACTAGACCCCCTGCTCTAATTGCCTGAAATTAATGTCAGGTCACTTAACCTGAAAAAATGCTTTTTTCTAATGTAGAGTTACTGTTGCTGATGAACCCAAGCTCAGTAGACCTTTGGAATTTCAAGATTTCTTGTTGCAAACTATTGTTTCCTTTCCACATCCTTTACTGGATTCTGGATGTGAAAAATGCTTATGTGCTAGTAGACAGTCTGTCACTGTTCCTGACCAAGACAATCTGGCCTACAGCTCACCACTAAAGCGCCCCAGTATATAAACACATTTCAATTACATTTTTGGCTGAGGAGTACAACTTATGAACTCAGTCCAGCTGCATCGTTTTGGCTCTGCAGGAGACCATAGATGACTAAATGGTAATTTCAGCGCTAGACGTTTATATGACGGAGTAGATGAAGTTTAGGCTGATTGGACCAAAAACACATGCACTGCAGACTGAATTAACACTAGAGCATATGGCTCCCACAAGGAGAATTATTGCTGTATAGGTGCAATTTCCTGTCTGGCTGAAAGGCAAGAGGTTTTGACCTATCAATCTTTAGGCCAAGGAAAACAAGCCCAAGGCCAATGTGTCAAGAGAAGTCATTTTTGCTGTTTATGAAAGACTGGATGAATTGCCTGCTTCAGTATACTGTGGCAACTCAAAATAATACTCATTTCTGCAGCATAACGACAATGTGTCTTAGATGCAATCACATTTAAAGGCCTAAAGTGACGAAAGAGCTACTTTTTCCACACAGCTGTATTGCCTTATAGGCCAACTGAAAGCATCTCATCAACATCCATAGCTCAGTCTTTAATTATTAAAACCAAAAGGATGACATGTAATATTAAAACTTCTTCAGGCATTTCACAGTTGGGGGGTAGGATGGTGAAGGCTGTGGTGGGGGGGATCTGAATCTGAGACAAGGTGATACTTTAATTTCCTATCTTAGGTATGAATGGCTTAGGAGCTATATTTCTGAAGCCAGTCTAAAACCTGGCAGTTCCCGGTGATTTATGAGAAACCTTTTGTACTATTTTGCTCATGAAGATCAAAAGAGCATGCATAGCACATCATAATATCTAATGGGTTAGCATTTACAATAGTTTCATTACACATGTATCAGAATTTCAAATAATCTTTTAAGTGCATTTTTAACATTTATGTGATGTTTTCGAACGCTTGCACCGCACATAAATGTTAAAAATGTGTTCCCAACAGGGGCAATATAAACCCTCTGCCTGTATTCAGCATGCTAGCTGATGCATGTAGCCTACAGCATTGAAACCTTGCTGCTTTAGACTTGAAATGAAACAAATGAACAACACGGCACCAGGAAAGTGTCTCAACATTAAATTTATGCTACATGGGATCAAATAAATATAAAAATAATAAAGGAAAAGGAGAATGTAGAAAACAAATGGTACATTTTCAGAAGTCACCTTGGTATTTTTTTTTTAATTCTTGTTTGATATGTATCATTCATGTCAAAAGATTTAAAAGCAGATTTCAAAATAAAATTCTTTAGAGAATTGCTTTCTATAACACACTCCTCCTGGTATCCCATCAGCATAAGAACTCCAGACTCCAACAAGCTATGGGCACCCAGCCATAGTAGTGTAATTTAGAGGGGAAATATTTGATGGAAAATATTGTATAGAGTGCCCTGGAAATATAGAGTACTGGAAATAGAGTTTTTTTTTTCGACAGGGCAGGGGTCAAAAGCACTTTTCTCCCCTCAAACTGAATATCAGTACAGTAGACAGTATAGCAACTGGAAAATTCAGTTGAGTCAAACTCTAGGTACAATGTTTAATTCAAAGTTTAATTCAGACATTGAAGGGAAATGTTGTAGATGTTTATTTTTCATTTCATTCAGTGTATTGAAACATGACATGAGCATTTGAAAAATGTGCTACCTAGAAGACAGTATCACCTTTTATGAGCCCGGTCTCCCAAAATGTTGCTTTTTATCCGTGTCATGGAAACTGTGTAACTGCTTGCTTCAGACAGAACAGTTTCAAGTTGGGTGAACAAGTAAGACCTCTTCAAACCAGTTAATGGGTATCACAGAATTTCAATATCTCACTCACAAATGGAGCTCATGCAAGTATTTCTATACCCCTTTATATGCAACATGAATTACATAAAATCTGTCTGTGGCCCCATGGAGTTCCTTTTAGCTGTCTTCACTCTCGTGTTGCTGTGGCCACATTATTTTATAATTACATCTGAAAACCTATTACAACCCTTTATCGTGAAATGCGGGAGCAATTTGCGTCAATGCAAATCAGGTATCATTGGGTTCTGAGATAGAAAGAGGGCGAGAGTAAACTAGAGGAAGAGAGAAGGGGAGAGAGAGAGTCTGAGACTGCTCTTACAGTAATTTCAGCTCTTATTACCAATCCCTGTCTTTGGTGAAGGTTTATCAGTCATAGATATTAATCGCTTTATCTCTGTGCCATCAGTGGTGTTATGGATATTCAGCTATACATATCGTTTAGATTAGATCAGTCATATGCATGGCACAGTAGATATTCATCTTGGTGGTCAGGCAGCCTCTCGCATCAGTTGGACGCTGCCTGTTTGTCGATATATATCCCTGTTTTTTACGTTCATTCAGTCAAGGTTACCCCCTGCTTGGGATTCCTGATAAGTTAACCTGCCATGTGACCTTTCTCTGCATCTTATTCTCCTCAAGTACCCAGTTCCCTCCAATGTAATATCAACTCACTGATACCAGCTGCACACAGGAAATTAGTCATTTCAGGAAATCAATCATCCTCATATAAATTCCTTTATCAAGCTGACCTGTTTCCAGATGAAATATTACGTGGAAATGATGGGACTTCTTTGATTCCCTGTTCAAGGGCTAGGCTATTTCCCTTTTTGAAGGTTGAACAGATTTGTTTATTTGGTTGGTTGGTTTGTTCAGCATGTGCATGATACACTGAATTTAATTTCACTGGAGATGTTGCTTCTTTTGTGAGAAGCTTAAAAATGCATTAAATGGAGAGAGAAAACAACACTACAACTTCAGGAAAGATATATTATGCATTGTAGATATATGCTATTTTAAATAAAATATTTAGAAAATATACCAAGGTGCACTTACGCCATAATTACACCCAAACATAGCACTAAAGCTGTTCAAATTTCAGTTACTTTGTAGGAGGTAAGAGGAGGAGGAAAGAAGGATTTAATAGAATGAGAAAGGAGAAGGAAAGGGGGGGTTGTCACTGAAATGCGAGAGAAGCTATATCAGTCTGATCAGTCATCCGTCCTTCCCCAATCTCCTGATAAAGCAGGTACTGCAGGAGGTGAAACGATGTGTATCAAAACCTCATGAAGATCGATGGCATCCTTCTGCCAGCTTTGAGAGAGACAAAAGAGTGAGAGAATGAGTGCAAGAAATAAAAAAAAGAAAAGAGGGCTGTATCTAAATTGGTTGACATAAAAGTGACGAGACAGAGGAGATTGTAAGCTGTTAGGAAAAACCTTTGAGGAAGACGAAGGGGAATACAGACACAACTGGCTTTATTTCTATAGCCTGTTAACATGATGTCAGGTGGTTAACAAGTTCCAGAGAAATCATAGAGGCCTTTGATTCTGAGAATTCACAAGCATGTTGTGGCTCTTGAGCCAGGTGTGATTATGTATACAATGCTTGGGTAAACAGTAGAGCTGCAGGTGATTTCAGCTTTAACAGCTCAGCAGGCCTACAGATGTAGAAGTCATGTGCAAGCTTCACAAACACGCTCGTGGTATTTGCCAAGAGAAGCACGATTTCCATTTCCATTCTTCCTTTTTGCCATAATTACAAAATATGCTTCATCTACTCAGCCATTCTTCCATTAGTTTCCGAATAACATTATTAACTTTCTCTCTAAAGAAATCGTGATGTAGGCTACTTAGACAGTTTTTAGACAGTGTTTGTAACAACCATTCTCCTAAAATTCTTATCTCCCCTACAGCCAAGTACACATATTGGCAAATGATTAGATATTTTATCCATAATTAAATCATTAAATCATTATATCATAATTAAAGTAGCAAAACACATTTCAGTTAATAGCTGACCAAAGTCTGTTAGAAATCTGTTTGGGTCTTCCAGTAATGTTAGTATGGGATAGTGTCCATAAAACAACTACTACTAATACAAATAAAATTAGTGATGCACAAACCCAACAGAGGATTAATTAAAACCTACAAAATAGTATATTACAAAAGGAAGGAAATCACATGTAAATTTTGTCCCTGTACTGAAATCTTTTTAGACAAATGCAAATTGATTTATTTCCAGTGAGCCATAGTAACAGTTATCTAACAATACTGTAATTGCAAGGAAGAGCAAAGAAAACTTATTTCATTATGTTAGACCCTTATATTTTCCACTTGTGTATTGTGCCAATAATAGATTACAATTGACTTTCATCATATTGCTATCATTGCTATCATATTATTTTACAAGCATTCATAATGTTCATGGTGAGATAGTAATTATTTCTTTGCTCTCAAAAACAAAAGAAACTATCATATTCCCCAGTGCCATAGTGGTGTCAAAACAAATGCTGTTAGTCTGTATGCTGTTACATATGGAGACAACTCATACAGACTGAAGAAGGTTTTTCCTGTACCTTTATGAAAAATAATAAATCAATTCATACAAACATGACATCAAAAATTAGATATGTCATACTAAAGTAATTATTCTGTCATAGGGAGTTATGTGCAGCAATCAAAAATGTGGGCAAATCTATTTATTTACTGTATCTACCCATCTGTCTGTCTGTCTATATATTCTAGTGTGTTGACAAGTCAAGAAGATGCATTGACAAGAGAATAGGTTCTGTTTTGAGTGAAAATGTGTTATATGTTATGGAAAAGTAGACATTTTATCAAATCCCATGCTTTCACTTTTGACTATAATAATAATAATAATAATAATGATAATAATAATAATAATAATAATAATAATAATAATAATAATAACTTTTGACTCCAAACACACACAGTTGTGTGTGTTTGGAGTTGTTAGCCTTCTCTGTAAAACATACCCTACACAATGCAACAATTCTTCATCAAAGCAAGATGAGCCATTTTACGCACCACAATCAATGAATGTCTCATTGTTGCCTTTTATATGATTAAGCTGTAGTCCCTGCTTGACTAAACCCTCAATTTCCACACCCATACTAATATATGAAATGCTTGTTAGTTAGCCAATTTAAAATCAATATGGTTAAAGAGCCTGGTCTGAAATTTCGTGAAATGAGCACATTGTCTTACAATGCAAATATTTGTTCTGTGCATGAAAAGTGAGAGAAATACGTTTTCCCAGCACAAAAGGATTATGTGAAGGAGACACGACTAGAAAAAGGTAGTAGTTTGACATTGAAATAGAGTGGGGGGAAAGGAAGGGTGTTGTGGTCAGAATGGTAGATGGGTGTATACCATATACAGTATATATACAGTATACATATATATATAGTGAAGTTTTCTTTTTCAGTGAAAGTTCTCTAACCCTTTAACCATTAATAAAAGATTACCCTAACCTTGATCAAAGTTTTAGTTGCCTAACCCAAACCTTAACCTTAACTTTAACCAAAGTAGTTTCAGTTTCCTGACACTGATGCATTCAGCCATTCAGAAGAGATTAAATACTATAATACTTAGCTTTCGCATACCCGTACTCATGTACCCAGTATTTAAAGAAATGTACCATGAAACAACAGAAAAAGTATGCAGTCTATCAGAGTTTGTGCAAGATCATTATTGACATAATTCACACAACTTATAGAAACAATTTCATAGTTTCTATGGTAAGTGTAATACACCCTTTCGAAATAGGTAGAGCCATGAACAATGTGAGAACAACTGATTTATAGGAAAGTATTGCCACAATTCCAAGAAAGTAAACAATAAACTTGGGCTATACAAACCTTTAGTACCTATAAGATTGTTCCTTGAATTGATGGGTAGTAGAGAAGGTGTTTCTAAAAAAGTATAGCCTAACTCCCTCAGACTTATGCCATTGAACTCAGGCTGTTACGATGATAAACCTGTGACAACTCCTGTACAATGCAGGTACCCTGAACTGTTGAATACTAGCAGTGTTTTTAAGTAATTCAGTTGTAAATTCTAAGTATTTACTTACTTAGTTGCGGCTGTAATAACTTGGTAATTTACGTCTAATTCTCAACATGGACTGATGGTTTTGCGTACAACCCACTGCCACTAAACATATTAATAATAAATGTGGCACCTGTGCTATTGATCTGAACACTTAATCAGACATGAAAGAGCCAACACCTATATGAATGACTCTAACTTATATTTCATAAGGCAGAAGAAAAAATTCCTTCCGGATCAGCTCAATCACAAAAAGTATCACAGTGAATTTACAATATTGAGCGGTACAGAACAGCAGTTACAGGAACATAATAATCAGTGTCACTGTGCCATGAGCAAAAAGAGATGTGAACTTCCCCAGGCTGGAAGGGAGGAAAGCGCGTGCGTTGCCTTTGTTGTCAGTATCTTCTCCTACAGAGGTCCTCTTCCTCTCTTGTTCTTCTGTTCCTCTTGTATACGGCTGGCTGACATCCAAAATAGAGTTCTCCTTTTTTCCTATGCCAGCTATGGATGTGTCCTTTGGATCGATGCTCTGCATTTGCCAACTGTAGATATGGTTTTTGTTTGACACTTACCCAAAATCTAATTTTACTCTTTTTATTTCTGTGACTCTGTTCTAGGAGATTTATAGCTCTTGCAGGCCCTCACAGTCTGTGTGGTAGCAACTGCATACAGATCAGCATTTCATTGGCATGTTTTTGGTATGTTGCTTTCCCCAAGAAAAACGTCCTGTCTGCATGGTGTGATCTGAGTGAACCTGAGTTACACAAACCCAGGAATTCCATACACACATAACCCTATGAAAGTATCATGCCAGTTTTATGTCTAATGTCTGCACACATCTAGGAACTCCAAATGCTGGGGACACTCTAGAATACTTTTAAAATCCTAACCAATTTTGAAAACACATTGCATCACACACAATTATTTCACAGATTTTCTCTCAGTGATAAATATAGTCACACTAGATCATTAGGTAAGGACATGGTATGACACTCAGCAATTATTGGGATGGGCAATTCTGATAAAAATTATAACCCACTTATAACCCTCAGTGTGTATCTAGCTAGTGTCCTTCCTATGTCCACTACACATTGGCTATGCTTAAATGCATGGAGAAATGGAGAATGCCATTCTTAACTTGGTTACTCAAGTAACCTGGCTTTGGGTTGATGCATGTAAACATCATGTCTGAGCTCACAGTCCAATTAGGAGAAACCTGCAAGATGCACAGCTTACCCCAATATTAAACAGGATGCTGTGGCATGTAAACATCTTACTCCTTTCACTTTTTTCTTTTGCTGTCTGCACAAACTCAGACTTGCACACAGCATTGTTACATTTCATTTGTCAACAAAAAAAATCATGGTAAATAGAAGTTAGTTTTACAATTACTGTTGGGATCGTCATTTCTTTCCCATGTATTAGAAGTAGCCTATTGCTCAGTCAAAGAGGGTAGTTGGTAGCCACATGTTTTTTATACTTTTGTGCAGACAGACCGTTCTATCTGTTGGCGAGACACAGGTGGACAGGAATATTCTCTTAACTGGTTTATTCATAACAACAGGGATACTCATCGCCGGGTATCAAAGGTGCATGTAGACTTAACATGAATGAGACCTTAACTGGAGTATGGCCCTTAGCTAGGTTACACGATGCATTTAAACATAGCCATTGGAAGTATGGATGTAACCCAGGATCCTATCCCATCCTCTCCCAAGGTAAACTCTTAACATTTTATGCTGTCAATCATGAGCAAAGACGATTTGCATATTGTTGCTGTTGAGTGAAAACCTTGTGTCTCCCAAATGGCAACTTTTCAGGAACTAAGAAAAACAGCCTTACTTTCAGATTGACTATCATGCATTTTTTAGTTTATCCAGTGGGGTTTGAAAAGGTTTCATAAGGCCAAGGTGTTGTAGAATTTTCTCAACCCATAGAAGACATGAAGTCCTCCAACTAAAGTTAAAACATGAAAAGGACCAAAATTAGAGTTACAAGGTTTTCTAAAGAAAACAGTGATATGTTGGATCACATCTTATATATATATATATATATATATATATATATATATATACACATATAACAAGACTCAACATGAAAAAAGATAGCTACCATTCAAGATCGGATAATAAGGCTCGATCATTGGCTGAGGAAATAAGCAAGGAACAGTGTGTGCATTGCTTGTGGTTGGCTAAGTGAAGAGTGGGCCTGGCCAAGTGTTAGCAGCCTTGGAGGAGGCGGCTGCCTTCTAGTAATATCACTCAGGCAAAAATAGTCCCTTGTGCCTGAACTACAAACGCAAAACCTCCAAGCTTCTTCTGTGGGAGGATACTGCCACTGTCTGCAGACGTTTTCAATTATTCACAAAAGGAAATCGCAGCCATAGCTCACAAGTTTGCAAAATGTGTTTCACACATTTGCAAATAGTTGTTCACAAATACAACATCTATTACAAGTTTGCAGATTGCGTTGCAAACTTTAGCACACGGTGCACTCATGCATTTTGCTGTTCAACTTTATGGATTGGAGAACACATTTATGTATTTGCTTTACAAGTTAGCAAGTCATGTTACAACCTCACACATCTTATAATACAAATACAACAGCTTGTGGTGTGATGTTCTGTGGGAGGACACTGCCAAAATAGCTGCGAATGTTTTTAATTAATCACAAAAGTAAATATTGATTATAGCTCATAATGTCAATTTTCATTTGCAAAATGCATTTTGCACATTTGCAAATAGCTGTTTACAACTTCAAAATACATCAAGTTTACAAATTGTATCACTCACATATTTTGCTTTTCAACTTTACTGATTGGAATACATATTTGTGCATTTGTGTTGTAGTTTCTAAGTCATGTTACAAAGCCACATATCTTCATATCTTCCACATATTTAATATAACAAGAGTTTTAGAGTTCTTATTGCCATATTTTGTGATGGTGTATATGGAACTGTCAGTGGGAAGCTATTGAGATGGTGCTCTTCGATTTGCTACCACACGGGGAGATGGGTAGCACTAAATGTCCAATCTGCCTTGGCCTGTGCAGCCCAGTGCAGTGTTTCAGTGTTTGGTACATGAAGACCACCCTTGTCTACTGCCCTTTAAAGTACTGGGAGTTTTATTTGGAGTGGTTTCTATGGAATAGAAATCGTACTAAGCAGGAGTTAAATTGTTTAAAGAATGCCTTGGGCACTGCAAGGGGTAATAGCCAGATATTCACAGGGGGGCACCAGGTGTGACTTGGATGATGGAGCAAGGAAATAGTCTATTGTAGAATAGCTATTGTGAATTGGTGAATAAAAGGAATACTCACGAGCTGTCCCATTCTGTTCTCGCCAAATATCAGCCAGTCCAAAACCTCTGTTAGTGTTACTTTAGCACTCTGAGATCGCTAGTTGTTGCCAATGACCTGTGTAGAGTGGGGCCTCGCCCAATAAAGATTTAAGAAGGTGAGCTTGAGTAGTAAAAAAATATAAAAAAAATAAACAAAGCAGTATCTGAAAGAATTTTGGATTTGAGGCCGTACACAATTAGAATTGCGAGAGAGTCGGAGTATATCTTGGATGGTGACAAAACGCAAGTCTTTAGTAACAGAGTTGAAAGCTGCAAGTTGAAAGCATGTAGTTTTACTTTAAATTAGCAACCCTTCTAGCTCAAGAGGAGAATAAGGCGAAGTATACCTATAGTTGTGCCACCCTTGCTTTTGCATGCTCTTGATCTGTCAAATGTGTCACCTGCATTAGAGCTATGTCCTACTTGTACTGCTGTAAGTAGGTAAGAATTTGGGATGCACCCGAATAGGAATACATTATTCAAATTGAACAGAAAATGAATTACAAACAGATACAAATACCATCCAAATAGAAAACTCGCTATTGTTTTTTTTTTTTTTACCTTTGTATAGCCTCCGTAATGTTTATGAAATGTATAAGAAAATGATGCAGCCTACTCTTTCATATCCTAATCAAAATTATCGCATTTCAGGATACAGTGAGTGTGTAGGCTACAGCGTGTCTGGTACTGCCACCAGTTGCAGGTATCAGTGCAGCTGACGCTCTGTAGCCTAGGGGTAGATCTATTGCCTTTCCCTGTTCATTTAGATTAAGTAAATTGGTAACAATTGGCCTATGCTAAATAAAAAACAGATATAATGTAACAGCGCATTACCTTTTCCTCACATAGAGCCTTAAGGCCTGCCACTCGTTTTCTATCTCACATTTCTACACATGAATGACAGATTATACAGCACCTAATGTTAACTGTTTTGAGTTAATAAGTAATCAACAAATAGGTAAATGAATAATCAGTTATATGTGAATGTGTTCAACAATAGATAACATAGCAAAAACAAATTTAAAAAAATGAATAAAAAAAAACATGAGATTTTAATTACAATTTTTCTAGGTTCAGTATTCAGTGTCCCGATGGGGTGGTGGTGGTGGGGTTCTAAACAAAGTTGTTGTTGTTTAGGCCTACAAACATCTCACACTACTCCTCCACTCTCTCATAAAAATGTTCGCATAAATCCCTGTGACATTGAAGCATCTAGTAGTCACACCGCTCATTTCCCTTATAAACCCAATGCATGTACTTATACATATAAAACACTTTGAATTAAATAAGCAGAAAGCAATTTTGTCCTTAAACTAACAACAATTTTAACTGAAAATCCCAAGGACTAGGGCCCTCTCAGGAGGGGTCCTAGTCCTTGTTGTTAAATCCTTGTTCAATCTAATTCTATAGTACAATAGAAAATCCTTGCAAGTGAACACTTGAACGCAAGTTCAATCTACTTTTGGCTCGGAGATGGTCAATTTTCTTTTCAGCACCCTTGCCTTTCTCTAACTGATTAATCTGTTTCTTTTTTCTTGGATTTCCAGTTGATATTTGAGATTCTGTCTGTCTGTTCAGTCATGGTGGCTATCGCTGCTGATGCTAACTGTCCAGTTCTTCTACTGTTTATTCCAAACAAACTGATGTTGCTGCTGCAGGAAACATAAAATGTGTCACTCCATGTGCAGCAGAGCTTTATATCCGAGGATGCCCTATGCGACACGGGGTGTTTAGAACAGTAAAAGCAGTAAAAGCTTTCATGAACTGGCTACAGGTTGTATCACTATTGTATGGTATCAGTCAGCGTTAGAGAGTAGCAAAACAGACATTTGTTTATGTGAAAAAGTTTTGGATTATTACTAAGTAGCCATTTACACAATTTGCAGTGGAATAATCATATATCATCATGCCCAAACTATCCATGACTTTTAACACCTCCGAGTTACGCAAAAATGGTTTAGCCCAGCCAGTCTGTAGTGCCTTTTCTGCAATAGCAGCTCTGTCACATCAGGAATAGTCCTAGATAATCATAGAGGAGCAAGACAGGGTTAAAAAGGGTGGCATGGTGCCAGGAGTGCTGGCGTCATGCCACCTCAATCCCTGGGATTCAGAAGAGAAACGAAAGAAAGGAAAGGGAGGAAAAGAGAAGGGAGATAGTTACACAATTGTTCACCAAGAAAGATGAATTTACAGTCCATGTTTGGTTACTTTTCAGAGACTATACAGCTATAGCTAATGTTTCTGTTGTTTCAGTTGAATTTTAACTGTAAACAGGGCTTCATACTCACTAAGCCAAAACGTTCCAGTTCCTTTTATGTAAGCTAATTACAGACTGACATTAAAAGCAGCCTATGCACGATTTTTACTTTAATCTAGCCTACAGTCCTCTCAGTAGGTCAAAAGGTATGGTGGAGGGATAAACTTAAGATCTATTCAGTCCACATTTGGCTTGTTGTTGTATGTATTAAGCTCAATGTGTTTTTTATAGGCCGTGAAAAACCTCCTCCCAATAGCTGGAGCCCCTCCCACCCCTTATGTCCAGGCTCAACCAGCTACGCTTCTCCCAGTGATGGTTTTGTAGTGTAAAATATGGTGAAGCAGCCAGTCGTAACACAGAGAAACTCTGGTATGTCTCCCGAAATGCCTTTGATAGAGCAGTTGTCATGGGGCCCAGAAGTCCAAGCGGCTCCCTTGCCCAGTAGTCCATGTTTTAGAAATAGAAATAATAGCCTACTGCTGTGGAAGAAAAATAAGTAACATCCTCAAACCTGAATCAAGCCAGTAGCTCCTGCTTTAAAGGGTCGCTTCCGTTAGGCATGTTGGAAGGCATTTGGAAATTCTCCCCAGGGAAATGAAACAGCATGTCTCAACAGACTCAAACGTCTCGGTCCCGCCGGAGCGCATCTCTACCCCTGAAAGTGGCTGGATAGAGCATTCCATATTTCACTCCCGCTCGCTGAAGTGGCTTCTTCAGGGCATTGAAAGGCATCCACTTGTCATGAGGGGTGCGTGACAGGTCTGGGAATATCATAATGTTACCGTATGCACGCTCAGATGTCTCCCTTGCTGCTTCCAGAATCATCATGGTGTCTCTGTAGTGAAGGAGCTTGAGCACAAAGAGTCTTGGCTTCCCTTGCTCAGTTGGTCGCCTCTCTAGAGTATGATGTGCTCTCTCTATTTCGCATCTGGGAACCCTAAGATTTCTGGCAGCCAGTTTACCAGGAAAACAACTGCGTCCTTGCCTTTGTCTCCTTCTGGAAATCCAAGAACCTAGAGATTTGTCCTCCTCTCTTTTCATAATCATTGAGAATACAACTTAGCCTCACTGAGATTCAAGCTGGCTAACCTTGACATCAGTTCCCTTACTCGCAGTATTGGCAATAGTGGCATTATTGTGTGCATATAAATGTAGCCAAATATGACTATATATGACTATATCTGAATGCAACCTTTTATGTAAAATAAACTACAGGCAACTAACAAAATTATGGAAACACATTTTATTGTACTGTAAAATTAGTTAGTTAGTTGTATTTGCATATGTGGTTATTGTGTGAATCGTATTCCAAAATAAAACTATCAGTCTGCATCATTACACACAGAAAACTGGTGACAAGGATTTCAAAATCTTTAGAAACATGACTTCAACTTAAAAAGGGACATCATGCTCTTGGCGGCATATTTGGGGTGCTGTATATTCACACCTTGCGTCTCTGCACCTCCTGGACAAGGACATGAGTTTCCTCTTGTCCAGTCTGGACTCCTCTCCATTACAAAACTGTCATTGCGCCATGGTGGAGAGTGCGAATGAGACGAACTGACTTGATTGGCCATGATTGACACCAGCCACTACCACACCTACTGATCATTTATTCCTCCTAATCCAACCCCTTTCACAACTGTGCCGCAGGTGCGCCAAAGCTGCACCAGCGCTGCATCACAGCTGCACCAGCGCCTTTGGTAACGAAGCTACCAAAAATCTGTTGGGTCACGCAACAAGTGAGGCAGCACCGTGAACTTGCTCTGATGCCTATGCTTTTCTAATCCAAAGCTTATGATTAGCTACTGTGTATGTATGTGTGTGTATGTGTGTGTGTGTGTGTGTGTACTCGTATTGTGGTACTTGTTTCTTGTGCAGTTGGTTGCATGTGCGGCTATGTGACGGGGCGGGGGTTTCTGTTTGATTGTGTTGATGTTTTTGGGGTTTTTATTGCTGTGTGGTATGTTTAATATATGTTGGGTGTATGCTTCATTGGTTTGGTTTCTGCATTTTACTCATGCTTATATTCTTATATTTATGTTGCTCATGTTACCTATGTTCTCATGTTTTATGCCTGTATTTTTTGTCTTTCAATGTAAAGCACATTGAGTTTACTTGTAATGAAATGCGTTTTAAAAATAAATTGCCATTGCCATATGCTTGTGCCTTGATTCACAAAAATATTGCCCTAAGAATTTGTGTGGAGAACAGTTGGTGGTTATAGATTGATGACCATGGAGTATTTCTTTATGGGAAGTGGAAAGTTTGTGTGGGCGCTGTGTGTCTGCTCTTTTGAGCTCTCTGTGCATGCATGTCTGGGCTTTCTTGCTTGCTCACAATATCTCTACTCTCGAGCGAGTTCTGGCAGCATAATACCATGTAATTACCCCCTCAAGTAACCTTCCAATTGATCTTCTTCTTCCTGAGATACAGGACTTCAACATGCAAATCGGGGCCTCTCCAACAGAAGGCAGAGGCATTTTTTACCTTGCTCACAAAGAGACCAGGCACCTTTTTCCCCACTAATGCCCAAATTTCTATCCACTCTACCCCCAGAGATGTCATCACCCCAAATTCCTCCACCCTATTTCCCAAACACTCCGAAAGATGTCCAATTCCCCCAACTCATTTCCACATTCCTCCCTCATGCCAGCTGCAGAATTTAGATTTTCCTCCACTGCAGATCCAGAGGTAGTGCAAGGTCCCTCAACCCAACTTTCAAAAGTGAATGGCCCCATCCCTCTTTACATTCAGGACATCCAAATTTGCCACTTCCCATGCATTGCCATTTCCCTTGTATTGCCAGTTCCTTGTATTATCTCTATCACATGCCCTATTCATACAGGACAGTGCCCACAGTCAAACACCATGCCCTAAGCTTCCATAATCCTTTCAGAGAAGCAGTCTTTTACTACCACACCCCAAAATGCCGCATCATGAAACATGCAAGTTGTAGCAAAGGAAGTGGTGCCTACTTAAAATGCAAGCAAGTTTCCCAACATTCACAGCAACACAGAAGTAATAGAATTGTTAGCTGCTTCAAGAGATACTGACAGTGCTCTCTCCTGGCACATAACTTGCACGTCAAAATAATACAGTGGTAGATTTAGGAATCTAAATTTCATAAAAGTCTGTTTGGCCTTTGAAATGCTGAGTAGGCCTGAACAGAGTGAGCACTATCTGTCTAAAAGTAATTACAAAATCAAATGTATAACTGAGTTTATGAGCAGGCCATAAGAATTAATTTAGATAATTAATTCTCAGTCACACTGCTTGATTCTGGTTAGAAGATAGCACTGGCTCCTCCAATTTAAATGATACAAGCCTACTGAGAGGGGGCAGAGGGCGAGTAAATGAAGACCTTCGCTGATTGGAAAGACTTGCACTTTTATTTAGGGAGGTATCACTCTAGATGATGTCCAGTTGTAATGCGTTAACCATAGATTATCTGAAACTGATCTGCCCTTATCAAATATATTTATCAATAAAATATGAATTCCTACAGAATGGCCGCTTGAAAAGTAAACATGGTGAAACCAACATGTCTTAGATGCTGCAATGCAGACATTAGCAGATTTTTATTTTGGTATTTTTTTGCAACCAACGTCTATAATGGTCATTGCCCAAACTCTGGCCATATTAACCTAGTTCAGACACTCACGTGGAATTTAAAAGCAACAGCAGCAGTTTGCAGGAACTCTGGTTTATGACACATATATGAACGCAAAGACAAACCTGCTGATAACAGCTACATGGCACAATTGGGAACATTCAGTCTGGAGCTTTCATTAGGTGTTCCTGATCTTTGTTTCATTTGTTGACATAGCACTAGAACAGTTGAACATTTTAGGCCACTTCTCCATTTTAGAAAATGGAGCCCACCCGTGACCACCTGTAAGTAACATTTACCACTTATATTTTCCATTAATAATTATCAAAATTAACACTGAGAGAAATGGGGAAAGTTCCAAAGTCTTAGTAAAAGCGTATTGGGTTATAATTTAGCTTACCCTCTATCTGAAATCTGACACTCCTATAAATCCTATTATGATGTGTTATTGTTTAGCAACATACTGTATAACCATTATCCATTTAATTCTTTGGTTATAGCTACTCCTCCAAAAGGACCTTACTTTAGCCAATCAGCACCAGTAAACCCAAATCTAATACCCCAAGATTGGATATCTCTGCAGTACTGAACCTGCTTTGTTTTAGAAAGATTGGGAGAGGGGAATGTTTGGCTGCTGATTGTCACAGTAGACTGTTCAGCCACAGCACAGATCTATGAGCAATAAGAATACTGTAATAGGAAATTGGTTTGTGTACCTCAGCCTTTTTCAGCAACAGTCTAATTTCATGGTGTGTCTTGTTTATTCTCTCAGGATGTTTGACCCCTTATTGAACAATCTGAATTTGATTTGTGGCAAAAAAAAATGCTAAATACCAGAGCCACAGAGTCACAAGTTAAGCCTTCCATACAAGGGAAATCACAGTGGAGGCACAGGGGGTATGTTTTGTGGCATATCAGCTTATTCATGAGGGTGGTGGGTGTCACTTATACAGTGCTATTTGTGCTGATTTGAAGGTAAACACAAGCAATGTAGAGACATAGTCTTTCCCCAGTATAAAAGGACCTTTGTCCAATGATATGGTGTTAATGATTTGTTCCCTCGTATGCATTTTTCATGGGAAATTAATCCTGGCATTACAACAATAGTCACACACGTGTTGTATTTGATGAACACCTAATTTTCCATGCTTGCATCAATTTGCCAGAGGACAATAATGCAGGAAAAGCAATAGTGAAGGCATGAGCATTAGCTAAGAGTAATAATGCTAATATTTAATATATACAATATATATATAGCTGTAATAGCTTTTAGCATTAAGCACTTAACATTAGCATAGTTTGCTCAAATACCATTATCAGCATAATGAGCACTTAGAACCTGAAATGGAATGAGTAGTACTAGCTATAGTAACAGTCATGAACATAATAAAACATGAAGGATTAATTTAAACAAATTGATTACAATTAGTATGAATGTATGGGCACAATCACATATGTATAAACTGTGTAACAGAGAACAATGTTTCACAGACTGGACAGATGATTTACCACTATTACTTAAGGGTTGGGAGTAGCAGTGGCTAATTTAAAGCACGTAACCAGATATAATTTTGCAACAGTACACACATTGTTTATGGACTGACTAGGTGATTGAGAAGTGGGTCATACATTGTGGAAAAATGTAGCTGAAAATATACAATCAGCATTTCGCTAAAATGACACAACATACCAGACACAATAGCAATAACAAACTATGATGTAGGTAGGCGGCAGAAGAGGGTGCAGAATTGACTGGCTCGTAATTTAAACTTTCATGCATGGAGATACATAACATACTAGAGTGGCTGTATAATAATATCACAGCAATCCAGAGCATGAGGAAAAACATCTATCTTGGTCAGGAGTAACATCTAACTGTTGGCTGGGAAGAAGGGGAACCTGGCTGCATTTTGACTTAATAGTTACTGAAGAAAATAAGATATATATAATCAAATATATAATACAGGATACATCAGAATCAATAGAAACAGCTACTGGAAGCACAGGACAATATATTACTATAGGTATACCTGTTACGCCCGGCCTAGGGGAAAACCGAGCATAGCATAAAAGTGACTCCCCTCTTTCCCAACTCCCAAAGATGACCAGTGCCACAGCAGGTGCAGTCCAAACAAAATTGATTTATTAAACACCTCTTCAATAAGGTAGCCAAAAGCGTCGGGGGGAGCACAGCCAAAATAACAAACAGAACGATCTCTAATAAAAAAATAACTAACTTACCTAACTTAAGTAAGCGAAAACAAAAATACAAGCAGCTTACCTGCCTCCCTAACATAAACAAGAGAAAAGAAAACAAAGAAAAAGGCTTCTCACCCCTACGGCTACCGGGACTGCTCTTTCAGAAGGTATATACAGATTTGACAACAAGGACAGTCTACAACACTAGGTCAAGACAACATTCATGTGGCAGAACACAGCACGGTCTGGTTGGGAGCCAGGAAGGAGGAGGAGTGAGCCGGCATCGGACAGACGCCCTTTTTAAAATAGGCGCCATCAGTCTCCCGTCCAATCACCAGCCGCCACCTGCAACTCAACAAACTGGAGAACACACAAACGGGGTGAACACCACCACCCTCAGGCAGGGAGGGATAAACAACAAAAACACACACTCAAATACAAATTATGACCCAGGGTCATAACAATACCATAGTTTATTCACATTATATACCTTGTTTTGACATAATTTTTGATTGGTTGTATTTCAGACCAGGAAGGGTCTCTAGTCCAATTCCTTGGACTTTCTGTACTTTCATAAAGTTGATTAAGAAGTGTTCTCGACTTAACAAAGTGTTCTCAATATCAGCCCCTCTACAGGGTCTATGAACCTGTTCAATGGCAATGAACTCGAGCGTAGATGTATCATGGCCCAATTCTGTAAAGTGTTTGCTACTGGGGACTGCTGATCGACAAATGGCTGATTTGTGTTCAGTTATGCGAATCCTGAGTTGTCTTTTAGTTTTGCCCACATAGCACAATCCACAGGGAGATAAATGACATGGGTAGAGCAGCATGTCGTCCTATTACGAAGTTGTATCACCCTTCTCAGTTCTCGGATGGTAGAAATAGCGTGATTTTAGTATGTGCCAGTGTCTATGTATAATGTCAGTGATTGCGGCAGATTGGAGTCTAGAGGTAAGACTGCAGGAATTCTTTCTTTCTGGTCTGTCTCCATGCGTTAGCAGCTGGTCTCTCTCTGCTTCTTTGGCCTGCTAGTAGGCTCTTTTAATCCAAGTGTTGTGGTTTCCCCTTTTCCTCTAGGTGAGAGAAAAGAGCAATAGCATTAGACTCAAAATCAGAGACGGAAGAGCAATTCCTATGAATCCTTAGGTACTAACTAATAGATAGAGACGGTTTTAAAAATGTAGGATGAAAGTTGTTGGCCATCAGCAGTGTGTTTTTATCAATAGGTTTTCTATAGATGGAGGTGGATAAACCTGATCCATCCTTCCTGACCTCCAGATCAAGGAAGTGGACTGCACCTCATGTCAAATTGGAGGTTAGTCACAGCATTATTTATGTATTGATTGAAGGCATTCAATTTTTAATCTTTTTTCCAATCCAACAGACTGGGGATATCCAGGTCTATTGAAGCAGTGTTAAAACTAGTTGATCTCAACTCTGCCCCGACTAGGGTGGCCACCTTCAACAAGGAAAAAAATAAGGGTGTATCCAAAGCTATAAAGTCAAACACATTCTCTAAAAAAGACAGCAGCCTACATGGGAACAAGTTTCTTTAAGGTTTCCCAACCAATTTTTGTGCTCTTCAGCAGATTTTAGTGTACGTTTCTGGAGTATCGGATGCTCCTCAAGAGCTAAAGTGAAGAAAGTCAAGTGGTGCAAGGTTATAACATAACCATTGTTCTTTGAGTAGCTGCTTCGAGATCCAATCAGGTTAGATGATGATGCCATGCCTAATGCTATGACATCCGTTATATAAGGCAAGTGTTGGCCAGTGCACAGCTGGCCAGTGCACAGCTGGTGTGTCTTAAAGAATTCACCTAACCTGGTGTGGTCAAGTTCCTAAACATATAATGGGTCATCTATGGCAATAAGGAGCAAAATGTGATTCAGTAAGCCTAAAGAACACTGTCATTTTCACTTGAATTTTGGAAAGTGTCTTAAAAAGTAAAACAAAAAAAGACTTTTTCCAGGTGAGAACTGAAATGGGAAGCTCATGAGCATGCAGGTGCAAAAGGTCTGTTACACCACAGCACTACGTATGTTCACCAATGTATCAAGCACACTGGTGACAATCATGTTACATCCCATAAACTGTCCATCTTCAGAATTGTAACCCACATCAAAGCCCAAGGAATAATGCACCCAGCTACTGTTATTTTTTGATTTTTTTTTAGTTATTTTTGAGACCTTCTGTTATTTTAAGATCCTCTTGTCATTAAAATATCTCCTCCTTGTTCTGTTGGCTTGATTTCCTGTGTTTAAGAGAGCCACAATGATAAAAAAAGATCATGAGGAAATTAATTATTCTGATTTCGCTTGCCCCTTCAAGACCTCTTTAGATCTACAAGAGAGTTAACTATGAGATTTAAAGAGCCACTGAACAGCCAGACAATCCTCTCTTTTTGCTGTAATTTGAATTGACCTGTGCATTTCATTGAAGTGGGTATTTGCCTCTTCCTCATGCAAAATAAAAGTCTGCAAACAAGTATAAAATATTACCCAGAGAATCACCTTGAGAACACAACTGGGGAATAAATATTCATTTTCAGATTGACATCAAACTCAAGTAACAGGTCATGTCATTCAGTACGTATGGATGAACTGTGAACATTTGATGGAAGACTGCAATTCATTTGTCATCAATTGTAGTTAAATTTTGCTGATGTTTGTATGTGTAACCCATAGATGGTAATAGACAATATGATCCCCCTAGTGTTAGTTAGTTAGTTAGTTAGTGTGGAGGGGAAAACCCATTCAGAAACAATTACAATGCGCATTCACACTACTCTACTTCATCCTGTGAATTGGACTACTAAATCAAGAAGCACAACAATCTTTGTTGGTCATATTGCCATTTACAGATCAATTTATTGGTTATTATTAAACCTGGAAAGGAAGGATGTGAAAGCAGACACAGCAAGGGAAACCGCCAACAGGGACCAACCAACGCAATGAGGATTCTATCAAAAGGAAATAAAAATAACCCAGTAATCACCAACACCAGATACCCACTCAGCTTACCAAGTGTGCAGTGAAACAACAGCATTCAAACCCAGTGATACCACCGCAATCCTCGCACACCAGCACACAACCGTGCTCCCACTTCCTGAAAGGGAGTTCTAGATGCAGAAGATACAAGTTCATTTTAAGTATCCATTATGTCTAAAATTGAGTAAATGGTATTCAATGCCCTTTCCTGGAAGCGGAAAAGAGCCATACTCAAACCTGCACTCCACCACTTTATTAGGTACACCTATCTAGTGCCTGCTGGTCATCTGTTGCTAAAGCCAATTTATCATAAGGGCCAACAACTTGTGCGTTGTGTGAGATGCCCTTCTGCACACCACTGTAGTAAAGAGCTGTTATTTGAGCATTTGTGGCCTTTCTGTTAGCTTGAACAAGTCTGTGTTCAACCCATTCTCCTCTGACCTCTGACCTCTCTCACTAACAAGGTGTTTTCCACCACGTCTGGCACCAATAATCAGACTATGGTCAAAGGGACTTAGTTCATGCATCTTGCCCATTTGGTCAAACAAAAAACTAAACCACTTCATCACGAGCAGTTGTAACTAATAAAGTGGCCGATGAGTGTATAATGGTGTCACAAAGACTGAAAATATTACGTGTATTAGCTGCTACCTACCGAAGCTATTGGAGCTCAACCGTACACCACATAAGATAAGCATGATCTACATTGTATGAAGAAGCTATGTTACTATATCGCAGACCCATTTGAACCATGAGGGTACACATACCTCCAACATTGACAGTACAAATGCTCCGCGCCCTACCATTGACATGTGTACATCTATGAAACTGGTTACATTCAAAGTACATTAAAAATCAAACATCATTTGAGGGTTGCTCACCAAGACATAAATCAATAGCTAACACCAATATGGCATGAGGCCTTGTTTGTGAATGTCAAGGTCTTACATACCTGTCTCTCATGAGCTTTTTAAAAAATATGGCAACCGCACTCCATGCATTTCACACAGCTTCTGGGTCCTTGCGTCCCACTACTACATAAGGATATTAGCAGAGAATGAGACCATTTATTCCTGTTTCATCTCATTGTTAGACAACTCTCAGGCCACAGAATAAAAAGAGCATGACGTATCCTTTTAAGTGCTGTAGCAGTGGTCAATCACATGGTATTGCTCCCTATATTCACCATGAAAACAAGATTATTAGCAGTCCCTGCATAGATGTCACACCAGCCAAAATTAATGCCAACAACATGACACTATTTTCTCAGCTGAATCTGTTCTTTTGGAAATGTATGGGGGACGGTGACATTTTCTATTCTGTATCTCATTTGCTGAACATAAATTGTATGTTGTCATCTGATAATACCTTATCACTCTGGGCAGTGATTTGAATGCTAAAAGCTTGCATTGCCAGTGAAATGATGTGTGGTGAAGTCACCTAGCATTTCCTCAACAGATGTAAATTATTGGCGCGAGTTAACACCCAGCAAGACACACAAAAGAAACAATTTCTGTCAACTTAAACCGAATTATCCCGCAAAGTGATTTAATTTCTTGGCCATGAAGACTTTTCTGATGTTTGTTTATCAGTGCATAAAGTTATAATTCATTTCATCTAAATATATCTAATATAATTCACCTCATTTGCATCGGGGCAATACAGTCATTATATCAAATACAGAAAAATACAGATGACTGCCTTTGGCACAGAAATGATAATGTGTCCAATACTACAGGACCAAATAATATAATATAATATAATATAATATAATATAATATAATATAATATAATATAATATAATAAAGAACTTGTATAGTCTGATATATGCTACTGTGAAAGATGTAAAAAGAGGCTTTTAAAAATCATTAAAGGAAAAATTTGTAAAGATGGAGGGATCACTGCTGCTCTTTGTGTTTTTGATTAACACCAACTCAACTCAACTGATTACAATGCCACAACTTAATTTCCTCTTTACTAAAACCAAAGTGGGCTAATAGATGTGTTACTTTATGGGAACAAACTGCAAATGCCCCACTGCTGCATCACAGATGAATAATTTTATTAATAAAGCAAAGCAAATATTTTCCCCGTTTGTGTGTTACCTGTCATAGCGAGCATGACAGTTATCTTTTTCTCTTACTTCAGTGCACACATATACATTCCCAGGTCCCAGTTCATCGTAACATAAAAGCCTTTCTGACTCTGTTGAGGTGTTTCATGCATGTGCACATAAGACTATTGCAAGGATACTCTAGTTGACTGTGCGTTTTACTGTGTGTGTTTTCACATTGTTGGATCCTAAAGCTGCAGGTAACTTTGCGATTTGGTGGCTGAAAGTGGCAGTGAGAGAAAAGTGTTTTAAATTTTGAAAGTTGTAAGGACTTCATTACCCAGAAATCATGTAACGTGATGTCAGTAAACAGCGCACCACTAGAACCTAAATTTCTTATAGGTTGAAATGCTGACAAAAAATGTTTCCTCAGCAGGTTCAACCATTGTTTGGGAGGCCAGCTTTCTCTGGACAGAGGGCTTGCTGACTGCTGTTTAAGACACTTTTGTATTTCGCACTTAAGTTTCGATTCATCACCTCCTATGGGTGGAGAAAACTTCCCAGCAGTGACCAGAATTTCATTTGGGCGATCTACAGTGTCTCAGTTAGTGGGGATGAGATGCTCTTCTCTGTTGTTGCCCCAGTTTGTGATTAAGACTGATAAGACGTGTGTATTTTTTCATCCTGCCTAGGGCTGCTCTAACAATGACTGTACACCTGCAGGGTGATTTTATTATCTTTAAATTGTAGTTCAACAGATGGTTCGTTGGTAGAAGACTGGCATACTCTGTTATCTGAGAATACCTTGCATTGTGTTGGTATTATTAAGTTATTAAAATAGATGTCAATAATAATTGGTTTAAAGGAGGACATCTTGTCAACCAATTATTTCAATAGATGTGCCATAAAAAATGCCAAACCAAATGACATTTTCTAAATAGTAGAAGCAGTGCATGTGCATGTCAGAAGCCATTGATTAAGCCAAAAGCACACAACAGCACATGCAGTATAATTTTCACACATAAACTGCACAAGAGAGACGTATGTTTTTTTTAATGTAACCAGTCTTCTAAATACCTTTTCCTCTGAACAGATTTAGCACAGTTTCCCTGGCATTTAACTTCCACTCTTGAACATTATGGTCTGTTTGATTATTTCCTATAGGCAAATACCTGTGATTATTGTGGTGTGAATCTTCGAGGTGTGCTTTAGAGCTTTATAGCCAAAAATAAAGCAAGCTTTATTGGACCGTAATTGCACCATAGAGATTGGAGATGTGTAACTTTAAGTCACTCTATACCGTAATATCCATATGTTTAGACACAATCAACTTGTTGCTTAAGAAATGGAAAAAATGTAAATTAGTAAATTAAACAACTTCACAACTACATTGCAAAGTGTGTAGGATACAATTATAAATATTGAGATGTAGTAATTCTTGAACCTACAGATTATGATTCAATTTGCTAAAGCCATCCCTTGGAAATATATAACCTACTAATAAAAGAGTAATACTTAAACCAATCAGAACTATGGTCATAGTTTTAACATAGATTGTGTGGCAAATTACATCATGCCTCCGCTGCGTAACCCTCAGTAAAAGCTGCTCCAAACTCCAAAAAGAAACACATTTGAACTGCCTGCACCAAGGATACTTTAGCCACTGAAGAGGAAAACTGGGCATAAAACACTGAAATAACATTTATTAGCTATAAAACTACCTTCTCTATACGGTAGAAATTTCCCTAATTTTGATTTGGTGGCTCAATGGGTGGTGAACAGCAGTAGGAACTTGTGCTGGAAGCCAGACTGAGTGGATAAAAGCTTAGCGACGATGCAAATGTTTTCTGCAGGATTCTGTGACTTTCCTATTTTGCTGTGGTGCAGCCCACGCTCATTGATTCAATCTGTTTTCCATGTGATCACAAAATTGCAGAAAACCAGGAGGACTAATAAGAGCAAAACCTGCTAGCTGGGTGCATTCTTGTTGAAATTCACTAAAACATCTCCTGGCCTGATAACTGCATCTGTGATACATTTCTGTGCAGTCAAGAAGCTTGTAGTCCAGTTACTGTGCAGATTACCAATCGGCTACATCCTCTCAGTAAATGTGAAGTTGCCTTGGCTAATGTATGACAAAAACTGTTATGGCCATGCGAAAGTTTGACCTTTAGTCTGACACAGTAGAGTCTCAGAATAGATGTAAGCGTTTGCCTGCCATCTTCCCCCTTGACACCAGCTGTCTTCACTGCCAGACAGTCAGTCATGTGTCTCGAAAGTGCTGTAAATTAGAGATAAAGGAGTTAAAGGGGCACTAGATTAATGGGTGGGTCCAGACACTTAAAATATATGGACGCTATCACTCTGTAGTTGCAGATCCAGTGCTGTATATTAATATTTGTAATACACCTTTGCTTGAAAGAGGTACGCCTTAACAATTGACTTAACTCACTTGACTGCTGCCTCTGTCTTTGAAATTTCACCGCCTGATATACTGAAGAAAGATATTCCAGATACCACACCTCTGAGGAAAAGGTACCTAATTGCTTGTCAGTTATTCAAAAATAGTCCTCTTCAGGGAAGTAATAAACACATCATTCAAAGCTAGTGACTTCTGGGTTGTTGTATTTCTGTATGCCAATCAGTTAATCATATTGTCTGCACAGTGTGTGTGTGTGTGTGTGTGTGTGTGTGTGTGTGTGTGTGAGAGAGAGTGAGAGAGAGAGACAGAGAAAGAGAGATAAAAAGAAATACTGATTACACTAATCACAATTATCTTAGATATATTTTGATCATATTTTTGTCAAACTGTTAATTAAGAATAACTAGAATTTCAAATACTGATGCACCTTGTAAAACGTCTATAACTCTGACAGAAACTACAACACCAAAAACTATTGGTATTGGACTGCATGTCAAGTATTATATAGCTTGCTATCTCTCCATACTGCACAACATTGAAGTATCTTGATCAACTTTCTTCCCTGATTGCGGTAATATTTGACTGGGATCCATTTCACTCGCTGCAGACAGGCTCCCTTTTCACATCAGTAAGAAAAGAGAATGGGAGGGAATGTTTGACCTTTTCCAGTGCACAGTCTGGAAAGTGATATGTGATTCAGATGTGTCAGAGAGAAGAAAAAATGTGGAAAGAGGGAAAGCAAGAGGAGAGAGTGAATTACAGTGAGAGGAGACCGGAGGGAGGAAGACAGAGGAAAGGTGGCTTAAAAGGGATATTTTGGACTTTTGCCAAAATGAAACACTAATCTCCTCTGATCATACAAGGTGTCAGTCACAATTCAAAAGACGATTATGAATAGCATAATACCTCTCAAATGGCAGCCGACAAGGGGGTAAACAGATGTGCTCGGTGCATGAAATGATGTCTTGAGAAGTTTCTAAGAAAGGCTAACTATGGTTTGTCTGTATGTGGCTGCAAACAATATGATCAATAGGAGATTACCTTGAGCAGTATTTACCTTTTAATTCATAAGCCCACGGCCATCAAGTTCTATCCTTCTGACGAAATCTGAACATTACCTTGTTACCTTGAAGTGATACAAGATCAACTCTTGGAGCAAATTCAACCTTGTGATTTCTCTGAATATGATGTTCTTTTAAAAGAATATGAACAACATTTCCTATCCAAAGACTCAATCCATTATATATAAACTTTTGTGTTTGTGTTGCCTGATTAGTATTCAGGATCCAGAGCTTGTCTGATGCTGTGATACCAATTATCCACTGGGTCATTACCACTCTTGTGAGAAGTCGCTCTCTGGCAAAAGGATTTCAAGAGAAAAGGCCTAAATTTTCATCATCGAGTGCAGAGGCTTGTTGGTGGTATTGAATGACAAGAAACGAATGAAACTGATGCATAGGTTACCATTTTATTTCTACCTTTACACATTCTACCTTTACGTTTAGATAAACAAAAGAGCTCTGTGAGAGAGTTTTGGTCATGAAATGTACAATTTAAGAGATTAGCGCACAAGTCCACCCCCAAGGGCTAACACTAGTTTAGCTGTTAAATAGCAGCTCTAGAGTGGAATAGCAGATTCACAAGTAGCATTTCCCAACTCAACATGATCTCATAAAACGTGAGATGGGCACCAACTCTGAAACGTGAATTTATGTGCTGTGGACACAAATTTTGTGAAGCTTTTGTTGCTCCACCATAAATTGGATTCTGTGACAATAACACAAATTGGACACAGCATCTTCAGCTTGGCAGTTAAGTTTAGGAAAGTAAAACAACTTTGGTTAAGGTTTGGGCTAAGGTTATGGTTAGGCAACTAAAACACCTTGGTTAAGGTTAGGGAAAGGCTTGAATGGTCAGACTTTGGTGGTTAAATAAAAAAAACGTTTTGCTAAAAATTAAAGTTTCACTCACGGTAGAAATGTCCTTCGTACAAGCTGGCAAATGCATATTCCTTCAATGTCGGGAACACATCATTTTAACACCAAATTACGTGTCGGTGGCACGTAATTTGGTGTTAACAAGTTGTCTTCATTTCATGCATTTGTGCGAGATCAGGTTGTCCCAACTCCTGAGTAAGAGCACCACTGATCCATGAGTCACTCTCCATGAGTCAGCTGGTTAGAGGACCAGAGGTAGGCAGAGTAAAAATGAGCATCCATTACGGTTATTGTTTCTTTTAAGAGGACGCCTGTCATCTCATCACTGTGAGACATTATCTGGGATTTGGATAACTGGAGTTCTTTTGGCTGCATTACACTGCATTATTTTGACCGAGTGTGCCTTCTGGAAAGACACAGACGGAACCTAAATTCACACAGCCCACATTCACATAGTAAAGTCTAGTAAAATGGCCTGAGCCTTACAAATTTCTCTCACTTGATACCGATGAGGGACATCATGAAAAGTAACACCTATTATCTTACATCATAACTATTTTGAAGCAGTAAACTTCGGTTCATCATTCTTCTTCTGACCAAACTTTTGTTATCTAAAGCTATAAATTCCATATTTGGAACTTGGTGCTGTTTTTTCTTCCATTACTCTTTACAGGCCTGCTTTTTAAGAATTTTTACTGTTATTGCTAATTAAATGAGCATAATTTATAATATATAAACTACATTTCAGAGTTTGCAGAGTTCTGCCAGAGGTAAGACAATAAATAGAGAATAAAGTACATCAAGTTACTAGTGAAAGGAAGACCATAGATTTGAGTGCTTTAGGATTATAAGATTATAAGAAACTGGTTTAATATATCATGGTAAAAGACATTTTCTATTTCTGTGACTACCAAGAGTACCAACTTTTTCAGATCAAAACATGAGCATTCAAAGCTAAAGATGAAAATAAGGCATTAACCAGTGAAATTGCATCCTCTTAAACACAATATTCTCAGTGAGAAGATTGTACTGATGTAACTATATGTTGCCATTTCAAAAAGTGCAAGTTGGTTTGCGTTTAGAAATTGCTTTTAGAAGTATTCTCTGTAAATGCCCTTTTTACTGCACTCTGCTTGCTTTTATCTGAAATACATTAACTACATTTTTAATACCTGTAGTTTCAACCTCATCTTCTGATTGACCAAGAGTCAGTCCTTTACTGACATTATTTCATGATAACCCATGGCTGATATGGAAATTTCATACCATCTATTCACCCAGAGATAAATTACTATATGAAACACTAAATAACAGTTATTTTGCACAACCTACTAAGCAATATATAGATATACAATCCCTTTTCTAGTATCTGATTCTCTGATTGAGAATCTGAACTTGTTCTTGAAAGGTGACATAATGTTGTGTAGGTCCACTAACTAGCAACCTGTTAACCTGGATCCCAGTGACAACAAAGAAACTAGTTAACCAGCTAATTTGGCCTAATTTCATTCTTGATAGTCTATATAGAGGTAAATCTTTCAAAATAAAATGACAGGTGTTTGGTAACTGTTTTATTAAGACAGTAATGACGTTGAGGCAGTGGGTTATGGTGCAGTACTCGGTCATCATTATTGCTAGACTGGAACTTTGAAAATGTTGCATAATTGGAGGTATGGAAATGTAGGAAGGTACTGTTGATGAATTAATTCATCCCCGGCGGCTGTGCCACTTGAGGTGACAGTGCCCACCTGATAATCTCAAAAACCCTCCACCACCACGTCTGGATCTGGCCCTGAGCCCCCACACAATTTTTTCTTAAAAAAAAAAAAGAACTTTGTTTAGTTTAACAACGTTACTATGGTTTTCATGCCTCAGATTCAGGTTGACAAACCAGCAGATCATGGATAAAGCTAAATAAAATAAAATGCAAAAATACTAAATAGAAGAAAAATAGAAGTCAGTGTCTTTTACATAGGATTTAATATTAATATCCGATACCTGATTTAATATATCGATTTCAAGTGGTTTTCAACTGCCTCCAATGAGAGTTGACACAAGGGAATGGGCCTTGAGTCAATAAAGTCAATAGACAGTTCTACTGTTTGAGACAAACAAATCTTGTCATACCAACTGATTAAATCCTCTCCTACAGCCTTGCTTAAGTAGGAAATACATTAGTGACCTCTTTAACCTTGTACTTTAATGGCTACGAAAGGTAAACATATTTGTTTCTCGTATTATTCATGCAGCCAATTCAACGGCATGGACAAGTCAATACATCGACGTGAGAATCAAACCAAGGTGAAGAGTTTGATTGACTGTGCAAGGCACATGGGGAATCATAAGGCCTTAGGTTTAGACTCTTCCCCTAGGCTCTGTCTCTCTAGAGTGGATATGAGATTGTAGGAGATACACCGCAAGACCTAGAACATATATTAGCATACTACATTATTCATCACTTGTCAGTAACTTGACTGGCAGAAAAATTAGCTGCAGCCAGTTCAAAATAGACTAAGTAAGGCCATACTAAGCCAGAGAGACAGTGTAAGTTTGGAATTAAAAGTGTGTTTTAATGGATATGTGAAGATCAACTGCATTTATTGATTTCACCCTGCCCCGGCGTCTGAGTTAATGCCATGTGACAGAAAAACACATTAGAAACCAATAACTGTAGAATGCTAACTTTATAATGTTAAACTGACCCTTTCATTATCTTAAAGGTGCAATAAGTACGGTTTTTACTGCCCCATAGCACAAAATGACCATAATATATCTGCAGAGGGTTGATAGGGTTATTGATCAATACCAATGACTCAACGATTACTTCGCCAGGTGCTGAGATTACTTCCGACTCTCTATTTTGGAACAAAAGCACCCAGCCCATTGCAGTTTGAAGACACTCCCCACTTCCCCAAGAAGAAGTCATAGCCTTACTTCTTCTTGGGGGAGTGGGGTCTTCTTTTAATGCCTGTTTAATCTTACCATTATTCTTCTTTTGCACAAATGCTCAAAGCAGCACAAACTGAAGCATGCACGTGTGTGAGTGTGAGGGCACTGAATCTAGTGGACAGAAAGTGCACACACACACACACACACACATACACACACACACACACACACACACACGCACACGCACACAACGAGCAAGCCAAATTCCCGTGACGAGGTCTTAATGACTCAAGTAGACCAGCAGAGCAAGGGAGTGTTTCACTACTGTAGACAGTTATGTTGACACTCTTTGCCCAGCACTGTGGTGTCAGACTTTAAGCTGAAGTGACAGATCACTCCTTCAGTTTCTCTCGCCCAGCAAAGGAGGGATGACTGGATCCAGAGGCAGAAAGGTCAGGCTACCAGGTTGGTTGTGCTAATGGACTGCTGACCAGGCAATAAGCCAAGCCCTCACAAGACATTTGCAGCCTAGTTCTCACCTCAACAGTCTGGGTCCCATGTCCTTTGCATCACTTTCATCACCATTTGTCAACCCCCGAGCTTATTCTCACTTTTACTGTCTCTGTCACTCGCTCTCTCTCATTAATTCACACTCTCACTTACTAAGTCACTCATTCAGTCATTCCTTCTGTGCTTGCCTCTTCTCTCTAACTGAATGTTGTCAAACAGTATGAACCTAAGTCTTGGTTCAGAAATGTATGGCTGGTTATGTTTTCTAGAGCTATAAAGCCCACAGTGTTTTGGCATGTTTACAGGTCGGCCTGGAGATGGCAGTGTTTACCATGGCAGGCTACTCAGGTTTTGTGCTCAACAGCTTGTCTCTCACAGCAGCACAGGCAGAGAACCGTAGTTGCAATCCGTGTGGGATATGCCTATTTAATCTACTGCACTGAAATTAACAAATGATTGGATGGCAGTAGATGAAAACCTATGGTTGGATTTCTTTGGCCGACTCTAATTTATATTTGTTAATTTACGTAGGCCTATATGTCTTTTTGCCCGTGTCATTTCTGGCATTTCTGTCATTATAGAGTGCAGCTATTATGCCTCTACGCTGCTTTGAAACTTGCCAATTAAGATCATCTGTTGTTATGAGTAATTCCAAAGCCATATCACAGCATCAGTATTCAGATAATATCATTTTATACTACAAAGCAAACTTCGATAGAAAGAGATGTAATGCATCCATTACGCATAGATCAAATACTGCCATGGTTTTGATGACTCGGATAACTGTCAAGGTTAATTCCTACGGACAAATGATGATGATTGCCTGGCCAGGGTGCCAAGTGTTTCGGACATAGTGTGAATATGCGCGCAGTGCCCCATGCTTAGACAACGGCTCCTCTGTCTAGAGTCCAATTATTCTCCGTGGGTTTCAAACAAGCTTTATTCTATCTGTGCCTGTGTTTATTCTAGGTGAGTAAACTCTATGAGAAACCCGCGCAATACATATTTTCTACATTGTGGCGTTTTTTTTTTCTATGGCCAACCCAATTAGTGTAGCCTACCTGACAACAGCATAACAGGTGACATCTCTATGCTTTTGATGTGTCCCTTAAGAGCCAATGAATGGTATTTGCCCCCATGGCGCCTTTATATAAACATTCACACAGAAAGGTGCTAGAGGACAGCGATTCTTTCTTCTCCATCATCATCATCATCACCATCATCATCACCCCCCCTCTCTCCCCCCAGCCCCGGGGTTTTGGTTAAGCATCTCCGCAGCCTGCAGCATCTTCACGGAGCATCTCACCGCGGACAGCCCTCCGGTCTGCATTAAGTGACGTTACCGCGGACCAATCATGCTGCTGCTTCGCTCGTCTACGCGACTGAAATGGAGAGGCGGTGTCCAATGACGAGGGTCGGGGGGCGTCAGTGTGGTGTACTTCACCACCCCCCCTATGGGTTTACACAGAGTTAGTGCAAGATATTCTGCTCTGGGAGTGAGAGTGCAAGGATAAACGGCACATACGCTCCGCATCGGTATCACACTGAACAGCCTGTATATTTAGGTTACCATTCCAAGTGGGATCGACTCTGAGATTTCACACCTTTTTGCATAAATGCCTTTATGCACTTCTTCTTTTTTTTAACCTTGTGTCTGCGACGGCTGATTATTGATGGAGCCCCGTGAACTTGACACATGATGGGACACGCGTGTCTCCTCTTGCGTTCAGCTCGTCGGCACCTTCACCTTAACAGGTAGCCGGGAACAAAACGCACGGGTTTTATTGGGACGCACGGGAGATGAGCAATGATTTGGGACCCAGTCCAATGGAAGACACCACAAACCACTGACCACCTGCCTGTGTCTGCTGGAGAGCAACGCTGATCACCGCAATTACCGCAGGTCGTACAGTTAGATCCTGTCTGTTCCTGAAGTTAAATGGGGGAAAAGGATCTGCGACATATGCAGTCTCCAATTTACCCCAATTTGTGCGTTCATCTGCTTTTAACTAAAAACTGTTGTTGAGGCTATTAACGCCTACGGAGCGATATTTTCTTCTGTTAGACCCGGACTCACAGCTAGATCTAACGGCACTGATTGAAACGGATATCTTTACCCGAATAAGCTTTGGAGCACACTGGATGAGAAGACTATGAGCTGACACACTCCAATTTTTCTCCTGCGCTGTAACGGATTTGGGTATGTACGGTAAGAATAGGTCTCAGTTGCCCAATAAGAATTCAAATTTTAATACTGACTGAGCTTATTTGCTTAGGTAGGCTTCATTCATGCGGATCCATCCGTTACGAGCCCACACACAGCTAAAGCTTATATATTCTCTTTAATTTCGCCAATTTAAGTGTACAATTATTAATGCTGTGTAATGCGCTGTGAAGTTTTGTGGCCAAGGGGGTTAGAGGCTTTTATTCCCAGTGACCATAATGTGTGGGAGATTTACAAACGGGGGAACAGACATGAATGGCTGCCTAAATGGTTGCTGCAGTGTTTTGTTGTTGCTTTTGTATGAATTGATGATTAAGGCCTATGTGAGAAGGGCATCTTAAATTATAGATCATGTACAATAATCTAAAATCTCAGTGGTCAAGGCAGATGCTTGGGGGATTGTTTCTTAATTGAATTAATTATTGTGCATGGTTAAGTTATTTCACTGAAGAGAAACTCTGTGATCTGTTCATAGGTCTGTCCTTTGAAGACACCTACCCTCATATGCAAGGAGTCACTGACTGTAACAACATTGCATAGAGAGAAACGTTGAGTTGTGAAGGCTGGAAACAAATTTACCATTGTCATGGATCTGAAAGACTATTACCTGTTGGGTGCCCTTCTTGCCTGCCTGTGGCTCGATCCTTCAATAGCCCAAGAGCTAATCTACCCCATCAGGGAGGAGTTGCAAGAAAATGTCCTCATTGGAAACATACCAAAGGACCTAAACATTTCCCATACAAATGCTGCCACTGGAGCGAGTGCTAATCTTGTGTACAGGCTTGTCTCCAAAGCAGGAGACAACCCACTGGTCCGAGTTCTGAGCAGCACTGGTGAGATATTCACAACCTCCAACCGAATTGACCGGGAGAAGTTGTGCCCTGGTCCCTCATTCGAGGACAGTGAGTGCTCATTTGAAATCGAAGTGGTCATCCTGCCTAATGATTATTTCAGACTGATTAAGATTAAAATCGTTGTGAAAGACACAAATGACAATGCTCCCATGTTCCCGTCCCCTGTGATCAACATCTCTATCCCAGAGAACACGCTCATCAACAGCCGCTTTGCTATTCCTTCTGCCACTGACCCAGACACTGGCCCTAACAGTGTCCACAAATACGAGCTGGTCAATGGGCAAAGTGCCTTCGGCTTAGACATTGTAGAAACGCCTGAGGGGGAAAAGTGGCCCCAGCTCATTGTGCAGCAGAACCTGGACAGAGAGCAGAAGGATACATACGTGATGAAGATCAAAGTGGAGGATGGTGGCAGTCCACAGAAATCCAGCACTGCCATCCTCCAAGTTACAGTAACAGATGTCAACGATAACAGACCGGTGTTTAAAGAGAGTCAGATGGAGGTACACATACCAGAGAACTCCGCTATTGGCACGTCTGTTGTGCAGCTTCAGGCTACAGACGCAGACATAGGGGCAAACGCTGAGATCCGCTATGTCTTTGGGACTCAGGTGTCTCCTGCCACAAAAAGACTATTCGCATTAAATACAACTTCTGGCCTTATAACAGTACAGAGGCCGCTGGACAGAGAAGAGACTGCTATTCATAAGCTGTCTGTTTTAGCTAGTGATGGTAGCTCCAGTCCAGCCAGAGCTACTATTACAATAAATGTGACTGATGTAAATGACAATCCACCAAATATAGACCTGAGATACATAATCAGCCCCATTAATGGCACTGTTTTTCTCTCTGAGAAGGATCCCATCAATACCAAGATAGCTCTCATCACAGTGTCAGACAAAGACACTGACATCAATGGCAAGGTCATTTGTTTTATAGAGAAGGACGTGCCCTTTCATCTGAAAGCTGTTTACGACAACCAGTATCTATTAGAGACATCTGCATTGCTTGATTATGAAGGGACCAAGGAATACAACTTCAAAATTGTGGCCTCTGACTCTGGAAAACCAAGCTTGAATCAGACTGCCTTGGTTAGAGTGAGGCTGGAGGATGAGAATGACAACCCACCTATTTTTACTCAGCCAGTTATTGAACTGGCTGTTATGGAAAACAACAAACGCGATCTGTTCCTCACTACCCTCAGTGCCACTGATGAGGACAGTGGGAAAAATGCAGAGATAGTTTACCAGCTGGGACCAAATGCATCATTCTTTGATCTTGACCGCAAAACGGGGGTTCTGACCGCATCCAGAGTCTTCGATCGTGAGGAGCAGGATAGATTCCTCTTCACCATAACAGCAAGAGATAATGGGACGCCACCTCTCCAAACCCAGGCAGCTGTCATTGTAACGATATTGGATGAAAATGACAACAACCCGAAGTTCACACATAACCACTTTCAGTTCTTTGTGTCTGAGAACCTTCCTAAATACAGCACTGTGGGAGTGATAACTGTGACAGATTCAGATGCTGGAGAAAATGCTGCTGTTTCTCTTTCCATACTGAATGACAATGAGAACTTTATCCTGGATCCTTACTCTGGAGTGATAAAATCTAACGTGTCATTTGATAGGGAGCAACAAAGCTCCTATACATTTGATGTCAGGGCTGTGGACAGCGGTAGGCCACCTTGCTCCTCAGCCGCCAAGGTGACCATCAATGTCATTGATGTGAATGACAACACCCCCATTGTCATCTATCCCCCCTCCAACACATCATTCAAGCTGGTTCCCCTCTCCTCTATCCCAGGGTCTGTGGTAGCAGAAGTGTTTGCTGTAGATGGTGATACAGGGATGAATGCAGAACTCAAATACACCATTGTGAGTGGCAATAACAAGGGCCTGTTCAGAATTGACCCCGTCACAGGGAATATTACCCTGGAGGAGAAGCCAGCAGTGACTGACATAGGCTTACACAGATTAGTGGTCAACATTAGTGACCTGGGTTATCCCAAGTCTCTCCATACTCTTGTGCTGGTGTTCCTGTATGTTAATGACACTGTGGGCAACTCAACGCTTATTTATGATCTCATCCGCCGCACCATGGAGACCCCAATAGACCGGAACATTGGCGAAAGCAGTGAGACTTACCAAAGTGGTGACTATCTAACCATAATGATAGCCTTTGTTACGGGCGCTTTAGTGGTGGTTATTGTCATCTTTGTCACTGTGCTGCTGCGTTGCCGCCATGCCTCCAGGTTTAAAGCTGCGCAACGGAAGAAACAGGGGGCTGAGTGGATGTCACCCAACACAGAGAACAAGCAGAACAAGAAGAAAAAGCGCAAGAAAAGGAAGTCCCCCAAAAGCTCCCTGCTCAACTTTGTTACCATTGAGGAGAACAAACCTGACGACCCCGCCCACGAGCCAATCAACGGAACCATCAGCCTTCCCACCGAGCTGGAGGAGCAAGGGATTGGACGCTTTGATTGGAATGCCACACCTACCACAACCTTCAAACCCAGCAGCCCAGACCTGGCCCGGCACTACAAATCCGCCTCGCCACAGTCGGCCTTCCACCTCAAGGCTGACACGCCTGTCTCAGTCAAGAAGCACCATGTGATTCAGGAGCTCCCATTGGATAACACCTTTGTTGGGGGCTGCGACACCCTTTCCAAGAGGTCCTCCACGAGCTCAGACCACTTCAGTGCCTCAGAGTGCAGCTCCCAAGGAGGGTTCAAGACGAAGGGGCCCATGCACACCAGACAGCAGGTAAAAGAACACTTTTACTGGTCTATAAGTACTGCCTATAATTGCCCTGTTCCACAGTGCTAAAGTGCCAGTCTAGATTAGAGACTCACACTAAGTTACTGTGAGGCAACAGAAAAGAGTACAGGAGACATACTACTTCAGCAAGTTCAACTATTGCTCAAACTTTAAAACAAAGAAAACTTGAACAATTGGTAATTTATGGAGTTGATAATGGATTTATCAATTACATGCATAATTTTTGGAATAATAAACTGATGTTTTGTCATTAGGATATGTTTCATTCACATTTAACAAAATGCAAGTGGGTGAGCAATTGCCTTGCCATATTCTGTCTATTCAGCACCCAGAGGTTAGATAACTGGTAAATTGTACCAACATACCATTAATTGTGAAACAATGTCCTTTACATTTGTGAAAGAAACATTTTTTTCTCGCCTATCTACTCAGATTGCTGTTTTCATTATAGGTAAATAGCTGCACACATTCTCAAAAAATTAGTTGACTTTTCACCTCTCTCCTCATAATATTCTGAGTGTATTCATGTTTTTTTGTTTGTTTGTTTGTTTTGGTGTGTATTGTAGTATCACAAAAGACTTTCTCCTTTTCAACACCTGCAGTAATAACAACAGTCAATAATTAGTGTGCTGTAGTCTTATTTTGAATGTCACTGTAGGCTTTGCCATATCATCTGAGCTTGAATTAAATGCCTCCTCTCAAAGCACACTAGCGAACTGAGTGAAGCTTGTCTGGAACCTGATACACATCCAATTCAAAAAGGATTAGCCAATAATGAGCCTCAAATTTCAACGTAATCCATGCTGCTTTTTATCAAAGCCTTATTAATTTTTCTGCTAATAAAGCGCCCCTACACAACACACAGTCCTAATCTAATGGAACGCACACGGACAAATGTAGGGAGCAGCAGAGAAGAAGGAAGGGAGAAAGAGAGTGAGAGTGAGAGTGTAGAGGGTGAAAGAGAGGCAGAGCGAGAGAGTTGTGAGTGGGTTAGGTTTGACGGGTGGTGGTACTGTACCTTTAGGTGGCAGTGTTGCTCTGCTGGGTACAACCTGGCACCACGCCAACCTGCAGTGGACTTCTAAATGCAAGGGAGGAGAAGAAAGGAGAGAAGCCTATGTTGGTGTTCTTAGTGAAATACTCTCGCCTAACGATGCAGAGACTGCACAGGCTAGATTGATAATGGCAGTTAGAGATGTGAGTGATAAGATCTATCCGGAAGAGAGAGTGGAATTACAGGGGTGACACTGTGCGACTCCTATTGATGCATGCCTCCAGGTCACTGCATCTGAGGTTGCATTTAACGTGTTTCAGTGTGAAAGGTAGCAGTCAAAAGAGGCATTCAGTTAGATATTATTTGCCAGGCTCAGTTTTTGTGTGTGAGAGAGACACGGAGAGAGAGAGAGAGAGACAGAGACAGCGAGAGAAAAGCAATGAAATAGGTGGGGGAGAAATACAACCCTGGAGGAGGACACATGAGATATGACACTATGCTGTAAGCACAACTTCATTGATTCCCTCAGTCATCCTACAATTCACCACCAGATTCATTGGGATCAATAGTCCAGACAAATGATTCAAAGAAGCACACAAACAGAGCTAGTGTGTTCTATATAATGTCATCGATAGTATAAATACTGTACATAACGGCTGTTGTAGATACGCTGTGCTAAAAATCGTCCTCTGCAGTCCGGCATTGTTTTGAGAGGAAAGTCTCCAGAATTAAAAGTTACTTATACAATGTGACCGATCATATTCCTTATATGTGCTTGTGTGTGGCATAAAGTTAGAACTTAATGTAAGCTGAGGTTTGAAACTGACGTGTTGTTGTGCCCCCGTCCATTTCTTTCGTCCGTCTCCTTCCACTTCCTACATAGACATGAATCGGCCATAACGACATGAATCAGTCGCATCAGTCCAGTGGAGTCCTGCCAGTCTAGCCACCTTCATGCTATCCTGTCACCCATTCATGAGAATTGGAACAACAAACATCTCTTATGAGCATCACTCTGATAAATAATTAATAGCCGAATGCAGAGAAAATGAAAAAAAAAAAAAGTCCAGATTGGGGCTTTAAAATGTTTTTCACAATAGAATATATGAATTTGAAAACTAGCCCAAGTGGAATTGTGTATTTGAACAGTTTCTGTCGATACGGTATGACATTTTATTAAATCTTGAAATAAATATGATCTATCATGTTTAACTATCCACAAGGACCCTTTCTTATCTTCAAAAATAAAATGATTACCTTTCCATTATTGCTATTGTTATCTACTTTTTGGAGATTTGACATGAACAGTGTTTGGCTATATCTTGTTCACAATCATAATTATGTCAACACGGTCATACAGATAAAGATTCCAGTGCAGATTTGAATTTCAAGTGCCAGTTATTAACTGCGGTGGAACGATTAGGCTGCACTGATCAACACTTGCGTAATTGGATAAAGCATGGTATGTTATCACTGCCATCAATTCAGCTTAGATTGTATCTCCGGTTGTCAGAGTCAGATTTGTTATTTTACCCATTTTTTCCATGTTTTGATTTTTACAATATTGACATTTGTATTGACATTTGTATGCCATCTGCATTTCTGGAAGCGCATTGATAATCAGATGCTCATCTAATGTGTAATGTTCCTTCTTCTGTTCTGCATAGTTTTGGACAAAAATGGCAAGAGATGAGCTGTTATTTAACAACACAAAAACGTGTAAAAGCAAAAAAAAAACCACCAGTTATGACTGTGTGAATCTGTAAATAGATTGAAAATAATATCTGTCCAAAAGTAGGCACAGAGTAGAATCATACATGTGGGTTTACAATATTATATTCTAGGTAGAGTAACAGTGCCTCCTAAAAGGATGAGAACTGCACTATCAAAATGTTTCTTAAACATAGCTGAAAATTAATAAATAATAATTCATAAATAATTTAAAGTTTTTACCAATGTTTCAGCTATAAAATGTTGTTTGATGTATTTATATTGAAAATAAGGTCAGCAAAGTGCTGCACTGCGACATGAAGCATCTCAAAGATGTATGATAGAATGATTAAGTTTAGCATTTACTTATATGCCTTATGAGCAACAAACCAGCAGCAAACAGCCATCGTTGTATGGAGTTGACGTAAATGAAGCAATTAAGTGAAAGAGGACCTTTGTCAGAAAGAGATGTTAAAAGATAGAGAGTAGCTTATATGCTTCAAAAGTGACAATAGCTTTTTCTCTATCAATTAAAAAGCCGTTTTGTCCCAGTTCTCAAGAGCCACTGCTGTTCAAGATCAGCACAAATCAATAAATAAGGAAATCAATAAATGAGTAAATAGATAAATGACAAAGAGAATGGTGAAGGACAGCAGCAAAATAAGAGGGCTTCATACCTTCCTCTCAGAGAATACAGAACATTGGGGGAGTAGAAATAGCAGACAACTACAACAATGTCATCACAGCTGAAATGCCTGGTGGAATCAGCTTTATAGAGACCCCAAACTTTGCTGATAGCAATGGGAGCAACTCCTGCCTTTCCTTTCTTTTTCTTTTTTTTCCAGTTATTATTTACCCTCCAGGGACCTATATTAGTGTAAACAACACTGAGGAAAAAAGCATGAAAACACTGTCCTAGTTTCACAAGGCAGGAGCAACACAAGCATCTAAGAAACCAAGCATAATCATTGCCGTCTCACCATCAGTCTTGCTCTCTTCCTTTCAGTATTCTTAAGGGGAGACATAGATTTGGTTCACCAACATAACACGAGCCCAGTGGCTATGCATTAACCGTGTACTGTATATCAGACCCTGGGGCCCATTTACATGGTCATGCTGAGTGTACATGGTTTGAAAGTAGTCAGCGGGATAATGTATCAAGCATTGAACTTAACTGATTAATATCCATATTGTAAGTTCTCACACTTGTTTTCCATCACCATTAACCTTTTAACAAAATCCCATGGTGAATGCGAAGATAATGCCATTCATTATCTGCTGACTTAGTGAAAATATTCACACTGGTGCAAATATGTGTCTTGGTGTTATATCCAAGGTGTGTCCTCTTTCCTCTTTCACTGTTGTGGTAATACAAAAGTACTGTGTATATGTTATAGCATGCACAATTTAAAGGCCTTATATAAGCCCCGCCATTGAGCTATGACCTCAACATCTCATGTGTAAAGAGGCTTAATTGCTGTGTTTAATTGGTATTTTTCTTACACGTCAAAAGGCTTGTAAGCACTAGAAGGAAATGTGTATCTTATACTGCTCTAATGTGCTCATCTGCAGCACAGATAATGCCTTTGCTCTGGGGAGACAGTATTATAAACTCCCTTTAGCGCAGCTAGTTACACTATAGTTATAGTACACATAGAACAATTGACAAAATATTTGCTCAACCTAATAAAAACAATTCTGCAGACTTTTGTTTGTTTTTTAACTTTGTTCGTCTTTCACCGAGTACTTAAGCCGTCTGCGTCCCGCTATGATATCATATTCATTTCCTTAATGTTGTGACTACTACAAAAAATATTAGACTCATGGCTTCAATTACAGTATCGCTCACAAGAAACAAGAAACCCATTAAACAATACAGTAAGGGTAGTATTCAGTTTAAAGAGCAGTGACACGGGATGGGAGAACAAGACTGCGTGGAGGATAGGGAAGCTTTAGTGGAGTATTCCTGGAGTTGCCTTGTCAGTATATTTAATGAATGGACATTCTATGCAAACAGGAGTTTGTACAGACCATTGTAATTATGGAGCCTTGGGGGAGTCGTCCTTCTTGTGCAGGTTCATTTGCCACATTAATAAGGGGATTAGTAGTACGTACGGGGGCTGATGGCAGCAGGAGAAGTTTGAGAAGATTAATGAACTATGACAATGTTGCACCTGAGGGGAAAAGTCTGTTGCAATATCTTCTGAGTTGTGCTGACACAGAGCTTGGCGGTATGAAAGAGAAAGATGGAGAGAGGCCAGTGACTGTTGCCGACTCTGAACGCGCATCTTCTCCTCGGCTATCCTGTCACTCACAGATATTTCTTCGGGATATTCCGGTTATGATCTTTTTATTTGCCCATAATGCTTCTGACTTAAGTTGTTCCTATGGGCTAAATACTGTTTAACAAGCTTTAACATAAGTAAAAAATTGTCAAATTTCATGGTTTTTGTGTATATGTATGGCAGATTAAATAAGTAAAAAGTTAAATTATTATAAATGTGTGAGCACATCCCGTGGTATATCTGCTTGGTTCTGTTGTCAATATCAGTTTGGTAACAGCAGACTACATGCAAGAAAAATAACGTGAGACTAATGCATGTGTGTTTCGTATTGAGTAAAAAGTAGCAGATGTCAAACTAAACAAACCTCCTCAAAACAACTGTAGCTATCGGAAGATAGTAAGCCAATAAGTCAGCAAGTGAAGTTTCTATCAAAGCTTTAAATCATCAATGGAGGATTTGCAGGGCTCTTTACCGCAGAGAACATTGTATTTCTTTAAAAAACTTGTCATGTCCTCTATGTCTAGGTGGGTAAAAGGAAATTAAATGGATTGTGGGCTATACTAAGGTAGTGGGTGTGAGTACCACAGAGTAGATTATTGCCCCAAGGGGGATCCAGTTTTTTCTGCACAAAACAACAAAATAAATCAAAGCTCCCTGTTGCTACACTGGCTGAACTGTGGAGATCGTTTATATGTTTTTATTTTTCCTCTGTTGAGAAAAATGAAGTGCTACTGAATTTTTATTTATTTTTATTTTTATTTTATAGCATTTTTTGGTTGTCTATAACTGCCAGGGGCAGGATTGCTGTAACACAGATGATGGCAAATTACCAGGAATTAAATTATATCTTTTGTTAATCTTTTATCTTTTATCTTTTATTTCTGTCATAACCATTTTCATAAAAGTGTGGAGATGGTTCCCCTCATCATTAGTGACTTTTGAACTTATTCTATCAAATACAACCAAATTTAGTAAAGACATATTTTGTCACATAGCAAAGTGGGTGTGCGTGCGTGTGCATACAGTATGTGAGTTATTTATTTATTTATTATTATTTTTTATTTTTCTTTTGTTTTGGTTTGTCCATCACTTTTGGCTGGCAGCCCATTCATCTGGAAAGTCAGCATCATCCATTTATGCCATTTCTCAAAGCAAATTGATTGATGATAGATCTCCAGGGGGTTGCTTTGTGAAATAAATGTTTTGCATGCACCAAAACCGAAGTCATTGTGGCTTTTGTAGGACTGCCATTACTTAATTCATCTCCATGTATTTACTAATCCACAAAACACATTTCCCATGTTTCTAAGCCACTCAATCAACTTGACATACTAGCTTTCCAGTAATGCTTTATATTTTTTAACACTGCATGACAAGAAGAAGACTAACTGCAGCTTTAAACACTTAAGGTATCAACAATTCATCTGGATTCTAATTGTTTAAAATTTACCATAAAAAATAAAACAGAGTAGAGGGTGGAAGAAAATGTTTCTTGACTGCTTGCTTGTCTACAAGAAAATTTAAGATTCCAAGTTATGATGCTACTACATTGTTTGAATGCCCCCACAACCCAACAACCCATCTCTCCTTTCCACACCTCACTTGGCCCCTCCACCCACTCCTTACCTTCCCCTCCTCCAGCCCACCCCTCTCACCCATGTTTTATCGGGGTCAATGCCGTTACATGCAAGGTTAGATCACCAAGGGTGTGCTCACCTTTGTGTCCTGATCATTTGTGACAGATGAGGGTGCTTTGTGTTCAGCACATAGCCCCACTTTCTCCTTGTTACCGTCCTCCCTCCCTTAATCATTAGACCCTTCAAGTGTGTGGGGGGGGGGAGGGGAGGGGGGAGGGGCGGGGTGTAAAAGATGGGCAAAGCGGTGCTGTATGTTCTGACATGACAAACCCAGAGGGAGACACATCCTTGTCATGGGGTTGTTGTGTCAAGCGACACACAGGCCGCTGCCCTGTCACTAGCGTGTGCCAGTGTCTAGACTAATAGTCGTGATAATGGTATTGCCAGCCAAAGCCCCCCTAAAGCAAAGAGCCACACTTGACTTGAAATGTGACTGCCATTGACTGCTTTGCCACTGGGCCCCGTAGCTCGCCAAGACTCTGTAAACCCCCATCAATGTAAATTTTTATTGTATATATAAGATGTTTCATGTAAATTGAACTCCTGGTAATCTTGCCTAATGTGCTGTGTTATACGATAATGGACTTGTTTTATTTTTTTGTTTTGTTTTATTTATTTTTCCTTGCTTTTTCCTTTTCCTTTTCTTTTCATTGCTGGGTATACGGTAATTACATCTGAAATAAACTCTGCCAATTATTCAGTAATCTGCAACCCCTATTCTTCTGTTTTATAAAAGCTTTATTTGAACAGTGCTATTCTATCTTTTTAATTTCATAATAAATGTTTCAAAGAGATCATTTCTTTCTTGTTTTTACTTCCTCCATTTGTCCTCCTTTGTGATGTGGTGATAAGACATTATGCCTAAACTCTCAGAGGATTCAATGAAACTGGATATGTATTTATCAGCTACGACGTGTGAACCACTTCTAACCAGTACATCAGATCAGCATCTGCCCATGGCCAAATGCTTTTCCTGATTACAATGCCGTTCTGTGTGATGGCTTTAATAAGTAAACAGCTATTCAGGTTTGACTGAATCCATTATTGGAAATGAAGCACACAGCGTCATGGACACTTTAATGCTATTAATTTTGCAATACAGCAGTGTTTCCCAACCCGGTCCTCAAGTACTCGCCGTCCTGCAAGTTTTTGTTCCATCTTTACTCTTGCGCACCTGATCCAATTAAGGGCTCCACACTTTCATTCCAGCCCTGTTCAGGTAGATCTGTCTCTACTGCTCAATGAATCAGCATTAAGCCCTTAATTGGATCAGGTGTGCAAGAGCAGAGCTGGAACACAAACTTGCAGGACAGGGGTACTTGAGGACTGGATTGGGAAACACTGCAATACAGTATATTGTAAGTTATGTATGAGATGTGACAGAGCACAGTGGCCTGTATCATGAAGTTTGCATATCAGTAACATCAAGTTCATATCTAATATCAAAAATAATATAAAATCACACTAGCAATTCAAATTTCCTAACCCACACCATCATCACCATCATCATCATAACATACAGTGGCACACTCAGCCATTGTACACAAGTTCTCTTTCTGGGTATGGATAAAATACAGATGAAAAGAAACACTGTTATAACGTTTTTCTTCATTTCCTGTGAGTCCTGACCTTTTGTAATGACACTTTCATTAATTAATCTCTTGCTACCTTCTGGTTTAAGCAGTATAGATGTGTCACCTCTTAACCGCTTTCTGCAGAAAGAGGGAGTGAGAGGAAGTGTGGATTTCAAAGTGCCACGCCAACACATCTATGGAAAGTAGACCTAACTCTGCTTAATCTGTCCGCTCCATTTGAAAGCCAGAAGCAGAGCTTAGTCTGCATTTGAGTGAGGAAGAGGAAAAAGAGGATAAATAAATAAATATAGGCTTTAAAGTTTGACCTCATCTATACGGTCACTTTCAAAAAGCTGCAAGCTCTTACTGACTGGAATTTGAAACCTGACTTCTGACCTGAAGTATAATCATATTGGCCATCCTTTCAAAAAAAAAAAGGCAATGCTGGTAGCATCTCTGAGCAGTTCTAGCGGGATATGTTGTCAGTGTCTCCCAATCTCATGTGGCCAGGGTTCCAAATTTTGTAGAATCCATGTGGGATGCAGAGATTTCAGATAACATGAACCTTTGACAATGCTATTATTGAATTTGGTGAATTCACTGTGGAATTTTTATTTTCTGCTGTTGCACAGCCTATATTTGCAGACAGGCAATGTTAGATATATTCTCAGATGTGACCTCTATGTGCATCGTCTGGACAGAGAGAGAATTTGAATAGTCAGTCCAGTCATTTTGCACAGTAAACATTTATGCAATAAACATGGCATTGGGAAAACACAATATATGCAACTTTTGCATACGAGGAAACGATCAAAAATCAGAAACAAGCTGTCTTACATAAGACTTAGTTCAGGACTAAACTAAACCAGAACTCCAATCAAATTGAGATTGAGATCGGAGGCAGCATCCTATTTTAGCAACCAATGCATATCACTATGGTTCCAAGCCCTTGCTATGAAAATTAAGTTCTTACATTAAGAGCAACTAAGTGATGTAATCATGTGAAGGGACATGAATATATCTGTATGTTATGCAAATGTTGTATATCACATCATATAAAATCCTGCCATGATTGTCAGAGTAAGAGTTTTGTAACACATTGATTTGTAGTAGCATAACTTTAACAAAGAGGATGCTGCAGAATGGTGTCTGGAGAACTTGAAATGCTGACCAAAAACGCATGAGATTGCATTACATTTTAACCAGGTCCTCTGATAGATATGAAGAAGATTTACTTTAACAGCATAATTTTTGTCTTAATGCGGGTAACAGGCTAAACAAGCTGACTTTAGTCTTTATAAAACATATTGACTTTACAAAACGTGCTTACGATCCAATACTACATTTCCATGTCCTTCCTTTATATTGGAATGGATTGATAGATGCTTCTTGAACATATACTGTAACGGCTGGAAGCTTCAGTAAATTAGTCATCCGCCCGGTGCCACTGCGCTGAATTAAAATCAGGATCAGTCAGACACTAGAAAATGGCCCAGGAGTTTGAACCTTGTAAAGTGGTCTCCACCACTGAAGCTGTGTACACACTCGTGTCATATTTCCCTCTAGTGACTTCATGATCTAGTCCCACTGACACACTTTTCTTCTAGTGTCATCTTTCCTTAACTAGCAACTAGTCACTCATATTTCTCCTTTTGGGGAAAAAAAGGAAGAAAGGTGAGTGCAATCCTTAATTATTCAAAAAATACCCAAAATGTATCTGACTCTGACACTGCCAGAGAAAAGAGAGAAAGTATATTTTTCACCCCTTAACAGAATCCCTCCAGAGAGCAGTGCAGTAATGCCATAATGTTGCAGGGAGCAGAAAGCCCAGCAGGTGATCGAGTGTAAATGTATGTACGTGATCTTTTGATTGAAAGGATGGTGTAGTCATCACACCACTGGGAGCCTGAGCCAGTAGTTCTTTTTCTGTCCCCCTTTTGTTCTGTTACATAGATAAATAGATAGATACGTACATACATACATACATACATACATACATAGAGAGAAAGAGAGGGACAGACACAGACAGAAAATAGCGTAATAACTTGATCTACTTGCTTCTTCCATATTGTGATTGGACTCTGGCACTCAACTGGCACTTCAGTTCTAGCTGACTGACTTATTGCTGAGCCTTTTAGCGAGATACATGTGATGCTAAGATACGGTGCCCTTAGGACTCGGTGGTCGCTTCCACAGGAATTTTCACAGGGAGCACATTATACTTAGAATAAAAGCGTAAACATGATTTTATGGGGATTTTAAAGGATTTACATGTAAGCACATAGTAATGAACAACATGGGAATGCATTGGCAAAGGGAAAATGCACCGTGCAACAGAATGCCCATGTTGTCTTTATATTTTGTGAATATAAACAGCTCGCTTCTCAAAAATAGAACCCAGTGAACTTACAATTTAAGCGTTTATATAATTAGGTGACTCTGTCTAGATCTGTTCCATTGGCCATGAATGGGAGACTGACTGTGAACTCTTACAATGTTTGGACATTTATACCCAAACAAATTTTTTTTCATGCTGTAGAAGTGGCTACTGCAAGCTCTGAAGTTCAAAATATAGATAAATCTGCAAAGCTCCCTTGTCATTGGCATTGGGAGAAGTTTGATCATTTAGATTGAACTGTTCAAGATCATAGAATTAAGGTATGAATTATTCTTCATGGTGAATTGGATAATGAACATTGATTAATTGGTTTTAAGACTAATTAAATATTGCCTTAAATCTGTACCACATCATTAATAGATTTTCTCCATCAAGTTAAAAAAAAAAGAGCAACAGCATCAAGCTTGGATAGCACATGATTTTCCCTGGCAGAGAGCACAATAAGTGGTATGAGTGAATTAGCAGACATATAATGCTCTTCAGGGAGCTAATTAGATGAGAAGCTGTGATGTATGGGTGTTGGAAGGATGTGTGTCATCCCACTCCTGTTCAATGTATAGACTGCAGATTTGTATTGATTGTATGCTTTGTCTTGTGCCTCGGGCATCAGCACGCTACTGTGTTAGCTGCGTGCCTTGCCTTTGTCTGGGTGTTGCAGTGAGTTGAGCAGATAAGGGTTGTGATAAATCTGCCTGAGAATAAGCTGTCATAGAGGTGCCGCACATGGGAATATTTAACGCAAACATAAAATATGGCTTGTCTGTTGTTTTATCGTCAAGGGTATAAGAGATGGCAGGGTTTTAAAATACTCTCACCTCCTTATTTTTGCACTTTCTATCTCTGCAGCCCTCGCATACACAGAAGCTTACAGCCCTGCTCATCTTTGTTATGGCCACGGAGCAGGGAAAAAAAGGAAAAGAGAGAGATGCTTTGCACGGAATGGTGAACTACCACCTTATCGCCACTCAGTAATATGCAGAGGTGTAAAACATTTGGCTAGCTTATTTAGATGAAATGATTTAGTCCTGGTTGTGCAGAGTTAGCGAGGGCTGAATCAGGTAGTGTGTTGGGGAAGAGGAGGGAGGAGGTGAAAATTGGTTTCCCCTATCTTGCAGCACACATAGAGACCCAGCCTGGTTTCCTCTCTCTCCACAGACTCCTCTCTGATGATAACGTGCACTGATAATGGATATATGCACCCAGATTTATTTTCTATTTCTTGCCACAACTCCTTTTCCAGTAAACTTCTTTTTTTAATGTATGAGCTTTATGGCTGCTTTCACTTGTGACATTCAGAAGTCAGAGCTGTGGTACCTGAAGAGGAGAAAGAAACATATAAGAGCAAGGAGGGTAACATTTACCATGCATACACTAAAATAGGGGAGGAGATTCTTTGGAGGACTGGACATTTTACTGTAACATCTGCCTTTTAATGCAAGCTAGAGCAAGAATGAAGGGAATAGCTCTCAGTCTCCTGCCCACAGAGTTTTATCGCCACTTAGCATCATGGTAACACACTAATAGAGGACAGAGTGATCCAATTCATACCAAGAGCTTCACCTTTGCAGTGTGTAATTCAAAGCACAATGCATCAGTTGTCAAATGACACTTATAAAGGCTGCTGTGACACTTCACACCTGGCATTAGCATGCATCCTGAGTGACCAGACTGTGATCGGAAAGAGCAAAAATGCAGAAAATCCCTGTGTAAATGCACTCAAGACATACTGAAGATTTGATAACTCAAACCAACTCCGGAGGTGGTCAGAGATGCATTTGACCACATTAACAAAGTAGTGTAAATGCAGTGCATCTTCTATCGACATATAGGAACAACTTAAGCAGAAGTAAACTCCTTCTTCTTTTTTGTGTAACGGAAGTAAACTAGCAGCCTTCGCCTCCACTGTTATGCATAAGACGATCTCTTCCTCTGGTTTGAAAACGAAGAAAAAAATGCACACAAAAATGCCGGTTCTTACCGCTTGCCATCCCTAGGACATATGAGGGGAAGTGACGTGCGTGACAATCTGCATTTTGCGAGGGAAAGAGAAATCCGATCCCAAAGTGGATGCATGAGACACATTTTAACACCAGGTGTAAATGTAATCCAGCTAAAAGATATCTGGACACAATCCAGATACGAGACTCATGCTAATGCCAGGTGTAAAGGGGGCCTGAAAGTACTCCTCTATCTATCCGTCAAGATTTGGAATGAAGAAATAACGCACAGTTATGTCCACTATCCTGCTAGAGCTTTGCCAGATGTAGAACATGGCACTAAGTGACTCATGGACATTGAGTGGATATAACACCGCTGCCCCTCGTTTGCCCCTATCTCCCCGTTCGCTTCTAATCTTTAAAAAGCTGTGGCTCCGTCTGTCATGTGACATGTGACCCCGCTACATGCTTGGTAGGGTGTTTCAGTGTCCCAGAAACCAGCCTCAGCTCTGTCCGGGTAACAATGAGGTTCCTTCACAGCCGCACACTCTGGACTGTGGTAGCCCCGGGCCATACATCACATGGAATCCCGCATGAATGGTGCATGTGTGTGTCTCCAAGTGTGTGTGTGTGTGTGTGTGTGTGTGTGTGTGTGCGTGCGTGCGCGTATCTGTGCATGTATGTGCATGAATGTGTCGGTGATGGGACTCTATTCCCTCAGCACTCATAAGCCAACGCTGCTCTCAGCTGTTCACCCATAGAGATCAGTGACTGCCTTGTTCTGGTCCATATCTTCACAGTAGGAAGTGTGTGTGTGTGTGTGTGTGTGTGTGTGTGTCCACTTATTAATAGCCCAGCCTCTGGGAGGATATTCATAACCAGAGCAGGACAGAGGGGGTTTAATGGGACACACTGGTCAGATTGGACTGATGAATATCTAAGACGAGCAGATTCTTTGATCTTCTGTTTACTTTGTGATTAGGAATGCACAGTTGGGAGCCATGTATTTCCTGTGGACAGTTAAGGTCATTATGGATTGGTACATGTGGTTTGTGAAGTATCTTTCATTCTTTTGTAATGCTTTAGTATATGTTATTGTCACTAAGCCATAATGAATTATTGAGAAGAGTTGGGCATTTTGTCATTTTGATCTGTTATCCCCATTTATCACAAGGACTAGATCCCCCAAGGCATCACAGAATTATTTAGTGGGATCATTTAAACATGAAATATATTTCTAATATACAGATATTTTATCCTTTTAATAATCTTTCTTTTACATGTTTTTTATTGTGAAATATAATGGATATTTGCAGCCTTTAGACTTCCTCCAATAACTTATAAAGTGAAATAGCCAGAAAAGGGAAAATATAAAGCATCGTTTGGTGTCACAGTTTACTATTCTGCACATGGGTGTCTGCATCAAGGGGACACAAGAAGGAATCCTTTCTTCTTTGTGTGTGTGTGTGTGTGTGTGTGTGTGTGTGTGTGTGTGTGTGTCAGGGGTGTGTGGGGGTGGTGGGGGGGTCACTTCCTTAATTAAATAATTGACTGGAAAAACTCTATCTTGCCAGCAAATGTACTGATATTAAAAAAAATTGGAATTCATTGACTTGGAAAACAAGTCAAATTGTCAATGAACCCTAAAGCTAAAAAGAAATGGCAACAAGTATTTGCTAATTAGATGAAGGCTTCCTCCATCATTCCTCATTGGGTAGATGATAACAACGCACAGGTTTGTATTTAGTTTTTCAATTCCTTAGGCTTTACCAAATGCCAACTCTAATTTTCGACGAGGATCTGGCCTTGAAGGCCCTGGTAATATCAAGCACAAACAATCAATCCCGGCCAATCTCTTGAGGCCTTAATGGACTTGGAAAGAATATTAAGAGGTTTTGTCTGCAGAGAAGCTTTCTGCCACAGCAGTCGTCCCTCAGCTAATTTGTGTTTGTGTGCCAAGGGAGGCCACACACTGGGTCCGCTGTAACAGGCTCTCAGTCCTACTTTCTGAGGGGATACTGCCATGCCAATAAGCATACACACATACACATGCATGGGCACGCACACACACACACACACACACACACACACACACACACACACACGTACACGTACGCACAAATGCACTCAAACACAGACTCACATAATGACTGGGGTGGGGTGCTATTTTACATTTACAAAATCAATTGATTTCAATATGATATTTTTTGACTTGACAGAAGAACACCAAGGATTTTGGTCTTTTGTGGATTGGTATTAATGCTTGGCTTCTGTGACAAAAAAGGGATTTTCTGTAATGTGGGTATGAGTGTGCATGTGTATGTTTGTGTGTGTGTGTGTGCGAGGGAGAGAGAGAAAGAGAACTAGGGAGAGGGTGGTATTTTGGGATGCCAGGCTGAATGTGGGGTAACCATGAGGATGTGGGACCAGTGCCCAATCCCTGGGTGGCACACTGGTTGTAAATCTGCCTGTTGTGGCTACGCATTGCTAACGAAAGCAAACACCGCCTTAGAAGAGTCATCGCATCTTAGCTCCACCATCCTGTTTAGCATATAAAAAAAAATCAGCATAGAGAAATCTAATTAAAATGGGCTATTGTGGTCCTCCCATCCTAGTTATTAGGCTTTAGAGAGTGTCTGTGTGTGGTGCTGGATGAGAGGCTTGGCTTAAGATTCTGACTTAATACTAGCCTGACATTTGTTTTTTTTTCCTTCCCCTGTTCTTCTCTGTCAGTATTCATTTTCTGTCTCAGCTTGAGTGCAGGGAAAGAGAGCACAGGCTACCTCAGAGACAAGCTCTTCTTTACTTATGAGTATTTTTGCCATCCGATGAGGCAAAATAAGCCTCCTGCCAACGTTTCATTTTCACATTTTTCTCCTTGCTCTTGTTTTCTGTCTCTCTCTCTCCTCCGGCTTTCTCTTCCTTGATTTCTAATTTTCACACATGCATTTTTTCCTCCATTTGTTCCCTGCTACTCTACTCACTCCATTCTCCTCCTGATTCCTCAATCTTCTCTTTTACATCTACATTCCATTCCTTCGTATGTGCTTCTCAGTCTGTCTCCTCTTCTCATTTATTTCTCAATTTCCATCATTCGGCATCTACCTCTCCCTTTCCTTTCGCCTCACTTCTCTCTCCTTCCCCGTTTGTTGGAGGGCAACATTTTTATATGCAGAAATCCAATTCGACTGCATTCTAAATTTGCCTCGCTTCTTGTTTTCAAAATGTACTTTCCTAAAATATACAATACTGTATTTACCTATCTGATTTTACCCACCTGAGCCTTCCCTCTAAGTGGCTACTTAGCTGGCTGCCAATTCGGAGTTTAACCTCGGGAGAGGAAGGCTATTGCCAGAGAGGCAGATGGTCAGAGGAGGAGGCAAAAGATGCTGGGAAATTCATCCCTTAACCTCTAAAGCCCACTCTGTCATTTTCTCCATCCTCTCTCACTCTTTCTTTCTGTGTGTGCGTGAGTGAAAGAGAGAGAGAGGGGGGGGGAGAGAGAGAGCATTGTTAAGGGATAGAGAGGGAGGGAAAACAAGAGAGGCATGGAGGGTGTTGGTGTCTTCACAGGGTGGCAGAAGCTCAGCGGCGCGGCACTCCAGCCTGTGTGCTCTGAACCTACTTCACAACCTACCTGCATATTTTAAAATCCTCATGCAATATTGCTTGTCAGTCTGCTGCCGCTTTCTGTCGTCGCTCTCACCAATTTTCTGCCTCATTGTCATTCACGCACAATCTGTTTGTTTGGCTAACCTCCTGGTTTTCAGACTATCTCAGCTGAGCTACTTCATGCCCATGTGACACTTGGCGTATTCTGTGCTATCTTTTTGTATTATCTGTATTGCCTTGGTGATTCAGTCCTCTATTAGAAATGCTACAGGACGTCTTTGTCAGCTCAAGGCTTACACAGCTCCTTGAGGTTTAAGACTGCACAAACTAGTGAGGCTGGAACAATAAAACCACCCCTGAGGTCTGACATTGACAATTCCACAATTGCTTTCATCCCTTTTGTTTCGGTAGGAAGATGTCCTTATAGAATTGCTTTCAGAAATTCTGTGGAGATAACCTGTCTGCTTCTGTCATGAAAAGATACAGCAATAGGCCCTGTACCTATTTTAGGCTCCTATTTCCCCCAATACCTTTTCACTGATTAAGGAAATGATTTATACCTGCTCTTTGTAAATTGAATGTGACCCAGCAGGGAACCTCTTACATGTACATTAAGCACATATACTGTAGCCTAACTATGATATATATTTTCTTTCTTATCATCATCTGTTTCAAGTTCGCTTCTGCGACAACAACTTATCTCTGTGAGCTTACTACAGTGGTATGCCTATTGTTTACATAACCATTTGCCTAGTTTTAGATTCTTATTTTTTTTTTTTATAATACATGTAAACCTGTAAATGTTTCAGTGTTTTTAAAAGCCCAATGCTATACATATGACTGTTTAAATATTTGATATAAATATTAACATTTTAAAGTAACAGATATTCAGCACAGAGTGCCATGCTGTGGCATATCACTATCAATCAGCTAAAAATTTTCCTACAGTTCCTGCTGTTTTAAATGCAGCTTCATAGACAAGTGACAAACACTCAGATTCTTGAAAGGCATAGTAACATTCATCAAGCCATAGTTTTCTTATTTATTGCCTAGTTTGAGTGCAAGATGAATAATAAAGTCTTCCATAAGCTGTAAAAATATCCCTCAAGTATTTGCAGATCCATAAGTGATTTGTCATGCTGTGCCACAAGTAAACCTGAGACATGTTATTGCCCCCTTGGTGAGCAGAAACATTTCTGGACCTTAGGACCACTATACTTGGCCCACCACTTATACTCCATTTGCCGTTATTAGAAATACGTCAGTTGTTCTGTGAGCTGCGCTTTTCTGCTCATGCTGGACTCCAGCAGAGCCTCTGTTGTTTCCAAGAGTAACGGGACAGGATAAGAGGATGAAAGGCTCATTATAACTCCACTGAGTGAAAATTAGCCCCTCTCTCTCAATAGTGCGCTAGCCTCTTCCGCACTGGACAGTCCTACAAATCTGTTGTCATGATAATAGACCTCTTCTCTGCAAGTAGGGAGGCCATTTGCAGCTCTATAGGTCTTTTTCAGGCTGAGAATGTTTTGTGTACAAGGTTGTGTGTGAGTGTGCATGTGCGTGCGCGTATGGATTGGTGGCTACTGTAGTAGTCGTGTGGGTACGTGCATATGTAAGTGTGTGAGTGAGCGACAGCATTGCTTCAGTGATAAAGCATGAATCACTTCTCAACAAAGTCAAAGTCAAAAAGTGTTTTATTTATCAAATGCACAGTACCACACGAGGTCATTCTGAGCAATGAAATTCTTAGGATAAGGCAAGCAACAACTAGCTAACTAACCCTAACCCTAAAAAGAAAAAAAAAAGAAAAATATCTAATATTAAATGTTAAAAATTAAATGTTAAAAAGAGTCACAAATAAGGGCAAACAGTCGAGCTGTAGGTAATTAAAATGCAAAGCAAAGTGGGCTAGTGACTGGTATAATGTTCCTTCATCCCCTGGTGTTGGTATGCCATGCAAAAGAAACATCAGGTGGGCATTGTATGAATTATGACCTTGGCCTTCTTCCCAAGCAGAAATTCTTTGGTTATTACAAGTTTTGGCTATGGTAATTTCAGGCAATACTCTATCTGCTCTAGACTGGTTTCCAAGAAAAAACAAAAGGAACAGGCCGGCGTCAGCGTATATATTGTTGTAGCTATAATGTGGCACAAAACACCATGTTGCAGATCTGGTTTGGCAGGTTTTTTAGATGTTTCCATCTTCCCAATTTAAATCAGGGCTTGGCATATCCCAGTCGATGATGGCGTGTTTGCCAGTTGATCATGGGATGATTAAAAATAAATAAATAAATAAATGCACCGGGGCGAAAATATACTCATCGTGTTCAATAGTCATCCAATCAAGCTCCCAAATCGCTGTCATTACTGTGACCAATTATAGAGTGAACACTAAATAATTTTCTATGCCAAAAAATCCCACTTCAAAATAGACTAGATTGCTCAATACTGGGTGTTTAATTATTTTCAGTATCAGAATGCTGGAATCCTGCAAAATTATTCTGAGCAAATCCTACGAAGTAAGCCCTGCAAAATAATACCTCCAAGTAATCATTTATGTTTATTTCAACAATAAATATTCAGAAACAGAGTGAAATAAATTCAGGCCTACACATGATTGATTGTCGTTCATAGGCTTGGACTGCAGGCACTGCACTCCCAGATCTTCTGGAGTCAAGACTGGATACTTTGGGGCTTCTGAAATGTACATTAAGAAACTAGACTCATAATATATCACTCTCTGCTCATTCAAGATCCATAAAAAGCAAGAATGGATACTTTTGAAATATGAAAGCACAGACTGGAGATGTGATATAACTGAAGGTTAAAATGCATGTGCATGGGCGGAACCTTTCTGCAAAACTACATTTTTTATGCAGCTGAAGTGCAATACATCTTCTCAAGTCAAATAAATTGTTGATCAACAAGAAACTTGTTGATCAACAATTTGACCAAACTGCAAGAAAACAAAAGAAACAAAGTCATATGTTCATGTCATCAGCAGATGGTTGATAAAGGATACAAAGTAAAACTCTATCAAGAAGGTTCCTGCTTACTTCCTACATTTTTGTTATTTTAGATATAGATGCTAATGAACTTAATGTTTGTCTTCCCAAAGATGCAGAAATTATAGCTATTATGAATATTACTGACTTATTCTGGTTGTGAATAGTGCTTTTTCACTAAATTTGCTTGAATAGTACCGGTTACTCACTTTTGTTTAATTTTGGAAAAAAGTCATAGTAAAAGAGGTTTCCCACCCCTAATTCAAGGCATGAAGGCATGAAGCATTGTTAGCCTGTGAAAACATGAAGGCCCAGATGTACTAAAGGTTTGCACTAGCACAAATAAAATAACAGACACAAAAGTTTTGTTTCCGGATCTACTAACACAGCACACAGGGCATTTGCACTTGAAAAAATGGGTCAGGTATCTGTTAATTGTGCTCGCAATTAAAAAATTAGGAGGGTTATTCTTAAAACTCGCCGGCAGGGTTAACGAAGACCGTGGTGGAAGGCATTTCCTCTATTCATAATTGGTGTTTACTGCTTCAGTTTTACTGCTTGCACTATTGTGGCACCACCGCCCACTTCTGATCATTTACCTGTCCTGTAAGCATTTCATAAAAGCACACTGCTGCACAAAAAGTACCACTTTTTAGTAAGCTAATAGATTATAACCTGTTTGGAATAATCGGCAATTTTGAATTGCAGTAAAACATTTTTTTTGTTTACAATGTTTGGGTTTGGGTTGTTTTGGCTGTGGACCAAAATCACCATTGAAAAGCTCTTCATTGCATCAATTTGTAAATGCATTTTGGAGAAAAGAATCCCCTGCACACTTCCGTTTAATATTTAATCAAAGGCTACAGAAATTTGTGTTGTACATTTATTGTCATTTATGCTCTTTGGTAAGCCCATTAATAAGCAAGTGCACTAGCACTTTTTAGGTGCTTGGGAGGTATACATATCATCGGGGCTAATCCTGTGTGTACATCCTCACAGACGACAGTAGCTGAACGCTCATCCATAATAATGCATGTACAGTAAATTCCTTGGCATAAAATTACTTGGCAAAACTAAATGGGACATTGGTACAATAGTGGGAAAAGTTTATTTTACACTCACCACTGACATGCCATGAAAACTGCTGTGAAAAGACAATAGACAGTCTGCTAAAAACTCAAATATTAACTTCATTCACTTAAACGTTAGACCTACTCATTAATGATGGATACGGCTACTGGTTCAGCCTGCAGGAAGCCCCAGTCGGTAGCTTTACTTTTTAATTTTCTGCTCCTGTGTTCATTTGTATGCCCAATATCAGTAAATACCTTGCACATGCGGGACTAATTGCACTCAACTTGTTTTTGCACTGTGCCTCTCATTGCGCCCGTGTTAGTACATCCGCACCAGAGTTTGGTATCAGGCAGTCGTTGACAGATAGTTGTAATTAGCATTTAGCATGGGCATGAATTAGCAAGTCCTGAGAACTTTCATGGTTTTAGTCACTAATCTTCATGGAGAGGGGTATTGTCAGACAGCAGCTTTGACAGAGGAAATCCAGTGATTTCTCTTTCACTATTAAAAACCCACTATGACTGTTAGGCTTGTTTAACCACAAGCTAGTTTTATGATTACAATGACAATTTCATACTTGTCGCTGTCAGCCTTGATAAACAAAGGACTGCGGTGTCATTTAGTTCTTTTTGGTTTGTGAACTCCTCTCTCTGGTTGCTGCATTCATATTTTAGAGCTGACTTCACAAGGTAATAATGCTAACTTTTGGGACCAGCGTAGTCCAGCGACAGCCGTTTTTCCAATTCTGTTATGTTTTAAAAACATAAGGGTTTTTAAGTGGTGAACTTTTGAAAATTAACTAAAATGATGTGCTTCCTACCTTATTACTGAATTTTGCATGGATTGCTATCCTGTCAATAAGTGAAAGCAACCAAACTCTGGTAGTACACTGTTGAGTTTTAAAGTTTTAAAATAAACAGTTTTGTTAACTTTGTTAACACTGTCTTCAGTGAAAGATTATTATAATGCTCTACACAGAGTTGGATATCTGTCACAAGCCAGGCATTCACTACAGTACTTCCAAAGGTGGCAAGGACACTGCGCATCAAATCTAGATCCGCCTGTGGAACTGCAATAAATAAGTAAATAGATAAATAAATAATGTAAAATAAAAATTCAAAAACCAAGCAAACTCTTGTCAAGCGACACAATCCATTCCTATCAATCACCATTGTACTGCCTAAACTGCAGGAAATTGCAAAATACTTGGAGCAAAAACACTTGAAATTCTTGTTCACCTTGTCTTGATGTTGTTGACTGGCTGTAGTAGAATTACTGCCTGTGTCTGAACTCTTCTTCTTAAGCCCTTTAAGACTTCCAGCTTGTTTGCAAGGAATATATTCATATTACAGTCAGTCCAAATGAATTGACTTTAGAAAATCCCACCGCAATTATACTCAATTCATAATTAATGCAGAGCAGACTGGGGACCTAATTTACACTTGCACATTGTCAGTTTCTCCGCATGTGCTTGTCATTCTGCATAAGTGTAAACATGGCTTGCTTTGGAAAGAGGGTGGCATCTCCCCACCATTACCTAGGCTCTGGGGAGCTGTGCACTGTGCCACACAATTGTGCCATTAGATGATAAAAACAAAGGAAATAATGTGACTACCCAGTTGCTCCCAACAAGAGCAGGTGCAGCCGTGTTAACAACAGCAGGTACTCCCTTATTATGTTGTAGGCAGCATTGTTTATTATTAAACATCCTCAGAAAATGACTGACACCTTCACTTTGAGTTGATGGCAGAAAAAACAAAGACTTTGTTCATCTGCAAGTCAGAGTCCTGGCGCTTGTGATTATAACGAGACCTGAATACATCCATACGTGTGTGTATATGTGCATGCGAGCGTGTGTGTGAGAGCGTATATATCCATGCATGTGTGTGTCAGTCTGACTGTATGTGTGTGTGTGTGTGTGTGTGTGTCATGTGTGCGAATGGGTGTCTTCACCAGTCTTTAAGAGTGTCACACTGAGATAGTGTATGGCTCTTGATCTTTGTTGTTTGTGCCGTGGTGCTGTATTGTGCTGAGCTGTGCTGTGCTGTATAGAGTGGTATTTCTGATAGGGTTTGACATGCTGCAGCTGATGTGCACAGACAGGCTGCTTTGGAAAACCACAGAGCATTAGTCCAATCACAGCACTGGCAGTCAGGCTGACATGCTGGATTTGTTATTCTCCTTTATTCTAGGCCTTACATTCACTCATATCCCGTCCAGGAGCCACCTCCATCGACTTGCACCCAGTTGCACATTTACGCTCGGTCTCTTTTTAGGTGTTGGCCCCGAGAACTGTGGCGAACTCAGACACATGCATATACACAGACACACATGCGTTCGTAACCCCACCCCACAGCCCCCCCAAACCCCACCCACACATACACACAACACACACATTTGAACCGAAATGATCTCTCTCATGTGGGAGGTTTTAAATTGCTATTTGTAACAGTCTGTTTGTTTCTAATCAGAGGGTAGAAGCAGAACTGTTTTAATTTCATTACCACTGTGGTGGCTATTTTTAGCTCAGAGTGCTTGTGATCCTTCTGGTGCATTGTAAGAGTTTGACAAGTCCTATTATTCACACAGCCGTTCATCCTCTGAGCTTGTACCTCTCAAAGCAACTTGCAGATTCCTACTTCTCATCACACACACATTTTATTAGCTACACATCAAGGTAGCTAATTGCAGTGGTTTCGCAAGCAAGCCTGTCTGCTGAGATTTATTGCGAGACAAGTCCCCACATCATTATCACTTTTAACAGACATTTTTCTCTTCACTAAATATTTTTCGCTGCAATATTTTTATTTTTATTTTTCCCTATACTGTTCAGTACCAGCACGACTCTCACTGTATTTCCTGACAGCAGGAAATCGTGCCAAACTTTCCAGGGAAATGTTGGCAAGGAACCTGTGAGAGTAGGAGACTGAAACCTCCAGACTGACAAGGAGAGCGCTTCATAAACACTGAAATGCCTCCTAAGTGATTTCAGTTGATATGGCAACATCATAAGTAGCATGGTAAACATGAAAACCCAGGAGTCCTTAAAAATGATTAGATTTCAAAACAAATTGTTTTATTGGCTTTCTTTGGTGTGTGCGTGTGTCTGAGTGTGTGTGTGTTCATGCGTGTGTGTGCATTCATATATCTGCGTACATGCACAGCCAAGTACAACAGTGAGTCACGACGAGGAACACACATGGCAAGGGAACACACAGTAATAGAAGAGATAAGGGAGGGGGAGGGGGAGAGAGAGAGGGAGGGAGAGAGATGCGGAGAAGAGGTGACCAGGGTGCCATCGATTGCTACAGGGATGAAGAGATGTGTCCCTAGCTGAGGCGAGTCAAGACGAGGCAAAGCCGCGTGCTGCAGGCCCTTTGTGTGCCTGATGACTCGCAGCTGATGTCTTATCTTGGCCAGTCAACAGGGAGAATTGAGTCCATGTGGGGGGATAAAGAGAGGTGGGGGGAGGGAGGGGAGGGGGGCAACAAAATATGAAATCCAGTTGGCAGTTAGTTATCTGGTTTGTTGATACAGTAGATGCGGCAGATTGGTAAGCAGAGTTTCTCCTTGTTATTTCAGAAGGTTAAAGTTCAGGTTCAAAAAGAGAGACTAGTAAATAATGTAGAGTAGAGCTCAATAATTTCAGTTTGTTGACATCTGTGTCAGGAAGTACTGAGAATAGTTTGAATTATTGTTCCGTAGAAATGACTTTGGATCATGTTGTATAGCAGCTGATAAGGCTATATTTGATTTTACATTTAACAGAAGAAAATATTTATGTATTTACTTTGTAATGAATTAGTCAACAGGTTTCTGTGGTTAAAAAAAAAACCCAATAAACAAAAGAATATAGTCCTAAGAAAAGGTTATTTTTTAAGTATTCTTTTGTGAACAGACCTATTGATATTAGCAGGATTGAAAAGAGTGCCAAAATATGCCACAAGTAGAAGTGCTGTTACCTTGCAGAAATTTTCTCTGAGTAGGCGTAAAATTATTACTGCAAACATCTACTTCAAAAAAGTAAAAAGTAGCTAATTTAATATGTACTCATAGCAATGTTCCCTCCAAGCCAGCAGTGTCCAGTTCTGTGCCATGGAAGACTCTGCAGGTTCTCATTCCAACCAGAAAATTACACCAGCTGATTTCACTGATCAGTCAGCTGGTTTAGTGTTTGGTTGGAATGAAAACCTGCGGACTGGACTGGACACTGCTGGCTAAGTAAAGTTCTTCAAAAACACAAAGTTATTAGACATGATTTCTCCAATGCAGTGCAAAAACAACAAGATGACAAAGTTTGAACTGGGTTGTTTTTGTAAGTTTTTTTAATAAAAAATGCACAAAGTGAAACTTGAATCAACATTTCATGCTGTACAGGTTTCTTTACAGACCATCCCTCTTTTATTCATAAACATACTCAGTCAGTGTGTTTTGACATTTGATCTGTTTTTAAATTTTTTATTCACTGACTTTCCCTTACCTTGATTTACCTCACTCATCACTCGTAAATTGGCCAATTTGTGGGGTGACGCTTATGGAGAGACTACAAAATTTATACCCCATAACAAATATCAAAAGTATCATACATTATGTAAAACATACTTTATGCAATACATACTTATGGGTTATAGCACAAAAAGTGCAATAACCCAAGAAGCTACTCAATTACAGTTATAAGAGTAGTCGTAGTTTATACTTCCTCTGTTGGGTGAAGGCAGTGATCTATCTGGAGAAGCGGATGACAGTTCCTCACCAATCAAAAGTAACGGCCATCAAGTAATTGGCAGGAACTGCCTTGACTGGAAATGCCAAATGGCAGCCGTACGATGCACTTATTAACAAGTGACAGTTAAAAGTTGCCTGAGGACCTCTGTGATCAGTGACCAATCACTTCCATTCTGACCTTTTCCTGCTAAGCTGTCATGGTGGTTATTTTCTCTCAGAATGCCAGCACAAAGTTCCTGCATTGTCTTTAATGTCATTGGATTTAATGTCAAACCCCAGACACTGAGATTTGGCAACTCGCTGCAATGAAAAGGACTTGGACAATGCCCAAGGACAGGATTTATAACATTTGACCATGTGATTCATTGATTACTCCTTTAAATTTTCTCCTTCAAATGTACTCCTTCTTAAAATGATTTTATAATTAACTTTTTTATAACTGATGAGCTTTTTGATAAACTTGCTAATGGGCGTAATAGTTAAAATATAAAATGAGTTAATTTTTTTGGTTTATTCTAATATAAGTTATTTTCATGCTATGTTTCCTCATCCCAGTGATTGTAAATGTGGCACACTGGAAAACCGGGCATATGTACGATCCACCAAGCAGCTCTTCAATGAGGAGAGACTAGGTCAAAGCTTTATTCAATCAAACATTGATCAAACCTTGGCGTAGACTCAATTTGAAGCTAATGCCCAATTATGGGGAGAAGAACCCCATAATGGGCCAGAAACAATAAAACCCCCTGGGCTGGATCTGCGATGGGCATCCAAATGGAGCCTTGATGCTGCTGGTAGTGGTGGGAGAGGTGGTGGGGTGCAGATCTGCATCAGCATCGGCAACTGGAATGGCAGCAAGATACGGGAACAGCTGATTGAGATAATAAAGAGGGCTCTGATTGGTGATTGGTCCCCGCATGGGTGAGGGAGAAAGAGTGGAAATGTTTAAGATCAGTCGATTGGATGACGCGAACCAAAGCGGCGCTGCCCTCTTGAAATTTAAACTGATTGGATAATAGAAGGCAGATGGGATAATTTGTGAATGAAATAGAGCCAAAGAAGAGTAGCCTTAAATGGTTAGGTGGGAATAGTGAATAAAAGAGTAGAGGATGGATTTGTGAATGAAGTAGTCTTCCTGATTGAACTTATGCCAAGCTTCATTAAAATGTCAACCTTTAAAATTGATTTGAACTCCTCACTATCGCCACCCACAGGGTATTGTGGTGGAAGAAGGTGAAGGAGTAGTAGACAAAGTGTGCTAAAAGTTGGAATTTTCTTGAAATAAGTGTCGCTTGGTGGATAATATGTAGGACAATTTTACCAGCAGACCCAAACAATTTGGAAAAGGTCTTATGTCCAGTTCTATGAGGTACGTACATTATGTATGCTGATAAGCAAGGCAACAGACTGCCACATTTCAGCATGGACTTTGATGTGACATCTCTCCCAAAGAGAAAAAGAGAGGATGACCCACATCACCTGTGGAGGTGGTTTGGCTGACATTATGATCGGATGTCAGCCAGGTGTGAATGCAATCTATAGAGTGTGTTCGCACTAAAAAGAAAGTGTCTGCTCACAGGACAGAGCCGTCTGCACCGTGTCTCCTACTGCAGAGTCGTAGAAGACGGAAAAGTCCAGGCATGTACAGTGACAACACCTCTGGTGACCCTACAGCTGCCATATATTGTATTGACAGTGGACAGACTTGCCGCCTCCCCGTGACTCTTTTGCAAAGCGCGTGCAAAAAATTAAATCCAATCACAAAGCGGACAGATGCAGACAACCTAAATGCGCATAAATACCAGGTGTAAACGCAAAGGCGCGATCAGATTGTTCATTATCCGGATTAGCATATCTAGATGCAGATTGCATTTTAATACAAGGTGTAAATGAGATCATAGTCCATTCAGAGTCCTCAGTCATCTACAATCACTGTATGCTTATGTGTTAGCATGGAGCACTGGAGCAAACACTCTACCAGGGACACATGGATGATTTTGGTGTCGATGTTCTCATCACATAATGGGTAAATTGACCAACAGGCCAATCTCCCCAAAAAGTCTGTGTATTCCTTTAAACAAAGCCTGTTATCTGGGACTTGCTAGGCACACTGAATAAATAAATACAAACATACATACACAGATAAAGAAGGGGGGGGGGGGGGGGGGGATGAGATGGCTAAGCAAGCAGAAACAATGTTGTGCATGAATGAGTGTGTATGGGAGCAGAATATTCTCAGACACACACACACACACACACTATATGCACACTCAGGCGAACACATAAACTTTATACACTTATACACACAGATGCATATAAGTGCATACAAAGTACAAGTGCATGCAGTTGTCTTTCCTATCCATAATTACAGAATATATGTACTGTATGTACACAGGCAATATAAACATACAAATTCTGACACACCTAATATACCACCATATGTGTGTAGATCTAGTGAACTTATGAACTTGAACAATGTCTTGACTGAAATGTTTTTGCAGTTTTGTCAACAAAAATGACACACGACTAAAGTTTATTAGGACAACCATGGACAGTAAATTATATTTTAACATGTATTTGCTTCAGACAGATAGCATAAATGCATATTCTCCACTTCTCACCGTGTCCCTTACCTTCTTTTGCCCCGTGCCACATCTCACATACTTAATGAATGTCACATGTCCTCAAGCACAAATTTCTAAAATTGTTCCTGTTGGCGTATTGCTGCTAAAATAAACGTTAAAAAGAAGAAAAAGGGATGGAAATCTTTCTAAAATGGGTCCAACAAAAGGTAGACTAAAATGTTCAGAGATTTTGCTAAAACTGAACAAAATTATTAGGATTAAATGATTAAGATATGCTTAAAACTAATACACATATTTGTGAAAAGACAAAGAATCAAACCAAACATGAAAATTGCTGCAAGGATTAGCACAAGGATCCAGATTTTTCTATCTGTAACAACACTGACTGGGCTTCTACTGTATGGCAACTGTCAACCTGCCAACCTAAATGATGCTCCTGGATTAGGTTGTCATTGCAACTCTCATTGCATTGCATAATTACAAAATATCAGACAATTTAGACAGTAGAAACTGGTAAGATCAATGATTGGGATGTAGGTTGCATTGCTGACAAAGAGATTACACTCATGGCTCCTGTTGGCAAGAGCAACAGCACAGCAGCTCTCTGGCTCGTGTATTGTGGCATTTCCACTTGATTGACAGGCGTGTCATAGCCAGAGACGCATTGGGCAGACCCCCAACAGCCGTTGCCGTTCCTGTCACTGTGGTTGGTTCGAAGCTGTCTACATGGATTGTCTGGCCAACATGGTGAACATGGTGAATCAGAGAAGTTGACATGGTAAATCAGTGGAGTTGGCTCTGCATTGGGCCGCTGTGAGCCATGCTTTGTATCTCCAAAGAGGTTTGCTTGCAGGTCATGTGTCTTCCCTGTCAACCAGCAGATGCCAGTGAAGGTATTTGTATTTGAATATGTGTGTGTGTGCGTGTGTGTGTGTGTGTGTGTGTGTGTGTGTGTGTGTGTGTGTGTGTGTGTGTGTGTGTGTGTGTGTGTGTGTGTGTGTTTAGCATTTTAAGTATTTGTTCTTCAGTGTTCTTAAAGATCAAAACAAAGTATTGGACACAAGATTATGAATCAAAATAACAAATAGTGGGCCTACAAAGACCAATACTCACATGTCCTCTTGCTGTATTTTAGTTATTATAATGTACAATAGGTCCTATGAAATTCATGTTAAAATGGAAGGGATTTTTGAGAGAGTGTACTCAGGTGCAGTCACTCTGGTGAAGGTGGGGTAGAAAGGATGAAAAAAGCGAGTTTTAATTTAGTTCTCTGTTTCCCCTCTCAGTAACCTGCCATTATGCCTAACCCATTTCTGTCAAATGCCTCATTTTAATTTTATTTCTTCACATAATTATCAAGATAAATGATCAAGCATTGACTTTTGTAACCATTACTATGTCATGGCTGTGCAAGGGTATTAAGAAACTACACTGGCTACAAATGTTTTGGGAAAATGAGCCCCAGTTCGGTTCAGTTTTGTGGATCTGTTTCCCCAAGGGGATCACTGATATAGAGCACATTATGATGTGTCATTTATATGAAAGATTAAGGGAAATTGGTCAAAATTGCCTGCAACACTTGCTGGAACTATTGATCTTGCGAAAAGCTTGTAACTGCAAAAAATTACAAATACTTAGACCCAAGTAAGACGGTTTTGTTGAAGATGAAATTTAATGGACCATATTGGGCACTTTCTTTTTCCTTTTTTGGTGTTCCCATCAACTGTTGCACAAGATAAGCAGTGGAAAAGGGTAGACATAAGTGAGCCTTATTTTAAATTGCTTTAGCTCAGTCACCTGTGGTTCAGTTCCCTCAAGATACATTTTTGTTACCGTGGATACTGCGTGTAGAGACTAATAGCATTACAGCAAGAAGGGAATCGAGAGATAGAGTGTGTGTGTATGCACATCTATGTGTGTGTGTGTGTGTGTGTGCACGTGCAGACAGGGAGAAAGATAGTACGCCACAGTCTGAAACAGAAATAGTGAGGTGCACTGACACAGCAGACAAAAAGTTATCAAGGGAGACAGAAAACTCAGTGTTTTGATTAAGCCTATCGCACTGTGCTCACACCATGCAGACTGCAGACATCCGGGCCTAGCTGTCCTGTGGTCGGAGTCGTTCGCTCCCTCACTGACCCCTCTATAGCCAGGAGCTCTAATCACTGTAAAACCGATTCATTAAAATCTGCTGTTAGTGAGAGGACACACAGGCGGGTGAGCAAATGGACCACAGCCAATTATGTGATTCCCTGCCAGTTAGAAAAAGATTTGGGCATTAAGTATCTCTGAGGGGTGAGGCAGTGATCACTACAGCAGATATGCACGTTATTATAGGGTTTGGAAATGTGTGTGTGTGTGTGTGTGTGTGTGTGTGTGTGTGTGTGTGGGTTTGAGTGTCTGTTCGCTGTGTGTGTACGTATGTATGTGTGTATGTGTGAGGATGAGCCGCTCTTGGTGGCTCACACAGACTCGGTGGTACGAGCAAAATCTGAAAACCAAAAATGCCTGGGAGGTCTGGCAGGGTTTTTCCCAGAAAAATGGGGGGAAAAAAATGGAATCTAATCTATCTAAAACCCAATCTGGTGAATTTTGAAATAGGAACGGTAATTTTCATCGTAACAGCTTAAAGACCCAACCCTTAAAATAAATGTGAACACAAAGATAGGCCACAGGAAACCAATGCATGAGACTGGAGACATTTCATTTTTAATATATATGTATTGATTTTTGATAAGTTAAATGATGCAAAGACTAATAGTAGCTGACACTAATCATACAATTTTAAATGTAGGTTGGAGTTGTAAAAGGTTTCTATTTGTATTGTTGCTAAAGTAATTGCCCCTAGGGCATCGCCATGGAGAGATGCTTTCAGTTGGGCGTGCTCAATGCCTCACTGATAAGTGAGACATGGGACTGAGTCTGGCTCACAGCTGGCTCCAGACGCTGCAATGCTGCCCTAACTGTACACCTCAGTCAGACACTGACAAGCCCAGAAAAGATAAGTAACCATAGTTAGGTAGCTGGAATGACTGCTACATTAGCTGGCAGATAGTCTAACTGCCTTTTTAAACTAATTTGGTTAAGTTCAGTAGCTTTGTCTCCATGGGCCTCACTTTTTTTGCATGCTAGAAAAAGACATAGTTTGAATGTGAAGTACTTGACTCCATCTGATTTCCTAAAATTAGAGTTTGACTGGGGCAGGATAATATCAGATCTCTTTGTGTTATTAATTGCGGATTAACTTGTGTGGCAGTACAGTTGACTCATTTGAATCATCTCAAATAATATTGTTTATCGCATCTTGATTTATTACTGGCTGGCTTTGCCCCTCGGCTTTAGGTTAATTCTTTCAAGTTCACTGTTGATTTGCATATTCATGAGGGAAAGGTTCACTGCAACCCACATATGAAGTTGAGCAGATGCTCCTCTGATACAAGAAAGTGTTTAATTACAGTAAATTATGTCTTTTTGTCATTCAAACCTTGGAGGATGGTTAACAAGATACTCATCTGTGAGATGATATGAAAATAACAGGCATTTAATTTCAACTTTTTTATGGCTTGAGGTAGCTTCAAAGGTAAGAAAAATAACTTTGCAGTATATGTTAGTTCCACCATCTTAGGTCAGTTTCTCATTCTTTATCTCCTGACTCACTGCCTCATCTGAGCTATAGCATGTCTAGATAAAGTAATTTATTCAAAGTTCAGACATTGCCCAATGGCAGCACTAGCGCATCACCATTTAAAACTAGAATCTTAAAATGGAATGTGATGTACAGTATTTTTCTACACCATTCTCCTGTATTCTGCTTAAAATTTTGGAAAAGAGAAATAGTTGGTGGACGTAGGATTAAGTGCAGGGGGCAGGTAGGGCAATGTGTTCTGTTACAGGATCACACACCTGCTTCCAATATGCTTGCCATAGCTAAGAGAGTATTATATAAACAGCTGCTTCTCCCTGAATATGCATCTACAAATACATATTTGCAAAGCAACAGCAAGATTCATTTTTGACCCTCATGCATTCATTACACTACATCGCTTTACTCTGTCCATATCACAGTTAACTTTAGCTTAGTGTCACACTTGCTTTACATAGGGCCTTTTAACTAGACTTGCACAATTTCACTGAAAGCCCAACTGTACTCGGCTACACAATCTGCATCTTTAGCTCATACGGGGTACATTTACATTCACACTAATAATGTGATTTCAACCTAATTAAGGCAATACACTAACAATAGCAAATGTAATCTAAACACCATACTCATTTATACTTATTCATAATCAGAGAAAGGTTATAATTGGTGGAAGCATAACCCAATTAACACATCTAGATTTCTGCTAAATCTTTCAATTTATTTGGCCATATTAACACCATAGCCAAAAAGGTCACAGAGGATGTCTACCCAGTGCAGTGGTGCTATGTATGTTTACATAGACGGCAACATGGCGACACCCACATGTTGCGTGCTGCGTGCTGCATGCTCAGCAGCGCTGGAGGCCAAATTACCCAAGAAGGTCCAAATCAAAAGCTACAGCAACTGGATTTAAGGAAACATCCCTGATGTTTTTGGAAAGGCACACACCAGTAGTTCACCTATCCATAACTTTAGCACATGTTAACAGTCAATTACTTTATGTTATTGACAGGGTTAGGGCTAGGTTTGTAGAAAGATATCCCATGACTCCCCCTGCCTCATCCAACGACTGGACAGTTGTTTAGGGTTAGGGTTAGGTTAGGTTTAGATTTGGGGTTAGGGTTATTTATCTCCACACAAACTGTATAAATATGTAAGCTGTAGCATACAGCTAACAGAAGCAGTTTTAACTAATTAAAGTTACCTATAATGAGATGGCTAACAAACAATATGACTGTTAATTAAGTGCCACTAATATGAAGCACAATGTTGGCATATTAATAATACGAACATCAAGACAGTTAACACAGCTGACAGCTAAGACAGCTGTTACTAGAAATTAGATCTGGTTGGGTTGGAAATAAATAGAATGTTGACAACATGAAGAAGCTAACTTCTAACATTAGCTAACGTTTTGGACAGGTGAAGCACTGGTGTGAGTAGGTCTTGCCTTAAAAATTGTTGATGTTTCCTTCAATCTAGTTGCTTAGCCTTTGATTTGGTAATTTGATTTCAAGCTCTGCTCATCTCTCCACGATTTTGAATGATCATTTTGGTGTACATTTTAAATTTCCGTCCAAAAACGTTCTGAAGAATTTGCCCCCATTTCCATCTGCTTTGCTGTTTTCCAGGTAATGTTTCCCGCCCCGAGGGTCTGTCTCAATATGTATTTTTGTGTCGTTTCAACATGTTTCATGTAATATCTAACAGCCAAAGTGTGATTCAGAGGATGGAGGACAGATAAAGATTCTGGAAGTTAACTTACCAGCCGGGAATGCATTGGATCGTGACTTGGCTGATGAGAATGAAAGGGAAGCCCCGAGATTCATTGCAAGAATGACGCATCACGTCCAAACAGTACTGCAGCCTGTGGTACAGAGACAGTTGAAGCAGCTGGGAAAATGAACACCTGTGTGTCTTATTTGATAGTGCAGCGATGCAACGGTTGTCAGTGACATCAAGCACACAGTCAAGCACACAGTCAAGCACACTGCAAGAATGCTTCTCTGTGCTCGTGTTCTTGAGAAGTTTGTTCTCTTCAAGACAATTTGGGAAGAAGTATGATGTAAATCGAAAATGGCTGCCATGTGAATAATTTAAAGCAGTGTTTGCTAACAAGTTGGTAGCTGATGGATCCCTCATCTGATTAATAACAGTAACAAACTTTTACTTTAGCTTGCGGCAAGTGATACCTCACATCCATCCCCCTCTAACTCAACACAATAGGAATAGTTTATGTATCAACGCAACACAAGACTAATGCTTCTGATTTAAATTACTGTATTGCTCACAAAAATTTACAGAAGGCATCCAATTATGCTCTTCACTGTACAACATGGAAAGCAATGACATTCCTCTTACTGGTAGACTACTTTTGCTACAACATACATTCTTAATTCATCAAAATGGTTGAAGAAATACTTAATTCTTACATTGTCAACTGTAACATTGTCTATTCTCATCATCTCCTGCTCTCAACTAAACGCACATGCTCTCAAACACCATCACACATGCTGACAGACACGCATAGACAAGCCTATCTTCTCAACCGATTGATGAAATTTTAATTGACTATCAACGTCTGATGGGTTAGGCTTATGTGTGAGGCATGTGTGCGCTGCCTTACATTAGGCGCCCAACTGTGACTACCGGTGTCTGATAAGGGGAACCGCAGAACAAAACATCTGCTTCCAGTGGCACATTTCATTGTGATATTATTACCATTTCATGATTTTTCCAGTTCTTTTTTAGAGAGGGAGACAGAGCAGCAGATTCACATGAGTGAGAGCTTTGGCAGGTTTCAGTTCTAGGCCAGTGGGGGGACACATGGCTCCAGGGAGGGGAACTTCAACCAAGTGACTATATCTGCATAGTCAAAACTCTGCTATAGATGAGCAGAGCTTGAAGTCAAATTACCAAATCAAAGGCTAAGCAACTAGATTGAAGGAAACATCAACAATTTTTAAGGAAAGACCTACTCACACCAGTGCTTCACCTGTCTGAAACGTTAGCTAATGTTAGAAGTTAGCTTCTTCATGTTGTCAACAACATTATATTTATTTCCAACCCAACCAGATAATTCTTAGTAACAGCTGTCTTAGCTGTCAGCTGTGCTAACTGTCTTGATGTTTAGTATTATTAATTAATATGCCAACATTATGCTTCATATCCTTGGTGGCACTTAATTATCAGTCGTATTGTTTGTTAGCCATCTCATTATAGGTAACTTTAATTTATTAAAACTGTATGCTACAGCTTACATGATTAGACAGTTTGTGTGGAGATAAATATAATTTCAACAGCATGAAGTTGACTGTTAACATGTGCTGAAGTTATGGATAGGTGAACTACTGGTGTGTGCCTTTCCAAAAACATCAAGGATGTTTCCTTAAATCCAGTTGCTGTAGCTTTTGATTTGGACCTTCTTGGGTAATTTGGCCTCCAGCGCTGCTGAGCATGCAGCACGCAGCACGCAACATGTGGGTGTCGCCATGTTGCCGTCTATGTAAACAAACATAGCACCACTGCACTGGGTAGACATCCTCTGTGACCTTTTTGGCTATGGTGTTAATATGGCCATATAAATTGAAAGATTTAGCAGAAATCTGCTGAAAAATTACCGTAACACACTCTTTTAAAACTGGAGAAAGTTAACAGAAAACATACTTCTCATGTTTTTTAAAATGTGCAAATAAATCAACTAAAAAGCAAAAAAAAACTAAGTTTAACTACTCAGTAAGCATTCAACCCAAGAGGCTTTGATTAACAATGTCTTCAAAATTTACAGCATACAGATGTATTTTTTCAGTTGACTTACACTCAAGTGGAAAAGTTTAGGAAATTTAACTTTTATTTTATTTTCAGACACCTGAAAGCACAAGTAATGCATACAATTAATCATTTAAAAGACATATATTTTTTTTTGGTTTGTTTTTTTGTCAGTTACTGTATGTCATTGCATGTATGAAGAAGACAAGCCACAGCAGGCACTGCAGTACTAACACAAAATACATGGAAGATAGGCACAAGATGGGGGGGCTGCTGTAATGGGTACCACTGTGTATCAGGAATGGAAGACACTTGTGCAACATTTTATACATACAATTGCAAGCACAGTGTGTGTCACACAAACAATCACAGGCACAGCGGGCTGCAGATAAGCAAAAGTACACACATCTCTGCAGCTTTTCTCAGATTTCAAACCTTACCGTGGACAGCAGAATGTGTAAAGAAAATGTGGTTTGATTTGGCTACTTGGCTGATAGGGCTCCATGGGTGGACTCCATGTACTTATTATTTTCTCTTGAAGCAACTAACCGGTAAAGCGGTGAAGTGCTGTGGATGTGGGCATTATTAAACACATTTTCGAGAAGTTGTAAGGAGAGCTTGTACCTTCAATTGTGGGAGACAAAATGAAGAAGGTGGAGTCAAGTGGATGAGGAGCTGCCGTAGGTCCATGAGAGCAAAGTATTGCTCCCCTGGGAATAATAAGAGTTTTGAAAAATCCAAGCTAAATTAAATATGATTGACAATAGATTTTTCTTATGGGTCTTGCTCAGTTCAACCAGCTTTTATGTTTAGAAGAAAAGTCCAAAAGTGAGCAGAGAGGAAAAAAGAAGTTGCCATTAAGTTTGCATGCACAATGCATTCTACCTGTAGGCTGTACAAGGATTCAATCTTGTATGTCAGACTTTTCAAGAACACTGCACAGAAAGAACCATCATTGGGAGCGAAGTAATGCAATTCACTCAGTGTTGGAGGTTAAAGAATAATGTCCTTCATTCACATGGCAGGCAAGTGACTTTTTCTTGGTAACCAATACTGCGACACACAAATTAGAAACCATGGGTTTAGGCTACTTTTAAATTCTTACAACTATTCTACCCTTCATTGTCCAGTGTTAGATTTAATAGGGTGGGGTAGAGCAGGGCTGAAGGTGGGCATATGCCTTGTAAATTGGACTTTTACGGGTGAAAGCATAGCTCTGCCTCAAGGGGGAATGCTCGGTTGACTTAAAGGCAGCACTTTACTGCGCGAGCTTAATTCGCTGTGTTGTTTTGAAGCAGAATGGGGGCTCCAGAACGAAGTAAGAACTTTGAGGAGACGGGGAGACAAAGACAGACGTAGAGAGATGGAGATATACAAAAGCGAAAGAAAGTTGTCCCTCGCAGCATTATGGTGTCTGCGCTGTGTAATGACGGTCTTAGAGCTGCATGAAACAGCTGTCACTTGCTTCTCCCTCAATTTAACAGGAGGTTCTGTTCCTAATAATTCTATTCTCAGTGGAATTCATAAGATCACACTGTCTCCCTTCTCTGCCCTCCTTGAGGTTGAACTTCAAGACTTTAATTTTTGAAGGATACATGAGGGTTTGGATTGATAGAATTAAAATTTAATTGATAAAAATCAATATAACTCACAAGTGCTTTTTTATCACTGAAAATGAAAATGACTCTCTCTGCCATGGGCCTTGATACTATTCAAGTTGTTCATTTAGATGACTGTAACATAACCCTTTATAGCAAGATTTGCATCAACTCTCTTTCAGTTCAATCAATTCAGCAATCAGTTTTGGTACCAAAAGCTGTCATTAATGTGTGAAGCCACAAGAGCCCATCCTGTAGTACCACTCGGTCTTTCTCTTTCAATGGGGTTTTGCCACTGCTGCACAGGAGCAACTATTGAATGCCTACGTTTTAAATGGATGTATCATCATGATTTTTAAAAGCCATTTCATTTTCAGCGGATGCCAGCCCAGTCTGTCAAGCCCATTTGATTACAGAGCATAGACAGAATCAGTTATAACTTGTTATAACTCTGATACTTGTGAAGAGAGAATATTTAATGAATTGTCATCAAATTCAAATAAAGAAATACCACAAGAAGCTATACTTATGCCATCCATAAAATACCAGTAAAATATTCAAAACTTTGCTCTGTAATGAACTGCTATTCAGTTAAGTCAAGTGAATTGACCCCAACACTTATCTCCTTTACACCTGGCATTAACATGCCTCTTGGGCATTCAGATTTTAAGTGATTTGGATTATAGTGATCTGAGCGTAGTGGTCAGAGACGCATTTCAATCCATGTACAAGAAACATGTAAGCAGAATCTGTTGTTGTGTGCTTAGCTGTATTGCCTTATTTGTGTCTGTCCTTCTCCTTATGATAAAAAAAAAATCATCCAGACTTACAGAAGCCTAACAAAAGCCCAAGAAGGAGCTGTATATGCAGTTGGTATCTTGGTTACCAATAAAATGACTGAAATGCAAAGAGCCAGCTGATGGCTGTGGGATGTTAACGGGCAAAGATGACTTTTAAAGGAAATATGCATTCAATGTTGACTTTTGCACTCAAAACATCTTAAAATGCACAAGGGGTTAATCATTTTGCCTTAATTGTGAAAGACATTTGCCAGGTTACCGATGCACATTTGCGTTTTGCAAGGAAATATGCACCTATGAGAATATTTTGTGTATACTTGTGATGCATATTTAATGTAAGGTGTAAATTAAGTGTGGATAATCCATTTCTGGATACAGTTTGGTATGAAATGAATTTCAACAACAATGCAAGGAGTAAATTAAATTAATAGAAAACATATATTTAAAAATATGATGTTATTGAGAGGGACACAGTATTTTTAACTAGGCCCAGAGAGTTTGTCTATCCAAAGACAATCGACCCTCAAGAGAAACTGGCAAAAAAAGATGATGAAAGCAAATGTTAGTAAAGCAAATGAAAATCTGAAAAGTACACAACAGAGTGACCACTAGAAAATCTGATCTCAAGAAAAAGTGCAGCTATGCGCCCACTCTTTCCTTGTACATGGCTCCATGGGGAGAATTCCCTAGGTAACACTATTCTGAAGACAGACAAACAGACAGACCCCCAGTGAGATAAAGTCCTACAGTAGAGAGGAGAAAGGTACTTTCACAGAACAGATGTAGGGCTGAGGAGAATACAAAAAACAAAAAAAACAACTCTACAACAAGCTGTATTGTGTATTGTCTTCTCTTACTGAACTTGGATATCATATATTGGTTTTGGTAAGTGATAGAAGGGCAATAGCTTAAAAATAGATACAGTGTTTGTTTAATCCTTTGATACATAACCTATTCAAACCCCAAAGAATACATAACCTACAGGTCAAAAAAGACCTGTATTTGTGACTTTTGCATACTATGTTATTTGTTTTGTTAGAAACAAGTATTTGAGCTGTGATTTGGATCACACAAAACTGTTTCCATGTTTGAAATATGTTTGACTTTTCAGCACATTTCATGCCGATTCAATAATTTCCATAATTTTCCAATGTAAAAAGGCAGCAGATATCCTCGTATTTGTTGAGCCCCATTGTGCAGTGGATCAAAAAGCATCTCCCACATAGACACATCAGAGCTCTTTTCCCCACCAGCAAGGAGTGTCAATCCAATAGAGGCCATGAGTTCCTCTTTGTTAATGAACATCTTCCAGGCGTCTTTTGGAGACACAGCTGTTGGCCCTGGTGCAGATCCTGGGCGGCTCCTCAGGATGTTGTGGATTCTTGCTTTTGGGGGTGGGGAGGGGGGTAGGAAAGGGGGGTAGGGGAGGGGGGGGGTGTTCACTCCAATAAAACCCCTTTCAACTCAGTCGATTCTGACTTACCTCTTCAGAAGACTGATTGGAAGAGCCCCTCGGTCTGTTTGTTCATCTAGGACAGCTTGACTCCCGGGTGCATCCACAACTCCAGCTTGTCCCCGTCTCTCATAGTCCAGTCCAGATTTCAGACTCAGAATCAGGACCAGCTTCCTCAACTAGCGTGTCAGATCTGTTATCTGTTCCTCAGTCAGCATCTCTATGATCATTTCTGCTGTGTATCTGGCGCGACTGTGACCAGCTGGATGAAGAAGTACAAAAGAAAGAAAATACTTTTAAGTGCACATCAATCAAATGATTCATTAGTCAGTGCGTGGCTGTAACTGAACAGTATTCAATCAATATATAAATGACTATGTTTACATGTGTCTGTATATTTATATAATTATTATCTTCTGATTAGGCCTATGGTTCAACCCAAGCAGCTATCTCACCATACTAAGGGATGTGCAAATATTATGCAACATTACATATCACCATCAAACCTTTTCTGAGAAAAAATATAAAGTAAAAAATGTAAAATATAACCACATGCCAAGTGTTGTCTGTAGAAAATATGTTCCTGGTTGTATCAAATTCCATTATTATGGAATTCCAATATTATTTGTGAACATCAATAACAAGATATTTAATGATAAAATACATTGATTTATAAGATGCAGCAAACAAACACTCACCTGGGTCACCTTGATGTGTGCAGTGCATCAAATTGAACAGGGAATAAACACAGGTCATGGCTGTGATGGAAACTTGAGGTAGGAATGCAAAAACTCATTTTACTCAAAAAGACAAAATATTTGAAGAATAACTTAACGTTAAATGATGAAACTCATCGATTGCAAAGATATATCAAAGAAACACTAAGTCGGTTTAGATCCAGGTTCTGCATCAAAGGGTTAATCGAGTTACTATTATTACTATTACAACCTGTTTCATCAAGGAAGTTGACCTCTATCACCTCAATCTCATTTCAGCATCTTAGAACAGAAGTAATTTCAAATGTGCCCTAATGACAGGGAATTGTTTTGCTAATGCATTCGCTGCGTTCTCTGGAGGACCTACGGCATTGTGCCTCCTAGTCCCCACGCTCCAAATTCATGAAATCTGCTTATTAGAATTCTGCCACGAGTCCAGCTGAATTCCTTGAAGCCATTAGCGGTTGTTGAGAATGGTTTGGGCTGGCCTCAGCATCGACTATAATGACAAGGACAGGGTGCCAGGGAGAATCAATGCTTCTCTGTGGCTCAAGAATGAAACTGTAACAGCAAGACTGCCCCCATTCAGCCCCAGACTGTCGTCCTTTTCAACCACTTAATTGATCAAGGTTTTATTTATCCTGCCACAGGACTTAAACCTAATTTGTTTCCCATTCACTCACAAAGCACCTTCATTGAATAACCATGTTAACAGTCTGCAGTATCGCATTGTATTTTTTCCCTCTCTCAAAACGCTTTGGATATTGTGTCTGTGTTAATTTACATGTAGCAGGGGCACTTTTAAACTTGTGTAATTAATTATCATATCAAACATAATCTCTAAATTAATTTATGTCAGCACACACACACAGTAGGCTTTCCATTAGAGAATATTCTCTTTGAATGTGTTTTTAATTCAGAAGAGGGAGTGGAGGGGCGGGAGGGTTGAGATGAATCCCTCTCCCTTTGTTCTCTCTGAACAAAGCAGAGGTGCATCATGCATATCCTCTTTACTCTGCAACTATGCAAAGTTGTCCTTGTAATTGGGTGATATTTTTTACTGCAATAGCCTCTGCATGCATTTCCATTACATTTCTGTCATGAAATACCCTCCTCACTGTCATCAACTTAAATGGAATGTCAATACTTAGTATGTGGAATGGGGAGCGTGGAAATGGGCTTAAAACCGGGACCCATAAACATAAAGTTTAATGCCGCCACCAAAGGCAGGGCCAATCACGGCACAGCTTTGTAAATCAAAGAATAATAATCACAGATTTTCTCACCCAGCCATCTCAACAGCTTAATATAAATAAGTTAGTAGCACCCTCTCTTGCGCTCTCTCATTTTCTATCCATCACCCATTTCCCTCTCCGTTCCATTTTCCTTTGCATTGCACACTCTGCTTTTCATTGCACCCAAGCTGCATCCCCCCCCTCCTCCCTCCCTCCCTCCCTCCCGGTTGTAAGTTGCTCTCATACTTTTTCATTTTATTGTTCAGTCATGGAGTCCAGGCAAAACAAGGCAAGGCAAGATGTAAAGAACAGACAACAGCACTCAGCTGAGCTCAGTCGGATGTCCAGAGGGAGATTCCCCACACTGGGCCACTTTATGGGCTCATTTGCATTACCAGAGCTCCGGCTGTAAGTCAGCAGGCCGCTGAGAAGGAGACAGCAGTGCTAACACAGGGCGATTACGGCCATAATATATTAACCCATATACTGGGGAATTTCCAAAGAGACGAGTCAGATAATGCTCTGATTGATTTTTACTGTGCTGTTAACTATTACCACTACTGTAAGTGGAATATGCTCAGTGTTGTATATCAAAGCACAACACATCTGTTGAGATGATTTGATTAAGTGGGTTCTCCCATGGCCATTTTGTTAATTGCCATCTTCCTTCGATCCTCCTGTCCATCACAGTAAAACCTTTTTTTTCATAGTCCGAATCTTCATATATCACAACAGGTCATGTATCCATCTCGTTTTGACATATTGATACGATTAGTTAATAAATAAATGAATGAATCGATAAATGAATAATGATCATGGGGCTGCTTGAATGAGTCATCCACCTAATGTGCAATGTTTATCGCTTTTCCCTCATGACTCTCACCACTAGTCACAAGATGAACATCATGTTCTTTTCATAGTGCTACACACACACACAAACACTTGTTGTTCAGAAATGAATGTTATCTTGTGATGTCAGGGAAAAGTGCATACAGTGTATCTCTAAGGTAATTAAACAGAACCAAAGGTCTGCTGTGACTGGGAAAGCTTGGCAGGGCTAGACTAATGGTGAAGCTAATTAGAGTGTGTTTTATCCCCCTAATGAAACTCATCTTCTCAGCCCACAGTATACAGACATGTTCAACACAGCAGCTTTGCAGGTCCGCAGAGCCTTTCAGCACTATGCTACTATTGTCTCCTTTCAGATGTTGGTCATAAACGTTCAGTTTCTTCTAGGTCAAACCCCTGCTGCAAATAACCCCGCTTGTATTCAAAAGTAACAGTAAATGTATCTGATAGGGAGTGGCATTTTCAATTTGCTTTTGACCGAAGAGTGACGTGAATTTTAGAGTCGAATCGAATAGTCAAAATTAACACTTTTTGTATGCAATGTATCACAACCCAAGCTGACTATGTTGGAGTCTAGGATGGCCAGGTACTAAGTCTCTTGAAACAGTTTTGATTCCTCTACCGCCATTGGAGTGCATTTTGGTTGGGTGGGATGCAGAACTCATTTCATTTCTATTTCATTTTGGTCTGCGTGCGTAACGCAGCTGTCTTCCCAACAAGACTCTAAATTGCTGCCGCACTCTCAAGGTGGGGCTCTCCATCATTCATGCCAGGTTCCTGGGTCTCATCGGCGGCTCCTCTGGTTCAATGAACTCGTCAAACAAATCAGTTTCTACCCAACTGACCGCATCACCCACACCACCGATCGAAATCGTTAGCGATAATTATTTTAAAAAGGGACCATTAACCAGTGTGTTTTAGGCAGAACTCCACTTTTTTTTTACCAAAATTATAATTTCAATAATTATTGCACATTTTCCATCCAAAAAAACAATATCCCAATGTCAAACATCAATTTCAACGTCCATTTCGGGTAATTGAACATCCTTACAATGTGCAGTTTATAAGTGTATTGTAGCCTCTTCTCACAGCCAACCCTCAATCATTCTCAATAACCCGTTTTGTTCATACATCTCATTTTTGTTGTCAGCGCTGACAGTATCACACGCTGCAAGCAAGGTTTCCCCATGATCATTCTGATGTTGCGGAGTGAAAGATGATCAATTACAGTGTTGCCAACTCTCACTTCCCCTGTCTCTGTCACACATCACACTGGTGATATGGTAGGATTCTAATAAATAATCTCACATTCTGGTCATTTTATGGAGAACATTTCCCATTAATTAGAGTGACAGACAAGTGGATGATATTAAAAAGATGCATAATAAGAAGAAGGCACTGAGTATTGATCTGCCGCGCTTTCACCTATTTCCTTCATACCTCTCTCCAATGACAGGAAGAGTATTTGAAAGAATCTGTCAAAGAAATTCCTTATTAAGACGGTGTGCAGTGTGAATACGTCCACACATGCACAGGAGACTTTATTTTAGCAATTTAGATTAACAATTATCTATTATTAGCATCCATGTAACATGTATAGTTATTGTATGTAGGTGACTTATGGGAGTTACTTAGTCCATGAAGAATAGATAGCTTAATAAATCTAAGTCTTAGCCTAATTAACTTGTCAGAACAGAAACTATGAACTGATTCCTTTGATCATCATTTTAGATTCATGGTTTCATTGATCTCGAGTCTCTCTGATGTCTTTTACAGTGATGAAGACTATGGACTGTAGCTGTCTTTGTCCAGAAAAATTGTTAAATGTACGTGCCTGTGTGTGTGTGTGTGTGTGTGTGTGTGTGTGTGCACGGATAGCGTGCAAAAACTGTAGAGACAAGCAAAATTTTAATTCAGTTTCATTTATTTTAGCAATAAATTCCTTCAATCCACAAAGACATCATTCAAACTTATTCTATCATAGTTCTTGTAAGTTTATTACTAAAAATCAATCAGACATTTGTGGTATCTTGAGGGAATTTTTGCCTCTAGTGAGCACATCTTCCTCAAATAGTCAAGATATAAGTGCCAACCCCACATCAAAAAGCAGGCTAAGAGAAAACATGCTGAATCAAAATGTCCAGACTCACAGGCTGAGCCCTCTCGAACTATGGTTTTACGTAGTCTGACATTAACTTAAGTGCTCAGCATAAATACTGAGTTTGCAAGGGTGTAGGGCTGCGAGACCGCATAAAAGGTGCTAATGGGTCACCTGACGCCTTTTATATCATCATATCCATAGTGCAATGAACTGTGGGAAATCTCAGTAGTAAAGTCTGCAGGGTAAAGTCTACAAATCAACAAGTCCAGGGAAGTCCTGACTGAATTCAGCCATTAGGCCTTCAGCCATTAACTGATTTCTGAACCATTTTTTGCAGCTTACTTTAAGATGTTATTTTTAATGATGAACAGCCATTTTGACTGGAGCGCTATCCCGGCTTTGGTAAGTCACCTAGCAACTAACTGTAATCATTGGAGGTAAATTGGCCACTATTTGATGCTGTCAGAACATCATTACTGAAAGTACTTACACACACTAACTCCGGCTGTTTGCCCATTTTGTATATTATCCATTATTCTTCCATTAATGTGGGGGTTAAAGCTAAAAAATGGAGGTAGTGTGTGGAAGAAGTGGTGGAAAGTGGTATGAGTGCTCCAGTGAGATGAAGTTAGAAGGTGGAGTGCAGAGGGAGTGCATCCAGCGGTTCTCGTGGTGGAGAGGTAGCTAGTCTGTGGATTCCTTTGTCTGTGGAGAGAAGATGCATGAGTTTTTCCATAGGAAATAATGGCGTTTTAGCGGAAACCGCTCCACAATGTGAATACAGCCACTGAGGAGCTGGAATTGTCATCAGGTGAGACAGTGGACGAGCTCCAGCTGTGGGCCATTGTCTGCCTGATTGACATGGGGTGACCTGTTTTTCCCACGGCGCAGCCAAGGGCATCACGAGCCAAATTCAGGTCAGGCAGTCAGGTAACACTTAGTGAGATGTCGCATCACCACGCTGATGATGCTGACGCGAGCTGTGCGTGCAGTCGACGTCATCAGTGTGGTAGCAGTAGCTGTAACGTTAGCTCCCGGCTCCAAAAAGCTGTGTTTTGTGAAAGCGGAGGACTTTATTGAAACTTTTATGGTGGCGTACATGATATTAAGCCCAAGGACACTCAATGTAAGTTTGAGCCACCAAGGACACGGAGCTTTTGATGTTTAAAATGCGCATCAACCGGTGAGTATTATAACTAACTTCACCGTGGTAAGTTGTTGCCCTATAAACTTTGATGTTAGGTAATGTTGTTACCTGTGGTATCTAAGTGACGTTAGTGGAATTGTTTAACCAATGACCGTGTCGTGATGCTTCAGTGCATTGAATTGAATTGAACACACGCGCCGTGGGTCTGTTCAGGATCTGTGCTTGTTTTTAATGAGCTCACTAGTGCCAATTTCACAACTAGTGGCCAAAAGTTGTGCTTCTGAGCTTCAACTTCAATCATTTGGTAGGATACCATGACCAGTAGAAAGCCTACTAAATATCAGGTCAAAGATGTCTCTGAAAGTTGTTACGACCAAATGTAATCTAGGCAAGGGCGTAGGTTTGATTTTGACATTGGTAGGGACACAAATGGGGGAGGTCCGGAGGGGATGTAACCCCCACTGGAAGCTGAGGCATTTTACATTTATGATAGACTTCTGACCGCCATTTCATGTCATCTAGATCAGTGATTCTCAACCTTTTTCATATCGAGGACCCCTAGTTTAGTCCACATTAGAGCCATGGACCCCCATTTGATGAGATTTTGTCTCTCGGCCCCAAATCTGAGAATACTTTTATTGTTAGATATGATTTTGATCCAGAATCCCATGACTGTCTGTATTGTAGGTAGAGAGATAACAGTGAAACTAAGATCAAAACAGCCATTCTTCTACATTCTGTAATTGTGTTAACTATTTGTAAATTAAATAATGCTGAAGTTTAACAATTCATCAATTTGCTGGGGACCCCCTGGAACCCCCTCAAGGACCGCTGGTGGTCCCCGGACCCCACGTTGAGAACCACTGATCTAGATAGTTATGGTAGCCAATACACTCATTAACAGACACACAGACACAGGGGTGTAGCACATTAATGAATCCTTTACTCAAATTTGCCAGCTGAATGGGACTTTGAAGAGCAGGTACTGTAGTACTGTTGCCTATTCAAACCAACGATCTGTATTTACATTTAAAATAATAATAATAATAATAATAAGATATTGTAAACTATATCCAAACCCTACATACAAACAGCTGAGCCAAACACATGCCTACGCCTGTCATTAACAGAGATGAACTGTTGGCATATTTGTTTTACATCAGTGTTGTCCAGTGTGGCACACAGCAGCATTGTTCAATCTCACTTGTGACATGTAGGCTACTTACAGTCGTCACTCGTCACAGACGCACGCGACACGGTACTTAAATAAACTAACTTTAATGGCTAAACACAACTGTTACTAATATAAAATAGGATGGAGTCTTCACTCGCATGCTCGCCGGTAGGCGGCGCTTTGGCTCTTCTTGCCCACAGCATTTCATACGTTAGCAAGAAATGGCAAAGCCAATCAGCGATTTTTTGGGGGGTTAGGGAGGCGGTGTCACGCCAATTTTTATCCGGGTGACGCAATAACATTCTAAAACAGCTGTTATACTAAAGTTTCGTTACAGCGTCCGTTGCTATGCCGACACGGGACACCAATGCACTCCACCAATGCAGCGGGACTCGTAGTAGAGAACGCGATCTGTTAACATTGACTAGACACTGACGGACAAAACAACGTTTATTGTCAATCAAAATAATTGCTAGGGACATTTCAGAGTCGCTTGATATTGGTAGGGACACGTCCCTACCGTCCCTACCCAATTCTACGCCCTTGAATCTAGGGGTATCGGAGAGTAACATAATGCCGTTTAAGGCTGGTAAGAAGGTGATTTGATTGAGGGATGGACCTCCACTCACAAGTGAAGTGATTATCTAACTCAACCATTGTGTCTCTATTGTGAGTCTTTCATTTGTGATTATGGGTTGTTGAAAATAAACATATTTTTTGAGCAGCACACAGTAATAGCACAGAGCATAAAGAAGCTGCAAAGCCAGGATGTCTTTGTTGTCTGACAAAAAAAAAAACTAAACGAGAAAAAAATATTCATCACCAAGACTACGATTGTGTGTGTGTATTTGTGTCTATTTTATGCTGCCTGTCCTAACCAACTTAAACCCAAAACACAAATTATTGTCAAATTTCATCACTGTATCAAAGGTGTGCATAAAAGAGACTCTTACATTAGTAATGCTTTGTAATAATACCATTTTGTATTAAGGAGAGGGCCGTGTTCAAACAGCAGAGCATTAATTTGTGTTATACTGGATAAGAGTCGTGTTGAACGACACCGTAATAGGGCAAAGCAAGCAGAGTGCAAAGACAGATGCAATGGCTATTGGGTGAAAACAACTAGCCAATTAGTGAAAATTATTTCATGGTTGGAATCAGCAAAATGGGGCATGCACCACAGTGCTAGGGAGATTTTAAATTAGATCCATATTTTATCTTATACATCCATCTATCAAGTAGTCAGTGGTTTTAGGCTATAGCAAAAGCAACTCCCAAACTGATCAAAAATTGTGGGAAACCTGTCTTATTAGTTGAAGGGGCATCAAGACTAAAAGCTGGCCTAGCAATCAGGAGGACTTGGACATGATGCATCGTCATTTATACCGATACATGTAATGGTTTCTGCAGCATAAAAGATGAGATGGATTGACAACAAATTCAAACTCTCCCACACTGAAAAATAAATACAGGGATTCTGCACATTGGGCCCAGTTCAGACCTTGTGCACGCCCCACTCCACCGATTACAATCCTGCAGTTACATGCAAGGATAAGCAGCCTCCTGCATGATGTACACTTGAGGTGATGATTATTTAAATGTCCATCTTCGTATTAACTAACTAACCATGTTTTAAACAATGATTTCCAGAGACAGATATGAATTGGAAAAGACAGCATTCCATTCAATTGTTATGTAATGCAGACATGGCCATGACAAGGGTCTGTGCAGTGTGTCAATGTGTCAATGCAATGAGCAGTGCAGTTGGAGAATGGCTTGTCAGTGAGCTGGGTAGAAAGCAATTGTCACTAAGAAACAAACACTTTTGGTATAAAAAAATATATTTCAATTGATGTCTTATAAGCAAAAAAAGCCTAAAAACCTAAATCATTTGATTTTGCAAAGTATATTTTATTAGCTTTTTATCTAATGTCCCAAGAGAAAATTTCCAATTCAATCTTCTTGCGCAGTCATCCCAAACAAAACTGAATTAAAGGTGGAAGGTATTTAAAGGCAATGCATCAGCAGAAGGATATGAAAAGGGAAAAGCCAAGAGCCTGATTTTCCACCATACCGGTGGGAAGAAAGCCAAGCTTTTGAAAAAACCTATGTGCATGTGAAGACAAGGCCAAAACCTTCAGTGTGCACATTAAATAGACCAGATCTCAGTAGGAACTGCACAAATGTAAGTATTTGAATAAGACTTGTGTAATTTAACATAGTCTGAATTAAAGCCATTGTGTATACAGTATCTCAATATCTCAATATCTCACATCTCGCTTAAGAACAGGCGCATGATGATGATAATAAAAATAATAATCCTAACAACACAAATAATAATAATACAGTATGTTTAAATGCAATAATATACATATGTGCATATATACATACAAATTCCATTTCAAAACAAAACTTTTATCAGTGTAAAAGCCCTAATTGAGCTCCAGGTCTAGTGCTCTCTTTCTTAAGAGTGTAGTCTTTTTGCCTTTGATCTTGACAAGCCTCATTATCTACCATAGCAACTAGAGCCACTGGAACAACAGGTCGATGTATTTGGTCAGGTTTTTCACTATGAAGGAGGTGTCATCTGTCATTTTTGATTCCTGGGTGAGTTTTTACAGTGTGGGATACTGTGAATCACACTGGCTGGAAAAATATTGTAAAATTGTGTTAAAATATGCAGCCTGCCCAGTCCAGTCAGTCTTCACCTCATTACTTTGTAAAAGATCACTCATGTTTATGCTTGTATCTAAGGGATAATACACAGTGATGGGTTAATTATAGGAAAAGCCACCCTAAAACACTTCAACACTGTTAAAAAAAACTGATTCTTTGGTCCATTTTATTGTTTGGTAGTGTATTTTTCTTATTCTGTGGATAACTGACCAAATATAGACAAAGTCATGTCATGTCGAGACATTTCCAGCGCAGTTTAATGAGAAACTTCTCCGCTAACTAAAACATCAGCTGTAAACATTAGGTTTTGATGTCATTCCCACAGAATCAAAGAGCAACAGCTTCTTTCCAGACTCACCATTTAGCACCGACGTTCAACGATCATACAGGGAAAAATCCTTTATTGACACAGACCAATTTCTCCACCGACAGTAGCTTCAGTAGACCATAATACAATGCAGCCACAAGGCATGTTGCGTTTTGAGTAAGGGTGCGACTCTCACTTTTTCTTGAGGCAACAACAGCTATCGAGCTATCAATACTTTCACCAATGTGTTCAGCAAGCTGAAATTTCCATTCACCTCCAGAGGGCTTATACGAGTGGATTGGATTAGTTAAGAGAAGAAGAAGAAGGATCAGAATAGACAGAGCTACAGTCTGGCGCTTGACAGTAAACTACAGCAGTCGGAGTCAAACAGCTGAACACATTCAACAGCATCAAACAATCCATCACGTCTTGAGCTGAATCCCAGTCCACCTAAACTGGTTGACAAAACTGGTCCCAGGAGCAAAAAATGTGGAACTGTTTCACTTACAGAGCCGACAAAGACGGACACCCGACTGACATATCAAAACGCCTGTGCAAACGTTGCTACAAAGCTGTCCAAGTCAAGTGTGGCAGCACAATGACTGATGCCGTTTCTTGTTTGGCATGGTATCACAGTAGTAAATTCTTTTATAGTAAACACAGTATTGAAATCAAAGTCAGAATTCTGTCATTGTGATAACTTGACAAGCAGACGTGTCTTCACGTGAAAGTGAAGTCATGTCAATCAGAGTTAGGTGGTTAGATTGTAAAATCAAGTTTGATCAATGCTATTTTCAAAGACTGTTGTTTTCTAACAGGTTTCTGAAAGGTTTCTGTGAAAACCCATTTATTCACTTGAGTATGACTAATGTGAAATTTAGAATGGTGATCAGACAGATTTGCTGGAAGTGCCTGTTATATGCAAATAACACTCCCAATCAGTCTATGGTACAATTGCCAACTAAGGATGAATGATACCGATGTGAGTGGTTGAATTATTTAAATGGTACTCATCCCTATGCTATAGTAGCTCAAAACTCTGTTCATTGTATTTTAGAAGACATAAACTATATTGTTTAAATACTCACCCATTGCTGAACATCCATTATAGTGTGGGTGTTTACAGTGAACTGAGTACGTATCTAGTAAATCTCCTCATTTGTTTATGTATATTTGTGTGTTCCTGTGGTTCAGGCTATGGAGGCACTTTCAGATCCGTGCCAACCACACCAGACAGTCTGAGCAACAGACTGGCATGTTGCCATTCGACAAAGTTGAGCCCAACACAACATCATCCACCAGTGTAGCATTACTAAATAAAGCGGTGTACAATTAATATAGCAGGAGCCGAGCTGTAAACAGATAAATAACTGAGAATAAGTGCAAGTGAGTTGACTATTTTTAGGAGACAGAAAACTGTCTTAAGCAAGCAAGTTTGGTTAACAATATGGCTTTTGCTGATAAGAAGCAGGAGTTGGATGCTATATAGTGCTGCTGCCCCGATAACCCCTCCCCTCCTTTCTCTCCGCTTCTGCTCTGTTTTGTTGTTGGTCATCTGGAAGTCAGTTAAAGACAGTGATTTATGCCTGGGGCTTCATGCAGCATAGCCTCATTACACACACAGCCATTTTGAGAATCAGCAGATAATTACAGTATACATCATAGACCTCATGGGGCCCCAGCAGATTCAGTCCATTCCACTGGCCTGTCATTTAGGCCATAGGGTCTCAGGAAAGGAAAACTGGATTCTTCCTGTACTTGGAATATAATTTTCTCTCTGTTTTATAGGATTTTCTCTGTTTTCAAATTCATCATGGGACATTGAATTTATATTTTTAATTGGTGTACTGTGAATACTCCACATTGATGTTTTGCTTACGGTATGTTTATATCCAGTGAGGTAAAGAAAGAACTGTATGGACATTTTGAGGCACTGAACTAGGTTTGATGATAATAAAACATGGATTTTACATATATTTTGACACTGTAAATATTGTGTTTATATTCCTCAACACTGGAGTAAAACCTCACCTGAGTCATGATGGGTTAAGAAAGCTATAAAAAACTGACATAAACTCTTCTTTCATCATCATTACCATAAGTGACTCAGAAACAGCTAAAGGAGTGATGCTAACAGCCTTTTTTCAATCTTCCATGAAGGGAACATTAACTCGTGCCCGAACTGAACTGAACCCCGAATATCTGGACCTTCGTCCTCGAGCCGAGCTGAACCCCGAATACTGGACCCCATGCACCCCTTTAGTGAGTACTAATGGTCCCGCTTCTCCTAAAACAATCACCATAGCTTCATTCAACACCTGTCATCACTCCAATGAATCCAGGCTCATCCCAGATTTTGTTGTACAGCGGTTTTGCTTCAACACACCATGCAGTGAAAATAAGCTCTGTTATGATTTGCCAGATTCACTATCATTTCCTTATTCATGTCTCCATCCATGGCTGGGCATGTCTCCATGTGAGACATTGCACTAAACCAGACTCTGTTTTCCTCATATTTTCTCCTCATTTCTTTCCTACACAATGTTTAAGTATTTCTCGCCTCTTCATTGCTGACATATTACACTAACGACATCATTAAATCCAAGACCTAATGCGATGCTAATATTCATGCCATTTTACTTGAGTAATAAGTATTTGTCTCATTACCTCCATGCTTAGAAAACAGTGGGCTTGATAGTCATTTGGGGGTTGGAGGAGGTTTGCTTGTGTTGCTTTGCTTGCACACTGGTGAATCTTAATGATGTCAGTTTTTCTTACACTCTGTAGATACTGTTACCAACTACAGTATATCAACAGGGGGAGGTTTTTTTTTGAAAACTGAGAGTCTCACCATATTCTCCCCCCATTATAAACCAGAATGCCAAGTTTATTTAGTTCTTTCTTTCATGATGCTGAAATACTTTGCAATCTGTAAAGCGCTTACTCATCATGTACATTGTACAAAAGGGCTGGTTGGAGATTTCTGTACCAGCACAGGCTTAGCCACTGGTATATGCTTATGTATAGGCTATTTTAGCATTCCTTATGTATGTATGAATGTATGTTTGTTTCTTTGTTTGTTTGCTTGTTCTATCTATCTATCTATCTATCTATCTATCTATCTACTTAGATAACACAGAAATGTGGAACATTTCAAGTCAGTATAGATAATGTGCCTAAGATTCTGTTTTGCTAACTGTCTTGGACGTGTGAGCAGAGATTGGCAAGCCTTTATGATCTCTCTACCCCCTTCATGGAATATTCCACAGAAAAACTTGAACCATGAGGCTCCTCTGTCTGAGTTCAAAGTCTTTCTTCTGGCATTAGTGAATCCATTGGGAGTTGTCATTGATTTGAATAAGTTGTTGTCAATAGAGCCCCTCTCTCTCTTTCTGCCTCTCTCCTTCTCTCCTCATTTTAAGCTTATTTGATATTGCTCTCATTGCTCTAGTTGTTGCTCTTGTTGTTGTGTATAACTGAATGAGTGTGGTTAGCAGGATGAAAAGGGGCAAATATGTACATGTTTGTACATTTATGCAAATATTAATAGCTTACAGTACAGGACAAAATATTGATCAATACATTTGACAGTCTGTCTTGCATCGTGTAAGAGCATTAATTCAATTAATCAATTGTTAATGTTTAATATGAATACTAGATATAGAGAGAAAAACATTTTTGAAACATTTTTGTTTTAGAAAACATTTTTCTTGTAGTTATAGTCTCATTTCTCCCAAGATTGCATCTGCCCCATTTAGCTCACAAGGGGAATGTATAGGCACAATGGAGACACGGGAACTTGTGAACTTGTGATGGGTTGAATTCACCACAAGGTTGAAAGGCGCCTGTCATGTTGACTGCCCCCCCCCCCCCCCCCCCCCCTCCCCAGGCCATGTTTAATGTCCCCTCTGCAGGACAACTTATATTGGACACAGAAAGAAAACAGACACTGCACAATGATACTGTAATGACACATTATTTTCTGTTTCACTGCCTTCCAGATCTAGCAGTATGACTGCAGTTTTGAACAACCTATCTCCTAAGACTCTCTCTCTCTCTCTCTCTCTCTCTCTCTCTCTCTCTCTCTCTCTCTCTCTCTCTCTCTAACTTCAGTCTTGCACGAAATGTCAGAATGCTTAGGAACGAGTAAGTACTATGCAGTGCTGTAGCTCAACATGTAATATCTCAGACGTTATCCCTGAGGCTCCAGTAATGTTCCCAAAGCAGCCCATACACGTTATTCCAGAACCTGTCTGATTTGAGGAAATGAAAACTCCACAGGAAAATTAAATAAACGGGAAAATGGCTTCTTTGTTTATGACCCGATTCTAGAATAACTCAGCTTTTTAATTTTTCCAATACTATTCCAATTATAATCCAATACCTTGTCACTTGCACAGATACACTTGCCTTATTAGATCAGGTTTCATATAAGCTTCCTTTATCAAATGCTACTGTATAGCGAGACTGAATGCTTTTATTAACTTGAGACATATCCCCAAAACATTAATGGTTGAGGGACCTGTGATATGATATATGGAATAGGCTAACTTTTGTGTCTCCCTGAAGCTTACAAAGTCAATATTTGGACTTTAGCCTGATTTAATGAACAGAATTTCTCCGAGAACTCTCGCAAGCTGTATTCAATGGGAGCTCACTCTGGCTTCGTTAAAGCACTGTGCTGTTTGCTTATTGGGCCTCACCGGACTGAAGAAGCTCAAAGACAAACACACATGCACACACACACTTACACACACACACACACACCATCTCTACAGATGAGGCCCCTTTCTTCCAACCCAAGAGGGAATGATGACTCTCATTATCGCCTCAGAGCAAGATGGCCACAGCGCCCCTACTCAGCAGCCCTATTAAGTTACCAGACAGCTTTATTGTATTGGTGTTCGATAATTTCCTTTCCTCTGTCATTTGGAGTGCGTCAGGGAGTTGTTGTATGGTAGGGGAGGGGTTGGGGGAGTGGGGAGACATAATGTGAAAAGACACAGCTGGCTGAAATTATTTCCCTCCCAGTAGTTGGAGAATCATTGGTCTGACTATTAAGCACCCCTTAGTCACCTTTGCTTCTTTACGCAGTATGTTGCTCAATCTCATGCAGAGATCAAGGGGAGGGGAGGGGCTATGGGGGGCATTTTATCATGTATTCGAATCGCAACACATCAAACCTTGCATCCTCTAGATGTTTTGAAGTGTGGTAAATACATTAACAAAATGGAAAAGTCAGTACATAGACTGCGTACGTCCTATTGATTTATTGGGTTTCCACTCTGCTGGTCCCCAGACTCATAAGGATCAATATATTTACCGCCATGTATATCTATTACCAGCGTTTGGAATATTGGAAACTTCCAAATCTACTAAAATATTGGTGTGGTGGAAATCCAAAACAACTATTTCACATGCAGTATGTATGCATCAGCTAACCCAACATATTTGTAGCTGAATTAATCATTCTTATACATATAATATTGTGATGTTGCAGTGATGTTTTAGAGGTAAACTGTTTAGTTGGTCCATCATTGCTTTGTGGGAAATAAAACATGCATGTATATTCTATGTTCTTTGTTAACAATGTTTTAACTCAGTCATTTTATGTCTTATGGAAATCCTTGTCGTCCACGGATATGAAAAAAATCAACAATGACTTCCCGATAATGTATTTTCATGTAGTAACATCGCAGCTTTGCATGCTTGTACCGTAGCAAGGTGACATTAGGCATATTGTCAGAAACAATCTTTGTAGGTGTCACCGTGGAGGCTGAAAATGAGCCAATGACAAATACAATTATGAGGTTTACACATAGGGTAAATGTATTATTCTCCAAAATGTACTTATTGACCAAGCGGAGAAATCAGATTAGCACAGTGCTACAGACACTTGCAGCTATTAATGTTGACAGTGTGTGGACATTTGAATGAGACTGTGATGGAGTGTTAAGTCATATTTGTACGTGAGCCGAGATGAGAGAGGTGATGTGAGGTGTTTTGGAGCTACAGTGTACAGTAGTAGGTTTTCATCTTGCAATTTTTCCGCTCCCTAAAATGCATTTTCAGCTCAGATTCTTCAGATTACCACCACAGGAGACTCTCAGTTCCGTATATATAATATGACATGGGGCAGTACATCATTAACCATCATTTATCATGGGGTCTCATATCATAAGAATGCATTACTACTATGATTACTAGTAGTCTTTGCAGTAATCTTGAGCATCATTTTTAGGGTGAGACAAGGAAATTACAATGGCATGTTCATATACAGTAGATCAAGGCACTGATTCAAGCTGGTGGATTGATGGTCTAAATCAAAATAGACTGTGTGGTACCATAGAGATAAATATTATGAATTGGCATTGGTGAGCACTTCTTTCTGGCCGGTTGGGGGGTTTCCATTAATTTTTAATAACCTGATGACTCTAGCAAAATTGTCATATCACTATTCCAAACTAATGAGAGTCAATGTAATACTTCTCAGTTTAATTTTCTGCTGCTTTTTAATAGAAAAATAAAACATTGATGCGTATTTCAATCTTTATAACTGTTTGTCCCTTAAATAAATTATTGCATCATTGGAATTCTGTAATGTTGCTGTAAAACCATTTTCCAGAACATTACAGAATTCCTATAAGGCAGTCCTCATGTAACCAGAAAGAACTTCCAATAATAATATTAATAATAATACAAATCATAATCATAATAATACCTAATTAAATCTTCCATATGATCATAAAACACCAGCAACTTGCATTTTATAATTACGCACATTGTTACATTACAATACATTACAGTATTTTATAAACTATGTTTACTTATAGCTAAATTGCCAATGTTAGCTAGCATCTGTAGTAGCCTAACATCACTGGGTTTGCCACTGAAGAGATTAAGGCAGCTGATCAGCTACAGATCTAGAAAGTGAAGGTCAAATAGATTCGCTAATTAAAGGAAAATAAAGGGCTTCTTTACATTAATCCTGGTCATGTCTGCACACAGTCAGCATAGTTGGAGATATCAGGGCTCATTTTCCTACCTTCAGAAGAAGATTAATTATTGTACATTATAAAAACAACTTCCACAGACTTGAGAATTCCCCGAGCTAGATAATCCATCACAGCAAACATGAAGCCTTGATTTGGCTTTGTCAGAGTTTCTGTTTTAGCATTATTTCTTTGTGTGAGTTGAGTGTTCTCATATCAGTGCACGCATTACATTCTGTGCTGCTTCCTGTCAATCACCTGACACGCACAGAAAGAAATAGAAGTCTCCACCAGAAATAATCCCTCAAAATATGTTGCCTTACAAATGTAATGACACATCCTTTTCTTTTTATTCAGGGTGTCTTTGTTAGCAGAGACAGCAGTTAATTACAAGCTATGTACGCATTGTAAAGTTTGTATTTTTAAAACGGTGGAAAAACAAGTAAATGTTAAAAAATCAAATTACCTATGGCATGCATTGCAAAATGATTGGGTAAAATGTACACTAGATGTAGACAGTAGTAAATGGGCTATAACTCTAAATGACACTGGTATTCTCTTTTAAAGGTCAAAATCTCAAAATTTTAAAGGCCATAACTGCTACACCACTGGTCCAATTTTGACAAAACTTGGAGGAGTGATGCATGATGGCACTGTGCTCTGGTGTTTAAAAAATACACTGATTGACATGATGGGGATGCTATAATTAAAGGTCAAAATTTCAAACTTTGAAAGACCATGTTTGCTTCTCCCCTGGTCCGATTTTGATGCAGGGATGATGATGCATCTTGCTACTGATTGCTGCATGGGGTGCCTGTATCAGTCATGGGGGATGACATGTTTACTTATTATTAATATTGTTTATTCAAATGTTATGATTCTTGTACTTTGGATATTAATCCATTGTCATCAGACACATGTATCAAAATATTGTGTTGGCACATTTTGTTATACATGTTGGAGCAATGACAATGATGGTTGATATCACATTGCTGCCTCCTCATCAGCTTTGATGAACTAATCAGTTCTTGTTCATAACTGCCTACCTAAGGTCATCCTCATGAATCTCTGAACTTTCTCTATTGCCATGATTTGAGAAACGTGACAACAGTGTTGTGCAAGTTCACACTTCACAAGAGCTAGCTCAAAGTTCAGTTCACACAGATTAAAATGAACTAGTTCATGTTCATAGTTCACAATTTTGAATTTTGAACTAAGTTCACAGTCCCAAAAAATGAACTAGTTCACGTTCATTTCTTCAGTTTTTTTTTTTAAATGAGCTGCTCCGAGCTATTCTTTTTCAATAGAACCTCCTCCTACCCATCCATCCCCAGCCCCCAATCATTGCCACTGCCCACTTCCCAAACTAAATGAATTACTGTAACGTTATACTACTTTAGAATCACAGACAGAGATTACTTTTAAAAGCCAAGAAAAACCAATGTGAGTAGGCTATATGTTTTACCACTTAAACAATGTGTCATATTATGCAGAAAGTGAAAAAAAGAGGTACAGTAAAGGTTTAGGCTACTGTAGATGCAATGGAAATTTTATTTAGCCTGCATGAACCAAATTATGCAGCAGTTCAAAAACATAAAATAGATTCATATGCTTCCAAGCGAGCTGGTACGGCTCCACAAAGGCTTCATTACAGTCGCTAGCTGAAAGATGTGCTATGATTTCAGTTCTGCAGAGCACACAATTTAGAGTATTTAGCAGTACCGGTAGCTGCGTCTGAATTGCCAGTTGCAGGTTGCACTAGCCATGCCGGGTGCCGTAAATCCTCGGGTGCCGTAAAACACAGTGCAAACAACGCTCACGTTCATTAGTTGCAAACGGATACGTTCAGTTCACCGTTCACCAAAAACATGAGCACGTTCAATGAACGCGCTCTTTTAGCGCGTTCATGCACAACACTGCGTGACAAATTAACTAATCCAACCAATTTTGAATCACTAAAATCACTAAAATAATGATGATAAGATGACCAGAGATCAAAGAAAACAGATTATCACCTGCTACTTCAATATTTCTCACTGTTAATCTTCCAGAAATCATAAACCTTTTATTAGGTGTTTGGGAAGAACCCTCTGTAAGAGCCGGGCTCTGTGTGCGTGCATGTGTTCGTAACACTTTTTGCAATGCGCAGTGCTTAGGGGAATTACGGTATGCGCTCTCAACTTGTTCTCATATCTTTTTGTAGCTATTTTTACGAAAAGTGAAGCACTGTAATTTGGTATGATATTGTACAAATCGAGTGAAACAGGAGGCGGAGATCACATGAGTGAAACAGGCAGTAGTTTGACAAAACAATAGCAGGGAAGCACCAATCACACTACTTACCAAAACTCAACCTTAACCAAAGTTATTTTAGTTTCCTAACCTTATCTCTAACCTTAACAAAGTTGTTAAAATTTTTGTGTATAGTTCCGTGCAGCACAGTATGGTACAAGCCTCTTTTAACATTGCAAATAACTCTCAGTTCTAGTTGAGCCTCTCATAATTTTTTGGTCAAGTCATGCTCAGGGATTTACCATTCTAGATCACTGCAACTCAATGTAGCCTTTGTACAGAAATGTGTTATTTTATGTAACAAAGCTTTCTATTCAGATTTGGAATCTGCTGCAAGTTTTACAGGCTCTGTTGACAGGAAGACTTTTGGGTGAGATTCAGCAGTGATCCTAAGAGAGGCTCCATTGTTCTGCACTTATCATCGTGAGTGTAAGTCTGAGATTATGTCTCAATCAGGCTAAGGAGCAGAGGAGAGAAATGCTGAATGGACTGCAGAATGCAAAAATGTGATTAAACGGGAGAGGAGAGGAGTGTCCCTGGGCAATGTTACCATATATAAAACATGTTCTGTCATATTCTAAAATTCCACATGAAATTTCCTTTATGCACAATGCTTTGTTTTACCCAACTTTTCCACTTCTTGATCACTGATGCTCCATTTATAATGTGGTAGAGAACCTTTAAATATTGTAATTGAATGCTATGCTAAGGTGCTAGCTAGCTAGCTAGCTAAAATAATTACTTGAAATTATGCTAAGCAGGTTTGCCACTGTACAACTTAATTTGTTTGTATTTAATATTCACCAAATAATACTGCGTGTTTCAAAAGTAGGTATACATTTTTGTATACATTAAATGTGTGACAGCATTGCAGGGTAATGCAAGAATGTGTTAACAATGAGGACAGAAGTCTTACTAGAGATATTCTAAAATAAAAAGGGAGATTTGCCAAATGACCAGGTGTGAATGAGGTTGTGTAGCTAAAATGCCAATTCATGTGAATATGTAGCTATCAGACCTCAATGTTTTTGTGGTTTTGGAATGAACTCTGTCCCAACATTTCTGAATACCATAGCTTGCATGGCCACTGACTGACAATTTTAATAGATTTTTTTTTTCTGACGCATCTTCCCTACCATTATAGCTAACCAATGATGAATGGCCAAGTGGTCTCGAATATAAATATCAACACAAAAGTGTTTTATGCGTCAGTATTACAACATTGTCAGCAGTTCATAAATAGAAATTTCCTTTTGTAACAAACATCACTTGTCATCTATCCTTGACATTGTTCGGTAGCTCTAGTACATAGAGGTATAATTTATTTTGTAGTATTGATAAATGCTTAAATTGAATGTTTATTTAGTCAAAATGACTAAGAAAGTTAAAAATGTCTAAAATTATACAGCTTTGTTTTTCATTATTATTATTATTAGGTGCTCAGAAGGAGCACCTCTATAAGAGCTGGGCTCTGTGTGTGCGTTCGTTCGTGTTCATTCGTCCGTTCGTTTGTAACACTTTTTGTCGTGCACAGTGCTTAGGGGAATGAAGGTATGCACTATTTTGGCCGCACAGAGCCCCAAGAGTTCTGCATAAGGGAATTATAGTGTGCGCTCATACACTAAGCAGTAAGGCAAAAGTCGAACAAGCATCAACCAACTGGAGGCTGGTGTGCTGTACATCCACACACCACAAAGTAGCTCGGGGATTTTCTAATTGTAGAGGGTAAGTCAACGCATGAATTAAATATTCTTTAAGTTACTACAACGCTGTGCTACCTCTGCACTTTAGTGTTAACAGGTGGAGTTTTTAAAGTCAACGTACTTTCACTCACTCCAATCATGCAAGTGCATTTCCAGTATAACAAGTCACATGCAAACCACGCACACTTCCCTTTTCACTGCTTGTAGCACCCTTGTTATCTGAAGTTGCCTGTTGGATTCCATGGAAGAATCCAGTTGTCCAACACGAACGGAACAACCAATGAAAACCATGAGGACTTCATACACCCTCTTGCTTGTGACAGATCTGTGTGTCCTCATCTGCTTACTGGAAAAAGACAAAAACAGAGCTTTCGATCCCCGCATGCTTGTAGTGTGCTTGTGCATTCTCGTGCACATGCTGGAAAGACAGGTGACAAGTTTTAATAACTTGTTTTTCCCTATTGTTTTCACAAGTGCCAACTGTGTAACTGTTGGATAAAAATGTCATTGTACATCTGTCATGTGTTTGGAGTTTACCAAAAATAGCTCATACCGTTTCACTTTTCATGGGCTTGCAATGCCCAGTAAGACAGCTGGATATATATAACTACAATGTTACTTTGTGTGCCAAAATATAGCTGAGACCTGTTCTCAGCTATATTTTGGCACACATAGTGGAAACCTAGCTACCTGGCTAAAATCCTGAAGTAACGGAAAAGTCAGGAATAATGGTGATGACCTGGATTAAGCTGAAGTGGCTTTGTATGACACACTACTTATTCTTTTCAGTGTTCGACTTTGCCTGAAGGTCAGTTTGGCCATTAGCTAGATCAGCCTAACACTGCATGTCCCACCTCTCCACTCCAATTCTTCTCATCTCCCTTTTCCTCTCCTTTCCTCTCCTCCCCTCTCCACAGTCTGAAGAGAGATGTGATGGGGCTAAATTTAACTTCACAGAAACCAAAGCTGAGATGTTAAAAGAGAACTCTTGCCAACTCGGTAACTGACTGCTGATCATGATCAACTTCACCTTCGCAAGCTGTCAGTATAACCTGCACCCATTTCTCCTCTAGCCTTCCCTCCATCCTTCTTTCTTTTTATCCTCCTCTTCCACTTGATCCTCCCATCCCCTGTTTTATTAACAACAGAGCTGGTGGCTTGTGATAACTGGTCACTCCTCCAGGCGTTGAAAGGCAAGGACACTCTATTATCCTAGCTAGATGGATGGGTTGAAATATTGCCTGCAAGTGGTAGAGCCTGCCAAATCCTCCAGTCTTAAAACCCCTTTGTCTCTGACAGGGAAGAACATTAGTGAGAGGACCAGGTTCTGCGATGGGGATGTGCTTCTCTGAATATGGCACTGAGAGAGTAAGGGAGACAGACAAGTGTGTGTATGTGGAGGCAAATTCAGAAAGTGTATTACGTCATTGTTTGGTCCTTGAATAAGAAAAATGTATGGAAAACTTCCAGTCTCATGAATAGCTATTGTGTAACTCCCACCCTCTGTCCTCCCTCTTCCTCTCGGTTTCTTTATATATATGTGTTTGTGTCTGTGTGTGTGTCTGTGTCTCTGTGTGTGTGTGTATGTGTGTGTGTGTGTGTGAGAGAGAGAGAGAGAGAGAGAGAGAGAGAGAGAGAGAATGCTCTGAACGCTACATGATAAACATGGTACAGGCAGACAGCCAGGCAGTCAGATAGCAAGGTCAGATATTAATTAGTGTCCTAATTATTAGTGACCTTTACCTCAGAATGGTTCCAGACTTGATTTACCCTCTGTGTCTCCGCCAGTTCATTTAGTAATATGTAGCCTATTTGCAATTGAAACACTATCCAAATGGCAGTAGTCCATGCATCTTAAAATAAGCTGTTCAAACCAGCTGTTGTGTTTTAGTGCTTCTATACACCTAAATATTTTGGCAGCTTGGCTGTCATTATTTATTTTTTTCTAAAAGGCATTGGGGTTATAAAGGATGACAGCCTTTTGTAATCATCACTCTGGGTAACAACTGGGTCAGTTAGTGACAAATATGTCACATCATTTTGTAACTGTAGCCCCCATAATTGTAATTTTGAAAGTTGAAAGATAGTTGTGAGATGCATCATTTCTCCAAGTTTTGTCAAAATCCAATCAGTGCCGTCTGAGATATCACGCTTGAAACATGGGCAAACAAACAAAGGATGTAGCCCCCCCAAACCCCCTAAATGCAGAAAAGCCTAAAGCATTTCTGGTCAGGTTTAGGGTTAATACATTTTATTGTTTTATTTGATTAATGTCCCAAGGGCATGTTTCCAATTCTATCTTTGTGTGTGGTTATCCTAAAGACAGCACATTGTATTTAAAAGCAATGAAAGAAGAAAAATCCATGGCACAATTTTTCATCATTTCGATGGGAACAACAAAGAAGCCAAGGTACTGAGTAAACCTGTGCACACATGAAGGCAAACCCAGAATCCTCAGTGCGCACACTGAATTGTCCAAGTCTGAACAGGAACAGCTGAAACATGCACATCTCAATCAGTGTAAGACCAGGATAACTTTACGCAGTATGAATCTGACCATTTGTATGATGTTTTGAATAGCTTAATTCTGTCTGCTACATACTCATCAATAATCTATACCTATTTACCCATAATTGATACCAATATGCTTAAGAAGATCTCTAGGATAAACACTTGAAATCAAACAAAGTTTGAGAATTATTGTAGGATTTTCAAAGCACAATCTTAAGCACACACTGTTGCACTACGCTCTATGTTTATATATTAAGTCAATATCCATTTGTAGTACATTGAATTTATATGTAATTTTACTTGCAAAGATTGTCATGTGCCCTCCTCCTGTTGGAACTAATATACAGTAGATGAGGTGCTCTGTCTCAATCAAGTACAGTTAAAATTCAAATTATTATTTTATAGTTAAGAGTAAAGATACACTGCATGCAGAAAGTTGGTAAACTAATCATAGGTTCCATTGTTTCCAACAGCCTAGGTTTGCCTATTTGCTTTTTCCCATTAAGACGGTGAATATTAAAAAATAAATGTTCACTCTGCCGGGAAACAAGAACGGGAGTCCAAAAATGTCCCCAATAAACAACTGGTGTCCGACCCACAAGTCCTCAGCACCAAACTACCAAGGACAGAATGGACCGTTCTCTATAGACTGACCAGCAATGGTCTTTGTCTTCCCCACCTTCACAGATGGGGCAGTGAAAAGGTTCAAACACTGGCACAGACAGTGGACCACTATCCTCTCCAAACATGAGAGGACGGCTAATTAGGATGACTAAAGCAACTGGATGGCTTGATGACTTTGCATTTGCTAATTGCTAGAAATTTCATCTCATCTCAAAAGCAGTGTTACACAAATCTGTGCTAAATTAAATCTAAAAAGAGGGACAACTATTATCAAAATGACAGAATGTTTCATATACTGTATGTATATGTTTCATATACTGTATGTATATGTGTGGTACACACTATTTGCAATAGTGATATTCTCTGGAATTAACAACAGAATGTCCAGAAATATGAGTATTAAACTGGTTTGGAATTGGTTTTCCCTTTAAGCACAGATCCACATAAGTGTCCATCTGGCGTCGCTCAGAAATGTGGAGCTATGAAGTTTATCACTGCCTCAAGGACTTCTTTTTACACGGCATGCTCATCCTCCATGCTTTTTTAATTGAATTAAGGAGCACACAGTGTGGCATCTCTGTTATTGTTATCTTGTAGGTGTACAGGGTTATTAAAGAGGGAAGCATGTTAAGTCATTTGTTATCCCTGGCATTCTAATAAACATGTTGGCTTTGGGCAAGGCCTGTAGGTTGTCTGTGGAGTTCAGATTGATACTCCTGCCATTTCTAGAGCTATCCACCTCATTATCCTAAGAGGATGCTTAAGAGGAGATGAATCTGGGAGAGAGAGCGTGGAAGATAGAGAGCAAGAGAGAGAAAATGCTGCATATTGTGTGTTTTTTTTTTTCATTCATCTGCAAGCAGCATAGAGAGGAATGTGTTTTAATCCACTTAACGTGCATAGGAGATCCAGCAATTAGATGGAGCATCAAAACGGCATTAAAATTAGGACCTAAACATATGTCTAGAAATTTGTCAGGTATACACAACTAAGTTTTTGCAGGTTCCTGTCAGATGAGAATAAAAACGTATAGTACACAGACATTTAACCTCATTGACCCAATTATTCCCGACTGAGATTTACTTTTATTTTGTTAATTTTTTTTTCAGCTCAAGCACTGGTTCTTGACACATATACCCCCGTGGGTTTTCTGTCAGAGGAGGCTTGATTTTACTAATTGGTACCAAAGCTGTTAATTGGAGCCGTGGAAACAAGAGATGGAGCATCGGAGAGTACTCTCTTGGGAAATACGTGTGTTCAACCTCATTTTCCACCTTTACTCATTGTTTTTTTTTTAAACAGTCTAACGGCAGAGAGGACGCCAGCTTGTTTTCACAACTAACTCCGGAACATCCGGAATAGGATGTACAGTATGAAAAACAAACATATTACATATACATTTATATGCGTCTAGTCTATAGCAAACAACTACATTGTTTATTCTATATATAAAGCTCCACCAACATATTCTTATGAATGTGGAACAGCGGTTATCATGGAAGTACATAGTATGATAAAACAGTGTATTTCAGGGCTCTTTCAGGGCGCACTTTTTTTTAGGAGTACTCGTGCCCGTAAGTTGAAAAATTTAGGGGCACAGGAACATTAATTCATCACTATAACATTACACAGAGCTACAACAACACACACAACCACTCACTTACAAACACACATAGTACATGTGTGTTTGTAAGTGAGTGGTTGTGTGTGTTGTTGTAGCTCTGTATGTTTTCCTTCCCTGCTGTTCTGTCCCAGTCCATTACTCTTTCTCTAAACTGTACATACTTCCCCTTATTTACAAAACAATGGACTGGGTGAGCAGGGTTACTTGGGAACACCCTCCAATAATAACTGAATAGCAACCCGATGCCATGCTATGATGCTAAGAAATGCATGTGGGCATGCACAATTGGATTAATTAAGAATTACTAAAGAATGCTGCTTGGATGCATTGTGCTTAACCAAGGCATCTCTTTTCATGCATGGAAGTATTACATCATATTTTATGCCGCCCACAAACAGCGAAGAGCCTGCAAGTTCACTCCTGGCTTGTTTGCAGTATTTGCAGAACATCACACTTTTCTCGTTATCATGTTCAAGCCAAAGAAAATCCTTTAGCCACTCTTTGTTTGACAGTCACTTTAGCATTGTCACCTGCTGGTGCTTCAGTCTCTAGTTTAGGGTCAGCTTCAAACTCCTCAGGTTTGTTATGTTTTCTCCCTTGTTGTCTAGGATTTCTTGGTGGTTTCATTTCAACTAAATTTGAAATTTCTCTTTGGTTCTCGTTGGTTTCATTTTGCGGCTCATTTGAGGTGTTCTGAAGTTTTAAAGTAAGTTTTTATGCTTGTCATAGGTACTGTATTTGTTGGACTACCTCTCGCCTCCTCCGCACACATACTTGTGTCATTCATGATGGCCGCCACACACAAGCATGTACAAGGTGGAATTTACTGAACTGCAATTGATTTGCAGTTCAGTAAATTCCGTGGAATTCAGTGAAAACTTTGCCACCACACGTCCCTCTCACCGGTGTGTCTATATATTTTTTTCACATTCGCATGCAGGAATTTTCACTCACACATGCGAGTGAAATGCTTGTTGAGGCCTGTATTTTAGATGAATACAGTTCGATACTTCTGAATCCAGGGTATTGATGCCTTTCTGCAAGTGAAGTTATCTGCAAAATCTTTATTTATTTTGGCAACATATTTGGTGATAAACCATCTTCGCTGTGGTGTTTCTGAACTTCCAAGAGATCACTTAGCAATCAGTGTAGCAGTGTGAGTTTCTGTATACTGGCCTTTTCTTTGTCTGTTCAGCCTATTGCTGGTTATGCTAACTAATGAGTTCCTCTGTTTATTTCAAACCGCTGTTGCTGCTGCTGGACCTGCCCAACACCAGGTTTAGAACAGCAGTGTTAAGATTTGTGTTGTTGTTGTTTGGCTATTTGAAAAACAACAAACAAACAAACAAACAAACAAACAAACAAACAAACAACTTGTCTTCTGGTTAGACATTGGATGTTGGAAGAAATGGCCACTGCTGGACTGAAAGTACGCACTCCTACTAGCACACGGATGTGCTCTGAAATTTCAACAAAATGAAAGCACTATCACTCTTCCAGTAAATGGTGTTTTCTCTGACTGTGATCAGTTAATCTGTTTCAGTCACGTTACTCTTCTCAGGGGCCAGACAGTCATCCCTTCTGATGCTTTTCCATTGTCAACCACATTAACAGCCTTTAAACTTCCTGTCACTGCTACAGCAACATGCTGTGCACCTTGGGAAATAAGTCGAATATATCATGGGAAATCATCATCAACAACAAACACAGTAAGCATAAAAAAAGCTTTAGCTGTGAAATAAGGAGAGCGGCCTTCTTTTGTAAGAGACTTGGAGCAGCATTCCCTTGTTGCTGCTGCTGCAGTTATTCGTTGGTTTTTCAGTTATTCACTCCAACTCAATGTGTTGTGACACTGACAAGCAAATGACAGGTGTTGGTCTTGTTCAGCGATGTGCATTGGTGCAGAGACACATTGACAACTTACAAAGTAACACAGTGCATACTTGCACATAGACACATGGACAACAGGACCTTACATGCAGTGCAAGGGTGTGTGTGAGACATATGATTACAATAGACAGTGGGCTATGCATATCATTCTACAAATGTACATACACAATGCAATCACTATGGCTGCATGTGTGGAGTGAGGTTTCCTCCAATTACAGACGTGACCCAACCCAGACTTGCAACTTCTTCTTGGGTTTTGCCTAGTCCTCTCGTTAATCCCAATAAACACTGATCAAATCAGCCTGTCTTTTGTATAAAAATGAAATAAACCAGACAGGCTAATGCATAGGCCTTCATCATTTACCAGAAACCCCTACAGCCTAAATTGTCAAGTTGAATTGTCCTTGATATTTTAGAGGCAATGTAGAAAACAAATCGAACCTAATATCTGGCAATGATAAGCATATTTAGAGATGAAATAGACCACATTCATAAATTGAAATCATACAGCCTTACAAATGGACTAATATGCTTTTGAGTAGCCTAGTTGACTTTTTTACGTGGCAACTCATCCCCCCCCCAAAAAAGCTGACAAATACATTTCTGTTGTGAAGTCTACATTATAGGACATTTATAGGACAAACCTGAATTTCCCCAAGGGGATTAATAAAGTGCTATCTTATCTTATCTTATCTTATCTTATTCAGGCAATAGCATATCACCAATTACCAATTTCTCAGGATTAAAGGTAAGTCTCATCCCCAAAACCTTTCCAAAAAATGACAAAAAATTCAGCATCCCTGGGGGCAGATGTTGTAGCAGCTTTTGATGTACTACCCAATGCTGAGCACATGCAGTGCGTCTGGATATTTACAAAATTCCTTGATCTGAAGAACTAACCACATGCCTTAGGTCAGCAGTGCAGAGAACAGGTTGGAGCTTGACCAGACTGTCATGGAGGATTTTAGGACGTTTGACCTGTAAAATTGCACCAGGATATTTGTGAGATATTGAGGTTTTTCAGCTGCCACGGCAACAACATCCATTGTTGCGCTTTCATAATCGGGCAGAAAATGTTCTCAACCCATTTTACGGTGTTGGTGATGGTGGATTCAAGGAGCTATGCAGCTGGGTTCACAGTTGAGTCATTGATTTCCGGGGGATAATGAGCAGATAGGTTCCTTCGGGAGTCAGTCCTCATCTCCATAGTTTTGCATTTGTTCAGCTCCACAGAGCTGTTTCCAGTTGTCCATGGAACAGTTACAGGATCATGGTGTTGAACGCTGATTCATAAAACAAAATGATGAACAGATATGAAACTATCACTTACAATCAACAAAGGTATAGTGCTGACTCTCACATAGTCAAACAAATGAGCTGTGAGTGACTGTGAGTGAAGCAGCCTAGCAGCTTACATCAGTTGCTTTCAGTTTTAAAAAGCCAAAATGGCATGAAAACTCTGTCAAAACATAGTAAGAGTAATCCAATATTTCAGGTCATCAGTATCTCTCTAGACACGAGTGTCTCTATACACTGTTTGCACTCTTTTCATCTCCCTTGAACAATATCAGTTTTGATATAGTATGAGTGCTAATCAGTGCTGTCATTGCAGTAAAGCCAATCTGCTGTTAATGGGTTTTAGGAAAAGAAAGCGTCAATAAATAGTAAACTATGATCTGACAACTCCTGTCTAGAGTAAATGTAATGGAATCTTTGCATGAGTTTTCTTAACCGTGTAAAATTTCAAGATTGCGTAGGCTGGGTAGTGTATTGACTTTAGACACTTATCATGAATAGCCAGACATTTGACTACTGGTCAGACTTTTTCTTTGCTACCTGTTCATGAATAGCAGTATCAGAGATCACATACTGCAATGTGATTTGTGATTTCAAACCATTAAATTAACAATAGCTGAAAGGCTCAATTTGAGACTCAAACATAAAATAATAGGGATATCCCTCTGATTGAAAATCAAATCATGAGATTGAAGGCTTTTTTTTTTTTTTTTCAGATTGACTGACATATCGCTCTTCAAGGACTTGCAGTGTGACAGCTAATTATGGGTTTTAGATGTGTACTCTTAGGGAATAAATAAAAGTCTATTAGATTTTAATGAAGTGAATGGTTGAATAAAATTGTAGCTTATGTTTGTAATAGCAGATAATACCTGAAATAAACATACCTAGAGAGCTCCAGACTGGGAAAAATCAAGTTTTGATGGTCTTTTATTTTTATAGTGAAACTCATCACAACTCATATTCTTTCTGATAGACTTTAAATGAGTAACTCACTCTTAAAGTTAAGGACCCCCTGCAGCATCCACTGGTCACATAGAGCTGCACGCCACCCCTGGGTGATATAGGCTGGGTTTTCCCTTAAGACAGCTCTCATCAAGCTCTCTCTTACGTCTCTCTAGGGTGCAACTTAAGTTGAGAAGAAAGCACTCCCTCTCAGATCTTGGTTTTCACATGAAATTATTTTATAGAACAAGAATAAATTCTGAATGTGTTCAAGTTCTGCAGTGCTGCCTCTTGATGGCTGCTGTTTGTTCACTGTGCTGGCAGCTTATTTTTCTTGCTTGTTTTTGGTATACACTGTAACTCACTGAAAATGAATGTGACATGTAGACTATACTGAAATGCATAATGCTATGGTGTCAAAAGAAATGCCTGCATTCATATATAAACTACTTGGCCAGTGGTCAAAACCAAATACATATGGTTGTTCTGTCAATGAGAATCTGCACTGGCTTATGTAGAAGATGTAGAAGGTGCCTATGAATGCTTCACCTTTTAGAATAATGCAACACAGTGGTTTTCAAAATGGGGTCCAGGGACCACCAGGGGGACATGAGAGGGTTCCAGGAGGTCTTCAGCAAAATTAGTAATATTGTAATCTCACTTTTATTTCACACTCTTAACACACTCATTTAACACTCATTTTTACACTCATTTTAGTTAGCACAAAGGGAAAATGTGTAAGGGAGGTGACTTTTTTAGCACGCAGCATGAAATCTCCCAGCTCTAATTAGTTCTGATCCTGGATGGATGACGTCTTGGGGTGACTGACGGATCACTATCTTGCTACACTGGCACCAGGACTAGCATTACGGATCACAATCTTGCTACACTTGCTCTATGGCTACCGTCATGGCTCACTATCTTGCTACGTTCTGGGGTCGTTGAACGAGCGCACTTTGTTTGCATGAGGATGTGCTTCCTTGACTGATTATGAAGCTCAATGTAGGCCTAGTCGGATTATTGGAGAGATTAACGCAGCAGTGAGTTAGGCTATCTAAAAGGAGATGACAATGTTTCCTAGGAGCTAATACTAGCTTGCTAAGTTTTGATGAATTTGGGTTGTTATTGCTGCTCTAACACTAATATATCCGAGTAGGACTAGGCTGTCTGAAGCTAGTATTTAGCTAGTACTCGTTGCACAAATTAAGTAATTTTCACCATACTAAACAGCGACTAATTGCTACACACAACCAAATTATCTCAACAACATCAATTATGCATCAAAGCCACACACTAATGTACAGATTTGCACTTACTGATCGTAGGTTTAACTCGCCCCACAGTTCTCATCACCCCACATACAGTAGCCTAGACAGTTGCATAATTCGAAGTCGTACCAAACAACAGACATCTTCTCAGACAGGGTTACTTGGGACACAGACTTATTGAATGTGGGTCAATGGTCTAATGTGTATCAATTTGGGGGTCTTTCATGAAAAAGTTTGGGAACCCATTATGTAACAGACAGAATATGAGTGATGTCTGGTTTTGGTTTGACTAATACTCTAAAGCTTCATATTCAAAATATGAAAATCATAAACATCCTAAACAACCTTTAAAGCCCCAATTTGAGATATTGTAGGTGTCAATTTATGGGCAGGCTTTATTCACATAGATTGTTATCAGGTGTACCTTATAAGTTTTTTAAAACTTTTTCATTTAACTGTTACTAGTCATACACATCTATTATAATGCAGCATAGCCAATTCTATTGAATAGTTCTTTCCTCGTCTCCAAGGGACAACTAATCTACATGGAAATGCAAGGAGAAACCCACTCAATTTCTTCAGATTTCCTTAACAAATGAAACCTTTTTTTGCCCAGCTTCCCTAGCAATAACTTTTCATTTACACCTGACAACTTTAGTTTCATTGCCCCAGAAGAAACTTTGCATTGAAATTGACTGAATTCATACCCACTTTCAATGCCTCCAAAGTACATTTAAAATACTCTCCAGATGCTTATTTTTTACCTAGCTTTGTGACAATAAGGTTGTCAATCTTGTAAAATAGTCGTTTGAAATTGTTTTAGGAGGTAGAATTCTGACATATATATGGCTAAACTGCTGCAAATGCAGGTATGAGGTCAGCTATGCCATTTCTAGACAATGCATTAAAATTATATTAAAATGAAATATTACAAGCTGATCCAAAGTTGGTAAACCTGGCCCCTCCAAAGAGAGCCACTTAATTCTCTGTAAACAGAAGTAAGAGTCACACTGGAAGACAGACACAACCTGTAGACTCTGGGTAGCAATGGTGTAACTGTAATAAATGTAAGGTACACACCTGCGTCGGGGCTCTGGCCCGTTTAAGGCCCATGGGCCCTGCAGGTGCAAAGCTTCTGGAAAGTGTTACCAACCCTGGGCTACAATGTCTTCAGCAGTGGCACTTACTCACTTATACAATGTGTTTATACAACACTGATAATGGCAATGTGTTTGTGTGAATGAAGAGGTTTTGGGTCTACATAATAGGTGATACTCAATTTCATTGATTATCATGCTAACCGGTTGTATTATTAATCATCTTTAGTTTTTTAACTCATTTTTAAATTAAAAGTGGATCGCAAATATAGAAGTCGGAAGTTAGGCTTCAAATGTTTGGACACGAGGTTAGCCTGCACAGTAAGTTGAAAAAAACCCCAGTACAAATACAAAAGAAGTGCAAAAAAAGATAAGAAAACTACTAAATATCAGACACGTTTACAAACTGAGAGGAGCATGAAGAGCTGTCTAACAAACAAAAGGTAGTTCGTAAGCATGATGGCATTTGCTGTAAGCTGAGAAAGTATGGCATACAGTACAGAGACATTAGCTATGTTAGTACAGCACTTTATAGTGAGGGATATTGGGCTATTGCTTGACCAAATGTCTGGGCTAATTTGCTGAGTATATTTTATTCATTTGAGTAGTGGACCTCTGTAATGACGGTTTGTTATTAGTCAACCACAGGATTGCACTCTTCTGTTGTTGTCTCTTAAGGTAACGGAAGCAGCTGTGGTTATTATGAGCCCACAGGTATAGGGCGCGGATCACCAATTTTCCGTTAAGGCCTGGTGTAGTTACGGTAAAAACCCTGCTGGATAGGGGTTTTAGATGCACTTTGGAGCCAATGGCAGCTGTTCTTGATCCGGAAATATTCACATAGAAATGGACTGAAACAGTAAACAGCAAGGCTTTATGAAAGGAGACAGATGAGCATGACAAGATGGGTAAAAATAAAACTACAATACTAATAAGATTCTACTTCCAAATACTCTGAATAGTAATGATTGGATTGGATTGGATTTCACACACACACCCCTGTCAGTGCTTGTATCAAAGGCTATTTTATTCAATTTAGGATGATCTCCACTCTCACAATTTGGTTTTCTGTGGTAAAGGGCTACCATTTTGTTTACTTTTGATTTTTTTTTTTCTTTAAGCTGTTATTAAGGCAGTGGTTGAAAATCATAATCCCTTTCTCAATAGTCACCAGAAATTAGTTTTTAAAAGCAGTTCAAAGAAATAGCAGAGAACATGTCCCCTGACCCCCAAGCATATCTGGAGAAGTTTTCCATTCTTTGCCCCGGCCCCTTGGAGATTCTGGCATGCATTACTGGAGACTTTTAAGAATTCCCTGGACATGGCTTTTTTATTTTTAGTTTGTAGCTCGGGAATTACAGTATACACAGCATATTACTGAGTGTTTAACATAGGCAGTTCTTAACAAATGGAGTCACAGAGCACTAGACATTTTGTACAGAGATTAGATGCTTACCCGAGGGGCAGAAATATGTTTGGGGATATAAAGAGGAATTAGATTTGATTCTTGCTTTTATACGTTTTGTGCAGTATGGCATTTCGATACCTAATCACATCCACATTTGTTGAAGTCTCCTTGCATATACACACATACACATGTTTGCAAGCACGCACGCACACAAACAAGCTCACGGTTTTCAGTAATCCTTGGTTGACCAGAGACCCTTGAGATCTGCCAAACAAAATCAGCTCACAATTCAAACAGAGATCAGTGATGAATATTAAATGAAAAGGGTAAAGAATTAAGCTAAGGTGCAGGGGGTTAAATTAATAAATAAATGCGCTCATATATATTTATAAATATAGAAATAAAAAGTTGAATCTCCTGTGGTCAGCCTCCATAGACCTAGTGGTCTTTGAAGGCATCATTAGCTGGTTTTATCAGCACATTGACCCTAAAACTAGTACCTGAGGGGCCTGACTGTGTAGTGGTACAGGCCTGAGCATATGAGTGTTGGATGGATGAAATAAGACTTTGAAGTGGATTTTCTATTTGAAGGATTATACATCAGGGATTTTGATTCATGCCCATTTTTTGTCCTCAAGGCTATGTGCTTGTGTGTGGGTGGAAAGAGCTATCGTTCACAAAATTATTAATGTATTTACTTCTTCAACTAAAACAATGATGATTGTGCCTATTTAGTTAATGAGTGAAAAACATGGGGGTCTGTGCAATTGTATTGATTTCTTGTTATTTTCTCTGAGAATTGTTATTATGAGTATATGAGCAAAATCTTCACTGTAACTACTGTGCTAGCAAGGAAAATTGAAAGTCTGAATCCTCACAAGACCTATGTTCATAATTTGGAATATCTTTTACACAAGTAAACAGAAGATTTCGGCTCACAAGATAATAAGGATGCCTGAAGGGCTGAGGAATGTGGATTGTTATATTATGCTCTTCAAAGCCTGTAAACCAAACCAATTGTCTTTCACCTCCATTTTTTGTGAATGTACATAATATTGTATATATAAATACCTACTGTCACAAACAAGATGATTATTTCAATGCTGATGAAAATCTCATAACATAATCATTTGTATTTCATATGGATTTTCCTAATCCCGGCGTATGTTGTTGTGACCCAGTTCGGTATTGAAATTTAGTGAATACCCTTTACTCAACTTGGTTAATCCTTGAATAGGCACCCTTTCAACTTCAATGACCTATTTCAAGAAAACCCTGTTTTTGTTTTGAAACAGTCCTATGAGCCATGCCAGTAACACTATAGTACTGTAAGAAGAATTCATGGCAACTGTTTACAGCTTAGTTAAAAAATGTAATTTGAAATCCTCTAAATGTGCAAAAAGTATCCTTCCAATATTAAGACAACCAGGAAAGCAAATGCCACAGTTTGACCTCCAGACCACTGACTTTCACTGGACAGGAAGGAAAGCTGAGATAACTTAAATGAACACAGGATCAAAAATAACAACAGGCTGATTGAAGAGTAGCCTGCATTGCATACTGGAGGGGAGACAGACTTTCCCATACTAGCATGCTGTATCGGCAACACCTTTATTCCACCAAATAATTTCCATGACAATGGGGCCTTTGTATGGGGGTACATTGTTTTGGTTTACTCAAATAGCAGAGGGGTTATTGTTTCAAATATGTTAATGCTGCTTTTTCCTGCAGGAATACCCTCTTTGAAGTAATCTCTTTGAGTGTGTTTGGTTCAAGTACCATTCTCAGGGGGGGAGGCTGAACTTTTTAAATGTAATTTTCCTCTTACCACCCTTGAATAGTCTTACTATGGCAGTTCTAACCTTGAGCCTTCAAAACAGATAAATCCCACCTGATTGTATTCTGATTAGATTAACCGCTTAATCTGCAACACATATGCATGGAACTGCAAGCAGAAGGAATGCCAGTTGCAAGGCAGAGTAAATGCAATAATAGCTGGATGCTAATACTTGCTGGCAGATAGCGATGATACCAGGGGCAAACAATATTAATGGAGGACTGATCCAACAGCTAACAATAACCTTATTCGTTACAGGAAAAAAATGCTGGTGTCCCTCAATGTGTTCTCCAAGCAGGGAAAGATATTTTCTATTAGCCTAAGTGAAAGTCTTGGATGATAGCTGGCCATGGCATCCAGGATTGCAAGAGTGGGCTATATATTGCAGTAGCATTTATACTGGCATATTTTTAAACATTGCAGCATCACACCAAAGACCTCATCACATGGCTCTCCACAGGACCAACCCATGACTTAGTCCCTGTTATGAATACATGTTTGTGTGAGTTTGTATGTGCATGTGTATGCATATGTGCCTGTATCTGTACGTGTTGGCGTATTCTTGAGTTTGAGCGTGTGATGTTTGACTGATAGATGTGATTCTGTTACCCCTCTGCAGGCTTCAGCAGACAATCCCTGCTTTTTACCTTTGATTAAGGGTCTCTGCAGTATAATTCTGACACCTGCCTCTGTTCTGCACCACTCAACTCTGAAAAGTTCACTAAAATAAGTGTTTTGATCCTGGATATGGCAGCTATTAGGGCTTGAAAACCTTGTCTCTGGCAATAATTCATAGCTTTGCTTTTGATGGATTTGAAAAGAAGTATAATGAGAAAGGGCTTGATTTGTTATATTTAGATACTTCCAAACTGTCTCTTTGAATGCAATAGTATTTTATTCTATGGCTCTTCCTTTCATTATTTTAGTGCAAAATGTCAGTTGTTGAAAACAAACATACTGTATTTTGGATGGAGAATGAATGCAAGATAGCAAGACAATTGGATGGGTCTGATACATATGCTCAGTGGATTGATGTGGTACATTTGAAAGATAGCAATCCAACTATAATCGGGTTTGAGTGGATTTAGGAACAATCAAGGGGAGTTCTAAAAACCAACGCAACTTTAAAATCTTGTAAAGATTGTCCAGTCGATGTTATTCAAAACATTGAAATGCAATTACAATTCCATTCCATTTCATCATCCACTCTTGGGCAGCCAGAGAGGAAGAGACACAGCAAACACTCCTTGCACCGTTGAAAACTGTAAGTCGTTTTTTCAGCCAACACTAGTCTGAGCACTACTTTCCTGAGATTCTCCCATGATTCATTGCGTGAGTACTTTTACACTGAATGCAATTTGCAACAATGCATTTCTAAGATGCCACTTCTAATGACTCGGTCTTTTTCACTGTTCACCTGAATTATGTCAGGCCAGCTTTATGGACATGGTTCATTCTTCAAGGACACTCGGTACGATGAAAAAATCCGCCAATGAGACTTATTCTTATGCTCGTAACACTTCTAACCCCAAGTCAAGCAGCCCATTTGACAACTACGGTAGTGTACCCCTTATCCCGTGATGAGGCCCAGAGTGGCTGGATGGATGTACTCCATCTTTGAGAGTAGCTCAATTTACATAACCAATGGTTTGACATCATGCAACTCCCATACAACTCGCTTTTAATTGTATAAAAGAGTCTATTCCAGCATTTAACAAATCTGTCACATTTTTCCATCAGTATTATGGGGCTTGCAACAGATCCATCAAGAGTTATCTGTTGTAATTGTCAGTGTATGAAGTCCTTCAGGCTCAGGCTTTTATTGTTTGTTGTACTCTATTGCAGGGTAGTTGTCATTAGCCACTGCCATTTCATTCTGATTGGAAATTTGAATCAATTGAGAAGGCTGATTAGGCACAGTGTGGAGTGCTTCATGTGCCTTTTAAATAATTAATAGCTTCATTTATAAGTGTTGAGTGCGGTCATGGATAGAGGGGACGCTGTTTTGAGAAGAGGCTTTGTGGGCTAGTCGGTCATCGTTCAGCATACTGTGTTGAGCATAAATGTTTTCTTATTATTTTTGGATGTGATTCATCTCTTTATATTACAAGATTAAAGGATTTACCAGTGACCTGTGGTGGGGCAGCCAAACATGAAGAAAATCAGATGAATTTATTTTCACAAACAGGATGATGCAAAGCTTGCAGTGTTCAAGTAATAATTTTAGAGAACTGTTACCTATTTTTTCAAATTTCAAATCATACAATGACAAGAATTATTACCATTAATTGTATCACTGTAAACCTAAGCAAAGCACAAGTCCTTGATGTTGCATAATTATCATAATTTGTTTATCACATGATAAAAAATATAAAAATATTCACACAGCCTGTCTAAAAAAGGATTGTTAAGGAGTAGTATTGGGCTAGTGCCTCTTAGACTTCAAGGCAGACTGATGGAAATTATATTTAGGCTACAGACAAGTACAAGTAACTCCTCTGAAGTTTGCCCTTCACCTTTGCAAAAAGCCAATCACATAGGCTACCAGTCTGCTTGATACAGCATTACAATGTGTGAAAACAACTTTTAGATTGAATTGCTATAGCTAACCACCAGCTGTGAATTGCACCATGCTGAAGGAGGGTTCTCTAGTTAATTGAAACCTGGTTCACAAGACAGTGGTAGCTTGAAGAGATGGTAGTGACTGGAAATGCTTCCTTGAGAGATGTGTAATGTTAACACAGGGGTCAGAATTGGATAATGAGATTTATAGGATGGTTGAGTTAGACTGGCAGAGTCTCTCTCTTTTTCTTTTTCTTCCCCCAGCCCCCCCCCGCCTCTCTCTCTCTCTCTATCTGGTGTGTGTGTGTGTGTGTGTGTCTGTGTGTGTATGAGTGAGTGAATGTTTGCATAGGGCTTTGCCATCTGTACTGTCCAGAACTCGAGGCATGACCCCATTTAATGAGGAAGCTGTTATGTGCCTGCACCATTTCCCCTGGTTCCCTTATTGAGTGGGCAATATATGGCATGCTACACTAGAAGAGAGTGGAATCGAAACACCATGATTGTGAAGCAAAGTGCACCCAAGCTGAGAACTAGTGATTGAGGGTAAGGTGGTTTGAAACACTATATGTGATTTAAAACAACATTCAAGCTCTGTGAAACACGGAGAGCTTTGTCGTGCATGTAGGTATCTGAAAAATGCATTTAAGTTTTTTGGTACACCAAAGAGCCACAACAGAACAGTTTTGTTCACTGGCAACCCAACCATGTCCTAAATAAAATCAGATTTTTTTTTCTCAGAAATGTGTGATTATTTTACACCAAGATGGAGGTATGGTTTTGCTAGAAAGATGTGTAATGAAGTGTCATAGTGGTTGACACTTCATTACACATCTTTCAGCTAATACCCTGTCCCTAGGAAGCTGCTGTCCATGTACTGCAGCGGGATGGGTTAAAATCTCACACTATGCAATTACACATCTCCCTCTCTTCCCTGTCCTGCTTTAATGTGCAAAAAGGATAAGGATATAACGCTTCAAGTGAACTGTATCTTCTGACAAGTGCCCCTAATGTCTGTTTGCCTCCACATATATTATGTGTGTACTTCTTTGAGCAATGCCTCAAATGTCACATTTTCAGCCAGCTCAGTGGTATTATGTTTAGAGTGTCTGCCTTTAGATTGACTGTTTCTGGATTTAATTCCCAGCCAGGACTTGACTTAACATACTTAAGCTGCCCTGAGGATAATTCCAGCAAATTATGTTTTGATGCATTTTATGTTAAGCACCTCAATACACCATGTGTCTTAAAAAAATCAGCAACATTGAACTGTTTGTTAACACCAGAGTCCAGATGAGAAACGGTTCATATGCACAAAAATTATGTATAAACCACTTTCCATGCTGATTTGCAATTTATAAAAAGAAAGAGATTGTGCTTACCTCCATGCAAACTACACACCACATAGCTATACAAACACTGAAGTGAATAATTTGTGGGACATGGCCTAAAAACCATAGGATAATGAGAATTATGGAATGTATGGCAACAGAATTACAGCACAAAAACATAATGCACAAAAATGTTGCCAATTACAGTAAGCTTTATCTTGACTATCTTCACTGTAGGCTTAGGCACAGGTGACATAATATTACATCTCAAAGTCCCCAGATCATTATAATTTGTCTAATGTCTGTCATATATTCATCATTCCCTTGACAGAGTCATAGGCTATAATCTCTGTATCTTGGCAGGACATATTGTAAAATGCTTCTATGCGCCATGCTTTGACCTATATTTTATTATATTTGAAAAATCAAAAGACATGAAAAATGAACGCATATATATGTGGCTTGTTGCATATTGGTCTATTCAGTCACAAGGGCCATCTAAGCATCTAACCCTGAAAATGAAAGAAATTAGGACTTCCGTTCTTACAATAAATCAAGCTCTTTCATGTAAGCTGCAATTTGACATTGAATTCAACAGCATCCGATGTTCCGGCACACAGTTCTGTCCCTTTTGTGTTTATATGTCTCATTCTTCAAAGTGTCTTTTAACTGGCAAAATAAAAGAAGAAATAGGACTTATGTTATTACAATGAATCAAGCTGTAGCAGCTAGCAACACCGATGCTCCTACATTCTACAATACTGAAATCACTGTCATTATGCATGGTGAATTATGTTTGCATCTAAGAGTGAAGAAATTGCCGCACAACGCTCTTGCAATATACACCAGTCCTTTTATTTAGTAATGCTTCAGTCCACACAGGGGAAAAATTGTTTCCATACTGTGGTGAAGGTGCGTGTGTACCAAAACGTTAGTGAATAAGAGATTTGGCATATATTGTAAGACACCTGCACAAAGAAGATTGGGTGTGCAAGTTATCTTATTTGTTCTCCAAGCATTATGTTTGCGTGCCTTGCCATTGGGAACTTTGCTACTGGGAAGGCTTGGCAGTGCTCTACTCTGGCAGATGATTGTTTTGGCCGAATGCTGGGCTTTGAGACCCATCTCACCCTATTTCTCCATGTGCTGTAGGTATTTTGGTTATATGCAAGTTTCTGCCACCATAAAACTGAATTCCTTCACTGTGAATTGATTTATATAGAAAATTTACTATGATATTTCAATATTCTTTCCACAGATAGTAGTGGAAGGACACAAAATCTTCATTGAATTCATTAATTAAATCCATTTAAACTATCAATGCCATCCATTTATTTGTCAGATAAAAAATGAATTCTTTGTCACGTAGGAAGGGCTTGTCATGGAGGCTCCAGTCTTATCTGTCTCCATTTCATGAATTCATGAATATTTCTTTAGTCGGATATGTGATGTTGACTGAAGCATTAAAAATATTGTTAAAAGAACCATTTAAAGGCAACTTCACAACAACTTTTGGACTGAATAATTTCAGAAGCCCATTAAGCACAATTGTACAATGATCAGATTTGTCAAATATGTCAAATATGTTGCCTTCATTTCAGTAATCATTTTTTTTGAGTCCAGCTATGGGAGGAATCAGGGGACATTATTGTAGTTAACAGCTTGTAACGATCTACAGTGATGACGCCCATTTAACAATCCATCCTGAATAGCCTATACATTTCCTCAATAAGATCTTTAACCAGTCATTTAACCCTCATTCATCCCAGACAAACGACATCATTGTGCGAAACTGTGAATGTCTGGATGGCGGCAGCAATAACAATCCAACATTTGTCTTATACGGGAGGGTCACAGCTGTATTTCATGCATTCAGGCATATTTTTATTGGAGTATGTGCAGTTAAGAAGTAACTTTGACTGCCTCTCACTTTCCACAGGACTGCAGGCATTCATAATTGTAGGTGTTTCAATTATTTCAGTAAAGTAGGACAATCATTTTGATTGGATTGCCCAAGACTCACTAAGATTGAAATCAAAGCAACAGCCAATGGGAGTTTAGCCCAAGATGTAAGACAAAGAGAATCAACCGGAAGAGAAATGAAATGCAACACTCCACAGCTGGTCACCTTTTTTAATAGTGCCTGCCAAATTATTCCTAAAATCACAATGACATCACATTTTAAGAGCATCTTGCTTCCTTGAGGCGATGTATTTCCTGTTGAACCAGGATATAGAGGGAGGGCATAACGCAGGGAGGGATCATTCAAAAGTCTAAACCAACGGAACATCAGTTAGGGAGAGAAAGGCACTTTTATTTGATGGGAGGGGCGGGTGATGGGTTTTTTTTTTTTTTGGGGGGGGGGGGTTGGACTCTTTGTGTATGCCACCTGGTACATGATGAAGTCACCACTGAAGATTTTCTGTTCTCCAGTAACAGTAAAAGTAATGAGATTTTGATATACAAATTTTGAAGCATAAATTGTCAAATGGGTGTATGGTATTAAAGTTTGAATGAGCTAAAAAGGTGAAAAAGTTAACTTTTCATTTCAGTGTGACTGACTTTGTTGCTCCTTAAAAGGTTAAGTAATGTTATACAAATTACTGCCTTGACTTAATGAAAACACTCGGGCCTTGAAGATAGAGTGTAGGAGAGCCGGCCAACAATGGAGGGCAAAGAGACAAGTCTGCTCGACCTTTGAGAAAGTATCAGAAAGTATCAGAATACAGTTAAAAATGCTAGAGCGCCTTTCTTTAGTGAGCTGCCATAATCCAAGGGTTCCTTTCAGTGTAATGGCTGTGTCATTAGCCCCTTAGAAACAGCACTGAAGCTACCTCTACCTCTGTGTGAAGAGTTTTTAACATTTTGTACCAAAAAGGTTGATCACGTAAGACTTCAGATCACTCCCCCTGATCGGGTTATATCAAGTAATAGGGAAATCTGATGTTTCTGTGTTTTCAACCCATTTCCTTCTCATCTCTATCAGAAACTGTATCTTGTATAAAGTCCACCACTCGCCCCCTTGATGTTGTTCCTACAAAATTCCTAAAAGGCACCTTTGATGCAGTTGGCCATGGTATTTTATCGATAATCAATAGCTATCTGGCAACTGACACTTTTCTTTCTGTTTTTAAACATGCAGTAGTTCAACCCCTCGTTAAAAATCAACAAAAATCTCTTGATCCCTTTAAGCCCAGCTACTACAGGCCTATCTCCAAGCTTCTGTTTTTGTATAAGGTTTTAGAGTACATTGTTTCAAGCCAACTAATAGCTTTACTGAATCAAAACATAGTAGTACAGAAATTGCCCTCATTAAAATCACCAATGACCTTCTTTTAGTAGCAGATTCAGGTGAAAGTTTGCATTTTTTTAGATCTTAGTGCAGCCTTTGATACTGTAAACCATGCAATTTTAATTGACCACCTCAAATTCTGGTTTGGCATGAAAGATACAGCAATTAATTGGTTCAGATCATACATCTCACATACAACTTTCTCCATCACTGTAGGATATTATTCTTCTTCAGTGACATATTACCTGCAAGTTTTCTCAAGATTCAATTATAGGCCCCATCCTGTTTTCAATTGACATGCTCTCACTTGGCCATATTGTCTATATTTTCTTCCATCGTTATATGCCGACGATACACCGATTAAAACCAATGACTCAAACAACCTAACCACTCTCAGGGGATGCCTCAGCTGGATATCACAAGGTTTTCTGCAGCTATATTAAAACAAATCAGAATAGTTTTATCTGGACCCCCCAAACACTTAAAAATTGTTTCATAATGAACGAGACACACTGTCGACCAATGTGACATTTAGGAGTCATTTTGCTTGTGACTTAAGCTTTGATGGAGAGGTTAAGTGACTGAGAACAATTTCCAAAATCAAGCCATTTTTATTACTAATTAATAGAGAGGTCATTCCTGCTTTCATCCCCACAAGACTACTGTAGCTCTCTTTATTCTGGCATCAATCAAAAGTCTCTTTCACGTCTCCAGCTTGTTCAAAATGCAGTGGCCAGGATCTTGAGTTGCACAAACAGATGAAACCACATCACTGCAATTCTGGTTACCTGGTTACCAGTTGGCTTACAATTGATTTTAAGGCATGATTTGAAAGCATGGTTGTATTTGTATATCACACACCTTTTAAAGTAACTAAACCAATTAAAAATGAGCAATATTCTACTTTTGAATGCTGTTGGTAACAATAACATATCAAATTGTACACAGTCAGAATCACAGCAGTCAATAAAATAACCATAGTTGTCTTAGGCCTTGTTCAGACTGCCAGCCCAAATCGGATTTTTGGCATATCCTGATTGGAGTCGGATTGATTTTATCAAGTGTGAACAGCAAAAAACCACATGGAAACCGATTTTTGCAAATCAGATTTAAGCCACATTTGTAGGTGGTTTGAAATGCAATTCAAATCGGATTTCTACAGATGTGTCTTAGTCTGACCGCTCTAGCCGCTCAAAACGGTTTTCAAACTGTCCTTAACCTCACCCACAGCGCGACGCATTACGTTGGCGTCACATCCAGAGTGCCAGAAATGAAAATGGAGAACGTAAACAACGTAAACAACAGCATTTACCGTCGGGGATGTTGTTCTGCTGCGACGAGGAATTCTGTACCGCGACTATGCCGTCCTATGGTGCGGAGATGTTGAAGATGAAGATGATAAGTCTCCATTCTGCATTTGCAGCTTTTTGGTTTGGTTCCGTATCTGAAAAACGTGCCGTCAGTTACCGTACGTACACACGCCAACGTTGTTACCATGGCAACCAATGCAGATAGCTTAACTGTGCCTGAACACACAAATCCGACCTGGTCACTTGCAAATAACAGTGTGGACAGTCAGAACTAAAGATCGGATTTGAGAAACAAATTGGATTTGCCTGTAGTCTGAACAAAACCTTACTTCCCAGTTTGGTGACTGAACGGGGTTCTCCTGGCTATTTGTGTTCGTCTATTTCAGCCTGTAGACTACTGGTTTGCAGGTATGCCGAATGCCTGCATGTATCCATAGTAGAAAACACTGTAACAATATTAATGGAAAAAAATCGGACTTGAGTGTTGGGTCTAAAGTAAAGCAGAGTATGGAAAATGAGGTACACTGTTATGTTTTAAGCAAGTGGACTTCCTAATGTAGGCAAAGACTGTTCTTGTCATTAATGTATTAAAAAAAGTAACAAACAGCTGGAGTATTGCCCAAATGCAACACTAACCAAGAGACATCCAACCGAAATATATTTCAGTGGTGTCATCATGAAAACGTTTGAATCACTGACTTATACTGTATATGGTTTTTCAAAACATTACTGGAAAAAGTGCTCTTGAAAGCAAACACAGTAATCTATAAATAAATTCACTTTGCAATAAACAAAAAACAGGCAGGCGCTAGCTGTCTTACTAAGTGGTAGTGCTTAACAAAGCAGATCCAGCAAACCAAGAAAAACAGGCACACCATGCTGATGCAGTACATCCTCTCTGCAGGTTCCAAGCACTTCACAGTTTTACAAAGTTCTGCTGGGGACTTCTAAGTGTTGTTGATTGTCACTGGCTTAGAATGGACTTTCTGTAGATTTTACTAAAATACCCAATTAGAAGGATTAGTATTTAAGTCAGACTGATCCCAAAGAAAATGTGTGATCTTTCACACGTTGGACATCTCACTATGGTGCTGCCATTAATGACACTGTTGCATATTTACAGCCAAGGTTTGTGAGTTCCAGAGAGGACGTACTGCCGTGCTGTGCCAGTTTCAGTTGGTTTACTGGATTTGTTTTGTATGAATACTGCATGTTCTTCGACAGGCAAAATTGTTTTTGATAATATGTTATTAAATCGGCCTGCCCTTACCACATCTAACAAGCATTTAGTGCAATTTGCCATCTCTAGCCATCTTCTCAAATCTTTAGGGGCCCGAGGTTCAGAGTGTTTATTGCCTCAAGCAACCAATTTGTTTTAAGCGAAGGAGAGCAGTCCGCTCAGATATTACACACATTAGGTACGTAGGTATATTACACAGTGAGGATAAATAAGAAACAGGATGGAGAAGTGTGATAGTATATGAATTAGGATTGATAGGCCTGTAATAGACTGATAGATGTGTGCCTTTGTTTTGACTTTACTGCAGGCCAACTCATAAGCAGCCTAAATAAAAGTGGTCATTATAACATGCTTCAATAGAGTTTTGTGATGATTTTATGTATTCAAGGTTTTATACATGAGGCCGCAGCTCTCATAAAAGAGTGGGAACTAATCATCGCTGAAAGAATACTGTAGCAAAGATCTTCTTTAAGATACTCTCCCTCTGTTTTTTATTACAGAGGTCATGGGTCATTAAGAATTCTGTCGATGAGGCCTTGATTTTTGTGTAATGCTGAAATCGAAACCGTCCAAACTCATATTGACTCATTCATCTTTTGAACCTTGAAGAAAATGGATTCAGGTATGGGGCAAAAAAAGAAAATTAAAGTAGTTACCTCATGTAACTTTTTTAAGGGCTGAAAGATTGCTTCTCTTTCATGCCTAGTAACTCTCATTACTTACCACCCAGGGGGTGAGAAATCAATTTGTGAAGCTTAAACACAAATGCCAATTTTATTTTCAGTCACTAGAAAAAAAAAATGAAATAAAAATAATATGAAATCACTCTAAGAGTCATGTGGACAGTAAATCAATGTGTTATTCTTTGTCTCCAGAGTCATTACTACACATTATGTTCTTAGTACCTTTAAACTCAAACTTCTTGAGGTTTTTCTCACCCTCACGCGCCTCAGACTCGTGCAATTTTACAGTTTTAACTGTGCTGATTGTAGTGGCCATTGAGTACAGAAGCAGCAATTGTAAATGCATTAAATCTCTCCGAGGTAAAGCTTACCACTTGCCACATTTTCCATCAGATCACTGACACAGAAACTAGACTTTCTTTTAGCTGCCAGGTGGTGCAAGTAATGCCCTGACTGTAATAGAGTGGCCATGGCAGGTCTCATTTGGGCTTAAACTATAGAAAGTATAATATATAATAATATATAAAGAACAAATAGAGTATATTAGTATTTTCATACATTAGGTGCACTGTTGAACATCTTGAAGGCCTTCATTATTTAAACCCTTTTAACCCTAAGGAGACTAATAGTCTCCACATTGCATAGTAGGCCTTTTCTACTTCTTATACGGCTTGGGCTTCAGAGTTTATCTATAGCATGGATTTGCATTTATTTGTGGTTTAATGGTTAAAGAATAGCGCCATACAGTGAGAGGTTTTATTTTGTTTGGGTCTCTGCTGTGACAGTCTACATTTCTGATATGATATATTCCACTTTGAATAAATACTGGGCTTTGTCATTACTATTTCCATCTTTCTATCTCATGGCCGTATTCCATATTTTTAAAGCATAACTCCGGCAATTTTAGACCTGCACCCTACTTTCCCAGCATTTTCCTTCATACCAATCGATTCTGACCAAAATCTCAACAATTGCTTCACTATTGAGCTACTTAGGTTTTTCTTGCCAGGGTGAGCGATTCTCCAATAGAGTACTCAAAAAAATAAACTCCAAAAGGATCCAAAGCATGTCTTTTTCAGCATATTGATGCTCACTCTGTTGTGTATATATTTAATTTTCAGTTTATGACCTGACAACTTTCATTATTCATTTTGCACTACTTTACATAGTGCATGTAGACAGGCATCAGCAGCCGGCCGGCAAAGAGTAAACAAGGAAGTGCTAAAGCAATGGCCAATAGCATCAAAACTGTACGATAAAGGCATGACTTTGTCTAATTCTCATTGACACCTTTTTAGCAACATGTTTCATTATAGAGCAAGCAAGCAATGTGTTGATTTTTTTGTGTCCATTGGCCCTATATGACTGTATTGTAGAGCACCCAGGCAAGCAAGAAATGAGTAGCTCTATAGTGAAGCAATTGATGAGATTTTGGTCAGAATCGATCGGCATGATGAAAAAAGATGGGAAATCAGGTCCAGGTCGAAAATGGCCTGAGTTATGCTTTAAGCTGCTGCCTCTGCTCCCATGCCTCCCAACACAATCAGACCCTTATTTGCAGTTAGACTGCCTCATCACACACCGGGTTCAAGTTGATTAAGCTTGACTCATATAACGACATATTACATTAACTAGTGGAGTTAACTTGATTTACAAATAATCAAGTTACAGGTTACAATAGCAGTTCCAGTCAGACAAAACAAATGAAGGAAGTTAGCTGGTACTAATTCACCAATCATGTACTGTATGTACTCCACACACAAATAGAGATGGGGTCAGCTTGTCAAAATCTTGTCAAAATCCAACATAACACTTTCCAATTAAACATAAATTGATTGTGTTAAATCTTTATTAAGGATGCGTTAATATAACAACATAGACCTGATAGTAGGCATAGGCAAGAGATAGAGAGATCTAATGTCCTCATCAGAATGATGTTGCTTTTGCCAAGATTTCACTTCTAGGAAATGCGGTTATTGTTTTGACATGTTTTTTTTTTTGTTTGTTTTTTTCTCATCACTAATGCAGTTTGGCTATATATTTTTCTGGTTGTCCTGAAATGCTTTTTTGGAGCTATTTTTTTTGAAAATGAAAGCTGCACATTTGTCTTATAAACAAAGTAGCTGAAAGGCTGTTGTGGGTGTCGGCACACTATCACAAAAACAGGACTGTTGTGGATTGTTGGTGTTGTGGTAGTGTCACTTTCTGTTGTCTGTTAGAATTACCCAAGGATGATTCTGCTGTGACTTTTCCACTACAGCCAAATCTCTGCCACTGTGGCAGGTGAAACTGGAACAAACGTCTCCGTCCTCTATTGAAAAACAGAACTGCCACACAAAAAACAAACACATGGATTGTTTCCTCTTCAGTCCACACTTCAGGGGTAAAAGATCACTTTACATCCATCCCTGAAAATCTTACTACCATACATTTCTTTTTCAGACAGCTTCATTATCCAACATTCTCTAACTTGTAAATCTTATTTTTTTATCTACAGTATTCGTCATTGTAACTATAATCTGTAATCTTGTGAGGAGTATTTGTTTCCAGAATCACATTGCATGAGATACGGGGGATAGTGCCCATAAACACTATGGGGTCAGTTTTGCAGTTTCTGCCTAAGAAGTGGATTCTTAGAAGGTGATCTGAAGTCAGTTCTAACTGCAAGTAGCGGTTAAAGGTATAATATGTAACATTTCCGCATTAAAATATCTAAAAACGACTAGACCTATGTTATATATTTTTTTGAGTTGTGTTCTTACATTATCCCAAATGTTTCCAACAATGTTCAAACCCAGAGAAATCCGTAATTTTATTCAAGGTAACGGTGCGTTTCATTTGGTCGCCTGTCAATGGCGTCATATCCCCTTTACCCCCTAACTTCCGGGGGAAACACGGGAAACACCAGATGATACGTCAGAGAGTGAGGAAGGAAGTCGGCGAACTAGCTAGCTAGCCACTCTAGCCACTCTGTTGTTTTTTTCATTCTATTGTTTTTATTGCTCACTCGTGATGGATCACGATTATTCATTCCCGTTTGCTGCGCGTTCTGTTGCCGAAGCTGTCCCCGTAAAAAAACTCCCATGATCCCACGCTACTTCACAACATCATCAAACTATGTCTTTTGTTATTGTTTTGATTGAGAGACCCCAAGCGGCAGAAATACATACTGTGCGTTTAAGCGTCCACCTCCTCCTTAGAGTCTTTTCCAGAAACAGTATGTGGGTGACCATGGTATACAACATCAACAAAAATAATTGCAATGATGGAATATCAATGTGGAGTCAGTGTGAACTGCAGTAAATTACTGGACTGCACTGCAACAGTAATCAGTATGGGTTGATGCACAAAGAGATAAACATCAGAGAGCAGGAAATTGGAAAAAAAAAATACATGTTGTTTTTGCTTGTTTTTACTCTCCATACTTTATGTGATATGGAATTGATTAGCATAGAGCAACAGTTAAAAGTTACCCAATATAAAAGGGTAAAAATAGTGGCTATCCCTTTAATTACCACTGAAATGATTATATTTTGCATATTGCATTTTTTCTTGGGGATGTTTTTATCTCATCCTGTTATCAAAACTTTATATTTCACATCCAAAATGAAATCGCAACCAAATTGTAAGGCTCTGTCTCTCAAAGAACCAAATATTACCCCAAAGTCCAAACATTTTTCAAGAAGGTGCAGTCTCAGTGAAGTTGTGATGGGTGGTTATTCAGTATGTTTGGAGACATACACTACAAATCCCACAATTCATTCATTCCCTGTCCTAAGTCACACCACATACACACACACACACACACACACCTGAATATCACCGAGATCCAAGCTCCACCAGTCACTCTCTCTTCCTCTCTCTATCCCATTCACATTTTATCCCCGTTTTATACCCTCTTTTATTGTCTTCATCCCTCTCATGTTCTCTCTCTACCCCCAACCTCCCTTTCCTTCTGTCTCTTTCCTTTGTTCCTCTCCCTTATTCTCCCTGCCTCGTGCTGTCTGTTTACCTCATTCACATTGATGGCTGCATCTCTAATAACTATTGAAGGATGGCCACTTTTTTCTTCTTGACTCATATCTACCTCTGGGAGCTGGTTAGGCCCGCCACACGAGAGATAAATAGAGGATCAAATGCAATAAAGTATTCTCAGATTTTGTATTCCTCAACATTCTCAGTGGAGAGAAGCGGGCATGCAGAGGAAAAAAAAAAAAAAACGTCACTCAGAATTGCCCTTCTATTGCTTGAAGACGTCAGGAGACTTTAAGGGTTTTCAAAGTTTATATTTCCATAGTTTGCCCTCAAACAGTTGAACAATAACTTACTTTTATGTGCCCAGATTTAAAAGAAGCACTTAAATGAAGAGGAGGTATCAGCTTGTTCAGAGGCATAGATATATATTGTTGTTTGAACACTGGCCAACTGAGAATATCATTTTTTCCCCTTACCAAGTGTGGTTTCATGTGATAGCTTGCAATGCTGTGTAATCTTCAGTCATGAAAAGGGTCTCTGGAACAAAGTTATTTTTTGTTATGGTGTCACCAAGACAACACCGCTTGAGGCTATACAAGCTATACACCAGTTTGCTTGTGTGTTTTCCTGTAACATTTATAGACAATCTGTGACTTTCAGAATGTGCTGATCTGTGGGTCAACACCATCAGACTGGCCATGAGTGGGAGAAACCTAACATATGGCAAATGCACAATTTCAGTTGGATCATAGTGAGCTGATAACTGTGTTGAAGTTCCATCAAGGGCATCACAGCCCTAAAGTATGGGCTATATGTATATGCAATGCACCATATGTCTGCTACTGTTGAGATTAAAGTGTTTCCATGTGTCTGCCTTAATGGTTGTTGTCTACAGCTGAGAAAATTACTATTTGAATTTGCCCCAAAAAGCCGGTTTCCAAAAGTTTTCATATTGAGGGACATCTGGTTCAATCTTGACCATGTCAGCTGGTTCATAGTCAAACAACAGAATTGGGAATGTTGGGTTTTTGTTCCACAGACAATTTGAGCGGGTTGGGTTAGGAGAAAACACATGCCCAAGAAATTATTGAGGGCCACACACAGGTATAATGCTTCATAATCTATCTTATTATAGTAGCATGAAGCTGAAGGTAGCCCGAGTTTCTCCTGCTTCCATCAGGAGGAAAAAGGATTTTAGTTTTTTCAGAGGTTTAGTTGTTAGGACACACACAGGGGTCACCCATCACCATTCAATAGGCATCCAATAGAGCATTCCTGTACACGTCAGACGACTCGAATGTCCTGTTCTCCTGTCTCCTTGACAAGCCGTGGCATGGATCCAGGTTGTGTCGAATTCTGTTGCCAGTTTATTGACGAAGACGAAATACATATCGCAGGATCATAGTACGCCTATTTTAGCTTTTGAACACTACCTGTTAATTTTAGAATTGATTTTAACATTTTACTGATTACATTTAAGGCTCTAAAGTGGAGGATAAAAACCAAAGGTGATTGCATCCCAGCCACCTGCGCTTCTTTTGGCTGTGTAGCACTCTGTTTGAAAACTTAAGATGCCAAAATCTTGTTGGCTTTTGATATATTATTGTTTACATTGTTTCTTAAGCGCTTTATAACTGTTTTGAAAAGTGCTATGTAAGTGAAGTTTATCATTATTATTTTCAGTTTATGCTATTGAAAAAAAATAGATTATTAAGCATTATCTGTACGCAGCCCTCATCCATTTCTACAAGCTTAGTCAGAAGGGTTGCCAGTTCTTGTTCTATAATTCTTACATTTCTATGAATAATGGAGGAGACTTTCCGAGCGGAGGTGCATCCTGCTCTCCTGAAGCCCAAGGTTCCCAATTAGAAGCATGGATTGGTGCCAGAGCACATGTTTCTCCACTGTATTTGTTGGCACTTTTGAGATACACCCTCCTAAAGAATTAATGAAACCAGCAAACAAAGCAGCACTTGCCACAGATATTTCATGCTGCCTTCACCAATTTGCCACTGTGCAGCAAGAGATTGTCACGTAGTAGGCCCGTGTGCTACTGTTTCTCTAAATGGCTGAGGGAGCACAATGTATTCACTTTGAAGCTGTTTTTGTTATGTGATAGTTCTCTTTAAGTAGATTAATTCATATGTTTTAAACACAGTGGATAGTGATGAGTCACAGGACAAGGGTCACACTTTTGCAGAGCTTCAGTTAAGATTTGTAATGAACTAAGCCAATCGCACTAATTTGAAAGGAGCCAACATGATTTTTCATCCAAGACAAGCAATAGGCCTATATAAATTATTGAAATGTATGGGTAAGTTTGCATTGAAAACAGAGACCAAGTCCCAATCATCCCTTAATTTCCAAGGCTCACATTCTGGACAACCTTGAGCAAATGCTGACGGCAACATTATGCCTCTATCACTCAAAAATGTATGTTTAAGCTGTGTGAGAGTTCAGTGAGGTCTGGTTCATTTTATATTTATAAAGAAGCCACGGTTTGTTCCTTCAAAAACATAAAGCATGCATTCTTTGGCCTGCCAGTGAGTATGCATACTGTTTTGTTGGTTTTCTTGTTTTAGGAGAATGTAGATTCCCATGGAGCACAGCAGCTAACTCTGAGACAGATTGTGACACTACATTGGAAAAGAAATTGGGTTTTGGGCAAGTATTCTTCTTACCAGCTGCCAGAAAGTGTCTTCCCTTTTTGGACGACAGCCTCATGGTATTATTTGTGGATTTATTGTGCATTGCTATTTCTTTATTTTGTTTTTGCATATTACATGATGCCTCCTGTTGTTCGGCTCAGTAAAACAACCCCACCATTAAAAGCATTTGTGTGTTTATATGCCTGAAGGAGATAAATTATTGAAATCCTCACATCATTCATTAACAATTGAAAAAAGAAAACAAAATAACTTACAGAACAACTTAGTTGCTACAAAGAGGTAAGCAAATAATGCTTTTTAATCTCATTAATCTAAGGAGTGCTGGGTGTAAATGCAGAGTATTTCTCTCCAGCTGAGTAGCATGTAAAGGACCTCAGCGTCTGTTGGATATTGAATAAAATGCCATATAACATTTGCGAAGGCAATGTCAGACAGGTACTTACCCACCCCCACCGCCAAACACATACGCACATACGCTCACATAGTCTCAGCGAAGTCAATAAGACAATTAATATGTCCTTTGAGGTGGCCAAATGGGGAGGGCGAGAAAATGCTGACACCGAATGTCCTATACTTTGCTCTCCCAATCTAATTATACTGTAAGAAGTCATCGGGCACATCGTAAAAGTTAGTGCATAGCTGATATTGTTCTCTATCCATAGTATATTATAATGAAAAGTGTTATGAAGCCAGTCTGGAGATGACTTTTATGTGTCTCCTTCAGGATTGTCTTTGTTTCAATGACACCGGTGATGATGTTAAAAGGCACTGGAAATTTAGAGTTATCACACTGCACATATACTGTAGTTTTCTCCTTTAGATTTCCTACGGATGGATTTGTTTGTAGCAATCTGATAAATGTTGTATCACGCTAACGGTATTCAATTTGCGGTTTTTGGTTTATGAATGATTCAGTCTGGTCACTTAGCTAAGGAGCTACCAAGCTGGGATGTGCATTGTACAGGGCTCGTACATGTGTGGTTTGTCTCTCTCTCGCTGTCCGTCTCTCTCTCTTTATCTCTCTCTCTCTCTGTCTCTCTCTCTCTCTCTCTCTCTCTCTCTCTCGCTCTCTCTCTCTCTCTCTCTCCCCGGTTGTCTCATTCAAAGGCTCGTGCCCGCCCTGCAACCATGGCAAATAACTGCCGTCGCCTTTGTAGGTCAGGCGAATTACACGACGTGTCATGTTGGTCGTGTAGCAGGTAGCAGGGCCCATGGGAGATTTAGTGGCTTTAATTACATTTCTCTTGCTGGCCGTTGAGGAGAAAGGAATTAAATGGGACTGTTTTCTTAATCAGCTCTCGCTCGGTGGGTAACCACCCCAGCTTTCCAAATGAAAAAGGGCATTCAGGCGTAAACGCTATGCTGCATCCAGTCATGCTTATGTGGTAAACAATGGCGCGTGCGTTTGTGTGTGTGTGTGTGTGTGTGTGTGTGTGTGCACGCATGTGTGTGTGTATTTGTATGCAATGTGTTTTGAGGATAGACATTTATTGCCATTTCCATGGTCTGTTCAGTGTGGGCACTACTTTATCTAGAGAGTTGGATGGAAATATGTTTCTATTGATTGCTGTCCTTGTAAAGTGAAGGGATGCTGGCTGTGGTGTTGAAATAGTCTCTGCATGAGGAACATGAACCTTTTGTGTGAGCAGATAGATCTCATACTGCAAGGCTATGCAGCACTAAGAATGGCTTTAGGAAATGGAATGCATGATTCATTGGCTGTACAAAGCTTATTACAGAAATACAATAGATAATTGTAAGAGTGAGAAAGCCAAGCCAATAAAAACTGTCCATTCTTTCTGTTTCCTCTCATCATTTTTCTTTCAGCTCTTTACTCTGTTTCCCTCAATTTCTCTTATGCAGCCCCCTTTTCCGTCTCATGTTTTCTCCTGCAGTTCTTTTTTTTCTTCCTTTTTCCATTCTATTCCATTCCTTTTCTCCATTTCCAGTAACCATTTTATTCACCCCTTTTCTTTTCTTCACTGTCTATTTTTCCTCTGGATGCACTCTGAGATGGTAGAGCTGCAGCTGTGAATTTACTGCCCCATCAGGTGCTTCTAATGTATAAAGTAGAGCATATAATGGTTATTGAACAGGAGAGAGTTATGGTGCGTGGTATTTATATCCTTGGCCCCTGAGTCCGATAACATGATATTGAGATTGAGCTGCGCGCCAAGCACAGGGTGATTCGAGGAATACAGGAGACTCCACACACACAGTAGAGAGCCGATGACCAGGGAACGGGGATCCTATAAATGAAATAGTGCCAGTGTGGTATAAGATAAGAAGGTCCAGAGGTAAGGTATTAATCCTGATGTATTATGACATGGTAATATCAGAGGTCAAGAAAGGGGTGAAGGATGAAGTCGTGACCTTTAATCTAAAGCCGGTGTTGAGGTTGAATTTGATGAGGCTTGACCTTGTTCCCCAGAGTAGAAAAAGCAAAGAGGCCAATAAAAGTTAAACCCCTTGTGGGACTAAGCCAGAGGTGGATATTAATGTGTGTGCGTGTGCGCGCATGTGTGCGTCGTGCGTGTGTGTGTGTGTCCAAACAGCACTGGAGGTAGTGTTTGTAAACAGCAGAAAGAAACCTGAGAGGCTGATGATCCATGTTTGGTGCTGACACTGTGAGAGGGGTGCCACAGTGTGGATCAATATCACAAAGTGTCGGGTAAGAGACACAGACAGGGAGCAATATATAAAGAGCAACAGAGGGTAGGAAGTTAAAAACAGCTGTATGAAAAACGGTTGCAGAAGGCGACTGGTGCACAAAAGAAAAGCGTAGCATGGACTTTCTGCTCGGTTTCACAAAAGAGCTGCTCTTCCGCGTCTGGCCTTTAAAGCAGCGTGGTTTGTATCAAAACTGCACAACATGTGCAGACAACAGAGAAAGTGTCCGACCTTGCTTGCAAAATTAATGGCACGTCACAAAGACATAGCATGATATCTATCCTAGAGCATGACAAAGAGCCAGATTGCGTCACCTTGAGGGTTACGAACATTATTTTTGCGAAGTGTAGTGAAGCGCTGTTCAAATAAGACAAAAGATGAGCTTAGAAAAAATGAAAAGCACATACTGTGTGTTGAAGGAGTGACCCGAGACAAAGGATGTCACCAATGTGAAATACTGACAGGAAAGGAGCCAGGGTGACACTCAAGGCCTCTTTTGGCAAAGTCAGTTTGGGTTGGCGTGATTCTAGGCTGTAATTCTGTGGTTGCACACAAACAAATAATTTTAGATTCCCACGCTCACTGAGCGATGTGTCAGGAGTGTTTATCACTGGACAGACGAATATTTGATTCACAATTTCTTCCGAAAAAATAAATCCCGGCACTCAGTCTTTCAGAAGAAAAATGTGTCCACAGAGGATGTCATGGTTTATTGATTATGTCGAAATAAATCATACACTATAATGGTAGGCGCCGGCAAAACAGTGATGTATAGGTTTGGTATATGTGGGTCAGAAGTGTTCTCAAAAGACAGGAAAATGGAATCCAAGTGGGCATTACTTTGATACATTACTTTGTCTATGTGTTATTATCTGTGTGGATATTTGTGTGTGTGTGTGTGTGTGTGTGTGTGTGTTTGGATGGTGGTTTCAGAAAGAGAAATGGAATCAGGACAGGCCAGGAGGGCCCAATTTCAATCATCCCGTGGTCAATTATGGCATCCAAAAAAATGAAAATGCCTCTGATCCCAAAGAGATTTTTCCCAGTATTTTGCTGCTGATATTTCTGTGTGGCATTAGGATTAGGCAACATGGCTCTGTATGCTTACTTGTGTCACTATTTGCTTTCAGTTTATCTTCCTTTCAACCAACCAAATGATCCCCCTGGCCCAACGCCCTGTTCCTCCATAAACCCTTGCCCCAATCAGTCCTTCCAGTCATTCAGGGATTGTTGAACCAATCAAGCAAGTAAGGATATCCTCAAATGTGCTTCTGGTATTTTCCAATAATATCAGGATCCTGAAACACAGTCAAAAACATCCATTTTTTTTTTTTTTTTTACAAACCAGTTATGGTAATACTTTCATCTATTTGCATTTTCCCATGCAATGTTTCTCCTCTTCTCTCTTTTGCAGTTTTTAAAAAGTACAAATGCAGATGGTGCATCCAGCATATAAATGTACAACTGGCATAATTACACCTGCACATTTGTATTTTGGCTAAGCTGTCACTGTTCTGAGAACATAACATTCACTGTAAGTGAAGGACAATGTGTTTTTTTCCCTTAATCTAACACCTAGAACAGCCAGCTTCACTGATAATGAGTCTTTGTAAAGCAGAATTAATCATAGCACCACCATATCACCTCTCCATATTAAACCAAATGATCTACAGTACCGTTCCAAAAAGACCAAAATGCTGTAATATCGGCACTTTCAGTTGAATCTCATGAATTTCTATGACTGTGGACACAAATGGACACAAATTAACATTATTTTGTATCATCTACCCTTGACTCACCACAACGTGGGCGAGCAGCAGATAAGTTTTGAGACCAATCTGGTCATGTTCAACAACTCACGCTAGGTGTCTGATCTAAATTCAGGTCAGGTCAAATGATAATGTCAGTAATCATTAGACATCTACAATAAGTCTCCATGGACTTCAAGATATAATTAGAATCAAAATTGTAATTAGACTAAGATGAATTTAGAGTATATGAATAAGTGTGTTTTCATGATTGCTGTGGTTTGCTGTTATTGAACAAAGAGCTCAGGTAAATCCACTCCGCTCTCGATCATTGACTTCCACAACACCGTTTTCTGCATCTCCACTCAAAGCACTCGTTTAAAAGTTTAGCTGCTTTGCATAACATGTTCAAGTTCTCCGCTTTCTCGTACAGTTTGATTCCACTTGTGTTCTGTCCCACTTGTCCCACTCTTGTCTATGCGAGTGTGTATTCCTGTGGTAGGAATTGAAGCAAGAGGTTGACCGCGGAGGCCATTTTTGAGATGTGCGGCGGTGGACAATTATCATCACTTTTGAAACAACAAACAACTTCAGCTTCTCGGCGTCCTGACCTATGTGTGTCTGGAATGTTGCATCCATTACTAGACAAGATCCTCCTACGGCTTCCATCCTCAATCAGACCTGAACATGATACTTTCGCCTAATAATGAGATATTTTCCACTGCTATCAGCGCTCAAGAAAAGTGTGTACGTGTCTGGCCGCCTGCGCTGAGGTGGGAGGTATCAGGTGATGCTGAGGTTAGGCTGTGTTTTTTTTTTTATTATTATTTTTTAGGCATTTTATGCTTTATTGACAGAAATAGTGTGAGAGAGAGACAGGAAGGTATGGGAGAGAGAGAGGGGAGGACATGCAGCAAATGACCGCGGGCTGGATTCGAACCTGGGTCGCTGCAGGAAGGACTGAGCCTTATATGCAGTGTTGGGGAAGCTACTTTGAAAGCATAGCTTTGCAAGCTACCAATTACTTCACACTGGAAGTAGTTGAACTACAGCAAAGCTACCCTAGGGAGAAATCTAGTTTGGTTAACTAAAGCTACTTAGAAGAAGTAGTTCAAACTACTTTGTAAAAAAAATGATCAAATTGACAATGTACATGTGATACGAAATTATAACAAAATATAATACAAAAAAGTCACATGCCAGCAAAAAATGCCACTCAACTGAATTTATTGCAAAAACCAAAACCAAAAACCAAAACCAAAAAATAAAATACCCCACTATTCATGGGAAAGTGCAAGGAATGTCAGCTTTGTTTTGTATACAATGTCCAGCAGTCAGACACCTGCCTTCCAGAAACTAGAGTCCAGGTGGGGGTATTGCAGCAAGCAGGATTACTCAGTTAGCCAGGTAACTTCTAAAATAGCATGCAACAACTTCTCTGAACATTTGTTAATAAATAGCAATAATCATTTATTGCCATGTGTAACAAGTACAATGGAATGCTTACTCCCCATTCGCTCCCGCAGTATAAATTCTAAACATAGATTCTCACAATAAGTAAAAAGTAATGTACATAATAATTACAGTAGAAAGTAATCAAGTAAGAATTATCAATACTATGCCACATTTTTGCACCACCCGCCATAATGTGCCACAGTATTGAAAATTCTTACTTAGTTTCGTAGTTACGTAGTTTCAGTAGTTAACTACACAAAAAATGGCAAAAAAGTAATTTAACTACTTGAATCACTATGCAAATATGAATGTAGTTGAACTACCAGCAAGCTACTGCAAAATGTAGTTAAACTACTAGTTTAATTACATGTAGTTCACTACTCTCCAACACTGCTTATATGGTACGCGCTCTACTCGGTGAGCCACCGGGGCGCCCCGAGGTTAGGCTGGTTTGGCACCAGACTTGCACTGAGGTTTAAGGATATATTCCATGTGTTGTCACACCCTGCTGTGAAGCATCAAGAACACAAGCTTAGCCTGGTTCCCGTAAGCCCCCTTAGACAGAAATCAATACCCTGTCTTCCCTCACAATGCTGACCCAAATTAAATAGAAAATCCATAGAGATGTAAAACACAGGAAAACAAAACAAACAACCAAATGAAGGAATTGATTCTTGAACTTATACGGCTTGACATATGATGGCACACGACATAATTATAGCCATCGATATCTATACAAGCTCAGTCACTCTGAGGTCAACTCAATGATTATGGGCGGGAATAATTATAATTTCTGACCATTAACTTGACTAGTTATAGGGTAGTAAGGCTTGAGAGAACCACAGGGGCCATAAGTGATACACTAGGGGGAAAGATCTGTAGGCCTTCAGATTCAGTGCAAGTTTGTTCAATTTATTTTTGTCTTGGTTTCCATCTGCTGTTTTGTTTTTAATTTATTAGACTGAATATGGCAGATAAAGGACACGCAGCACTTGATACTCTCTCCTCGTTGCGAGCGCAGACACCTCTGTCCTCTGTCACCTCTGTCCGGCACTCTCTTCCTGATTGCGGGCTGGAGTGTGTAGAGAGTAGAGGCGGGGCACGTTGACACCGTCTCTCCCTCGTTTTCTGTACACCACAGCATTTTTTCATCTCTCAAAGGTGTTAATAGGCTAGTGTAACAATATGACAGAGACCAGCAAGAATAATAATTACTTACTTACTTAGACCCATCACTCTCCAAGCAGAATACGCTGTTGGCAATTCCTCTCCATCACATTTCACAGTGGGCAGTCTTGTTCAGCTTATTCTCAAACTCATTTCCTCTTTTCCCCCCGTGGGTTCCAGAGCAGGGCTTGGTGTGAGATGGTGGAAAGTAGTTTGGTGGGTGTGGCCAAACCATGCCCGCTTTCCTTTTCCGGATGTCTTCATTGTGGGTCTGCGGCTCATACTTACACACGCCAATGATGCTAAACATCTCGGGCATTTGTCTAGGCATGTTTAAGAATCTCACATATTATGTTCTTTCTCCATGTTTCTGAACTCATTTGATGTTTGAGTTGAAGAAACAGCTTTTTAGTGTGGGTTCTGATGTTTGCTAAGTCCAATGCAAAAAACTGCCTGTGCCTTTTTTATTCAACACATATCATCCTCAGTGCCACCTTCAATGTAAATGATGATCCTTCCCTGATGTCCTGTTTATCATAGCAGAGATAGATAGATAGATAGATAGATAGATAGATAGATAGATAGATAGATAGATAGATAGATAGATAGTGTCTCAAGCAATGGTGCAGCACTCAACTATTATAGCCTTGTATTTGCCTCAGTGCCTCTGACTTATGAATTCTCAGCTTTGGGGATATTTAACATGTTCAGTCCACTAATCAAAGAGGAAAAGCAAGGTAACTAAATTCTTAGAATCCAGGCCACCATGTTTGTTTGCTACTAATTAAGTATTTGTGTCTAATTTAGACCACTTCAGTTAGTTAATGTTTCCTTTTGGAAACTGGAGCTTCCACCACTTTGGATCTTTGTCAGTTATGCAATTCTTTCTAGTGCATACAGTTTTAAAGACTTGTTTTTTATCGTCTTAAATGTTTCTGATGCATTGCTAGTCCCCAAGGCAACAGTTTCTGCCCCTAGTCCCTATCCATCTATCTATCTATCTATCTATCTATCTATCTATCTATCTATCTATCTGTCTGTCTATCTATCTAGACATGTTCAAACTATATGCCGCTATGTTGAGTGTTGCATAGAGATATCAAAACAAAACTAATGCATCCAAACCATTAAAGCCTTTAATAACAGACTCATACATATATAATAAATTCATATATAAACAATGAACGATTGTTAACGGCTTAATCCTTGATTTTGCAGCAGTGTTGCTGAAAGATTGTGATATAATTGTGCTATTTTTAGTTTTAATTTGAAGCAAAAATGAGAGTATAGTATAACAAAGCAATGAATATTGAAAAGCAATATTCCCAATGTGGGGCTTTAAGATGGTAAGTTGGATGTCATCTGTGTTGTTTGTAACATCCTAGTCAATCTGTTCAACCTGATTTTCCTGCTCAGATTTTTGTAGATGCCATATGGAAACCAGGGGGTCCTGGTTTTCAGAGGATTTTCCATGAATTACCATGAGATCAGAATGTTAATTAATATGCTGATGTAGATAAGATTTACATCTTAGGGGGGAACTTCAGATACAGACCACTCCTACGTTATGCGCCTTGCAACCCATTTTTCCTGTATCCTGATGCAGAAGATAGCTAGAAGGGAAATTCCTCGTCTTAGAACACAACGCTAGTCTTTCTCAGGGGTTTACCTTTGTCAAATGTTTTTGTGCGAGCAAACCAAACAGAAAAGTTTGAGGTTTTTTTAGGTTCTAGACCTGATTCTTGGGTTTAACTCAGTGAAGATGAAGCCTGCTTTTGAATCTTGGCACGTACTTAAAGCAAAAAGTCACAAATTCAGTAATAATGCCGATTATTTCTCAAGTCAGCTGAGGATCTATAAAGTCAGTAATAAACCAGAAAATAGGCTATTCAGGGAAATAAATTGGAGGTTTAGGCAGGCATGGCTCAACGCACAACTGGCATGTCATAAAAATCAGACATCTTCATGAGGCACTAGAAACTATCCTTGAATCATTGACAGAATGAGGACCCAGTATAAATAATTAGCACAGTTTTCAGCGTGTTTGTTATTAGACAGAAAGCCTGGCGTACAAGACCACGGATTAGTAGACCTAAAGTTGATTTCACTTGAAATAATGGACTGAACTGGAGCAAACATGACAGTGCTTCAGACAGAAAGCACTGGAATATAGAATAGAGGAAATTCAGTCTCTCCACAGCTGTGTGTCACATTGGATCTGTGAGTGGCACTGGCACATTATCGTGGTGTCAGAATAGAAATCTTTCCTCCCCCTTTCTCTCTCGCCAAAACTAGCACAGGTCCCTTGGGGGCATAAAGGAGATGGCTTCAAATTGATAATCACCAGTATTCATTATCGTGGTTCCTGGATTTACTCTTGAGTTCATTTTCTAATTACTTGATTACGTATTGAAAATGATTCATTAATGTTCTCTGTTTTTTCACTGGCAAACAGTTTGCACAAGTCATTAATTACTTTGAGCGTCTCTCGATAAGTAATGATTGGTTCCCTCTCAGATGTACCCCCCGCTGCTGATTCCTTGTCACATTCAGGTGCATTGTTGTGAATCAAGTGTTTAAACATTTCGCATGTTATTGATACAATAAATGAATTTGATAGGATGACAACCCACCGCATCAACATCACTCTCACACTTGATATGTGACACACTACGGCAAACCGAGGCTTTGTTACACCAGGCCACTTTTTTCTTATTTTTGGGTATCAAGTCACTTTTTTCACTTTTTGTCAGACAAGCAGCTTTGAATATACAAACTTCCAGTCGGCCTTTATTGCTAGTTTGAACAATTTATAAACATGCAAAACAGGTGCGTAGGCATGCTTTGGCAAAGGTGGCAAACTGACATCCATTTCCCTTACTTTGCCACCCATTTTTTTAATGATGCTGTGAAAATAACTCCCTAATAGCAAATCAAATTGCTTCCACACAAGATGCAAAAAAAAAAGTTTTGACCAATAATGTTTGACATTGAGGTTTTATCAGCCAATGACAGATAAAAAGCACAAAAGTACTACATGCAGTAAAGTTGCTTTGCTTCCCTCTTATGTGAATCAAGTGTGAACCGCCTCTCTCAGCCTCATGTATAGTAGCTAGCATCAATGTCTAAACAACCCTCTCTATACAAATGGATCAGACAAGATCCAATGCCACCACCTACATTAGCAGCTGCAGACAAGGAAGGTAAGACATATTCTCTTTGCAAAGCTACAAACATTAACATAACTATTAACAGTCCTGATATAATAATAATCCACTGGGTTGAGGTGAGTCAAATGTGACATTAATTTGCTGTAAAGGCATAAAACGCAGCATTCTTCTTTATAAAGCAGTTATTTTGAGTAGGGTGAATTCATGCATTTTCATTTTCTATAAGCTCTATTGCTATAGATCCTGAGTATTCGGCCAAAACACAAGATTTCTGAAAACCTCAAGATGCAATCTAACCAAATACAAAGAAAAATTGTTGATATCTTTGGTTTGCCAGGTATGACACATTTTCTGTACACAAACACAAAACCATTTGAAATGAACTGAAAATATTTTGATGGACTTTGCATACATTGGCCTATAGAAGTATGTTAGTTAAGAAGTAGTGTTAGAAGTAGTTATCTAACCTACTGCAGACCTGTTTAGGCCTAATTATTCATTCTCTGCTGCTATCCAGTTAAGCTATCTTATGAAAATATTAGTGTAATAACACATATAAGTCTATTATTGGCCTATGGCCTTACTGTCCACACATACATTTCATGATGCCAGCCAATTACAAAATCCTGGCTACGCTACTGATGCAAAATAAGCATCTAAAAAAGCCTAACAGCATGTTTATCATACTGGATGGAAAGAGAACTAAAGACAGAGAGAGAGCGCTGGCTCGTCTACTCACCAACATCAGCTCAAGTAGAAGGTTTCCAACCAGGTAATTATCCAGACCATGAGTCATATGAAATCACAGTTTATGTGATTCCTTAACCATAGCTAAATGTCAAATGATAAAGGGATGTGGATGTGGATACATAGCATTTTGATTTATTTGCTTATTATTTAGATAATCTTTGTCCTAGCTTTACATTTCTATAATACAGATTAACACATGTGCCTGTAGGCCTAAAGTTGTCATAGCATTTTAGTAATGGCAAAATTATTAGGCTATTTTGGTAATATGACAGCTGTCATTTTAAATTTAACGACAGCCAAAACCTCACTACTATACAAATCACATGTTAATTTATGTAATTATTAATATTTTATAGTTGATTTAACCAAATATTGTCTGTGAAGTAACTGCAGTAGCATAGCACTATCACTGGCTGACATTTTGTTTTGAATTTCTACAGTTCTTAATGCTTTGCTACAACAGTTGTTAATGCTTGGTTACAGCAGCGCAGTGTCTATGTTCACAGGGCTTTGTTTCACAGCAAAGCATCATTCAACAAGCTGCAGCCTCCTCATTTTAATTCAGTAAGTGCAAAATACATACTTTTGTAGTAGAGTGATTCTTTGTGAGTTGTACAAAATGTGAGGAATATTTCTCTACAGCTGAAGAAGACATTCTACACAGACTCACATCCTATACATACTATTTGCTCTACAATGAGAGGATATTTCCCAAGTGTTTCTTACATACACCGTAAGATCTTTTGATTTGGCACAAGGCTAGATTGGACTGACCTACTGAACTGATCAAACACCAGATATTTCAGTATTGGGAAAGGAAAGAATAATAACACATCAAAGAATTTGTCAGTTCACAAACTTTAAAATTGCGTTTGATGGCAATATTAACACATACTGTACGAGTTGGAAATATGTCACCTTTGTGGCTTCCATCATAAAATCAACAACATCAAGAGGATTCTGAATGTATCAATAATCCATTAGTCTTTCATGTTTTGTCACATTCAACCCTATATAGCTCCTCTCTCATCCTTTTTTCCAGGGAAAAAACCAAGCTGCAAAGCCATTAGAATGCTCTTAGATTGATATTGAATTGTGTTACTTCCCCTTTAAGTGCGTTTCAAAGTATGGCAGGCATCCTTTGGGAAAACATAGATGGACTGTTTACCGTCCCTGTGTGTCATTTCATATTTTCCTCATTTCACATGTTTAGTTTTGAATCCTCTCAGTTGGACATCTCTTCCCCCTTTTCCTTTTTTCATTATTTAAAAATGATTCACCTCAGACATACGGCATGTGACATTTTAGGGCAGTGACTAAGATACGCATGCCAGGCCTTGCATGAAACGTTGACAATTCTTTAAAAGCTTTCATTCAGCTGAAAAATGTCAAGACGTGTGTGGTCAGCTTGTGGTATTTTTAGTTCTAATGATCAAATAAATCCCCGAAACGGTTTTTAGGTGCTGAACACACAAGTAGGAGTTATTTTTCTCATGCTGTGTATTTCATGTTCGAGTGATACTGGTTTGAAATACAAACACTGCAGACAAAAACGGTAACCAGGTTTTGAATAAGAGGCAGCAGTTAAAATTTTACTGAGACTGAATGGCTCCTCAACGGCTGCTGTCTGGAGCAGTATGGGATGCAGATACAGTACTGTGCCATACAGTACATGTTAAGTAGTCACAAGACCGGTTTAGAGATTCAGTGAATTGGTGTGTGTGCATGTGCGGGGTTGATAAGGTTGAATCCAGAGAGCAGGGCGCATACTGTGCTTTGTATTTCTGTGTCTATGTGCACATGTGTCTGAGTCTCTTTGTATCTCTGAGGGCATGAGCACACTTTTGTGCACATATGTGCATTCATTTCTGCATTCATGACACTTCTTGTTGTTTAGAAATTTGTGAGTAGAGAGAGAGAGAGAGAGAGGCACTCTTCAGTGCATTTTCAGTAGATTCAAATAGGTGTAGAACAAAAGGCATAGAACACGGCCTGCGGAAGGAGAAGTATGTATAATCTTGTATACTATGGCTTGTCTTCCACCCATTTTCCGTTGAGGAAGCCTACGTTAACTTTTGCTGTAAGTTGGTACCCCTCCGCTCAGTCAGGGGAGATCACTGTTAAAGTCAGTTTGATTCATTTGTAATTCCAAGCACTTCAGAGGCCCAAGGCTGTGTATCCAATGCCTGGATCTTATCAGAAATTAGACTAGGTAAGACAGTAAGAGGGGGAATTCTGACTCCCTGAGAGTAAGAGCGCTTTACACATATTACTTCTGCACCATTTGGCCAAGCTTCTCAGTGTGCGCATGTACGGATCTGCTGAGCAACAGCGGCTACTGACTGGTTTGTACCACCGTGTGAGTGAAGTAAAAAGACATCAACAAAGTCTCAAATAACTTCTCTGGAATTTAACAACCACCAGAGGCGCAGCAATGTCTCTCAGCACTCATGTTACCTGCTGGTAAAACATGTAAAATGTTGAATGCAGTACTGGTGCTTTAAACTACAGCAGCACATTGGAAACAGATTCTCAAATTATCTTTTATAGTCAACCTAAGTACAAGGTATTTTAGGTAAAGATACATATTCTACCTTCTGAGCGTTCACTAGCTAGCTTAAAAACAGAAATGGCTTGACGTTTTTCTAGCGGCTAATGCTGAAATACGGCTTTTCTTTCAGATTTGGGATAGAGCTGAATGTAAGACCAACTGTTTTGATTTGATATTGCCAGATGTAATACTGGGCTATTTCTGGATTGTTGTGAGCTGTGCTGTTTTTTCCACTGGATGATTCTGCAACAGCCACTTAAATTAGCCACTTTGGGAAATTTTGCTGCCGGTTGCAGTGAAGTAATACAAAAAAAAAAAAAAGCGAACCCTTTATTTATTTATTTATTTTTTATATTTTTTGTCTTTCTATTTTTTGGCCATTTTGATTGCAGACAGTTATACATTATTTTGTTTTTGTGAAATTTAAACTTCTTTGGTTCTGTCTGGCCCTTGGTTGTTTGGGATGTGACAAAATTAAGTGTTAGATGTGTGTTGGCCAAGAGTGAAAGTGGCCACTTTTACATAGATCTGTACAATGGTATGAGCCAAGTAATCATTTGTAATTTCATTTTAGCCCCACGACAGCAGGGGCTCTATGGATGGTATTGTCGGTCGGTCGGTCGCTCTGTTCACCACTTTATGGGTCTCGTGGCCTGCAGGGAGTTAGACTGCAGACTCTCAAGCGGGAGACCGGAGTTCGATTCCCAGCAGAGACGCTTCCACAAAATTAAACGTTGCCGGGCTGTTAGACTCTTAGTCTTGTTCTTTGAATTTTTAGCTATAGCACTATCGCAAGTATTATTTGATTACCCCAATGATAATTTACAAGATAAGGGTCATTGGCAAAATCAAAGCATGGGCATGGTCATTTGGATGCTAAAATATTATTTTAAAAATATTGTATTTTTAATTTCTTTTCCCACACACACACAAATTAATTATTTAATGTCAGTATTAAAAAATATGTACTGTTCATGCTGTTTATAAAGCAGTACACATTTACATTACAGCATGTAAATGCAGGATGTATAAATATTAATGTATAACCTTAGTATTTCTGTTAAATCTATGGGGACAATTAGCATTCCCTTGACTCCCCATGTGCTTGAAACAATCAAAATGGAAAGCAAATTCTATTTCCCCCACCTGAGGCAAGGTTTATGCAGGTTTACACTGAGACCTTCTACCCTCCTGCATGCCAGGTGAAACGTTGCATGTATAAGCCAGAATCTCCCATTGCCCATTGGCAGGCATTGACATGCAGGACTGTGCTTCAGTGAGAGAAATGTTGTTTTCTACAAGGCTCTCTGTGCACCTGAGTCACTCGTTGAGCAGTTTCTTTATCAGAGCAGAGCAGCAGGATGGAAGAGCGCATCTTGGGCTGATAGCGGGGCTGCCGCTCCTGACTAATCCTGCTCACTGCCGGAGAAATAAAGAAATAAATAAACAAGGACTTGAGAAAGGGAGGGAGTGAAAAATTCAGCTGTATGGAGAGCAGTTCAACGGCGCTCAGTCATATAGAGGAGATCTCTACTTCTGATCTATAGATAAAGATGAGACTGTAGAGCCAGTATATAGGCTTGGCAAGACAGACAGAGAGAAAGAGAGAGGGGGGAAATGTGTGTCTGTCTGTGTGTGTATGTGTGTGTGTGGGTCTCTGTGTGTGTGTGTGTGTGTGTGTGTGTGTGTGTGTGTGTGTGTGTGTGCATGCGTGTGCCCATAGAACATCTAAATACACCCTATTGATTTTCACAAATCAAGTTTTCAGATTGGCACATAGCAGTATATTAAATATGAGAAGGCTTCATGTGTATTAAAAGAAGTACATTCAATTCTAATGGCTTCTACATAACCTTTTGGTGTACCTTTTATGGTCTCTGAGTTTAAAATCTGTTATTACATTTCACGCCCGAGACACACATTAGTGAGGGAGATGGAGGAGAAGAAGGGATGCATGTGTTCGATCTCTTTCTCACTCTGTGTTGCTTGTGTAAATCACATTGCTAAGCCTTTTAAAGGCTTAGCAAGAAAGAAAGAAATTTTAGCAGTTCAAAATACAGAAAATTGCGAACTTCTTTTTGGACTATGGCTTATAGAAATTGTTTATTAAAATATGCAAATGGAACAATATTTAGTGAAAAAAGAAAAGAACAAATTTGCACCTGAGTTTTGTCTTTTGTTTGTTTTTTTCTGTTGTTGCTACTGTTGTTGTGTTGTTTTAATGTGTTAAATAACGAGTAATTTACAAAGGTATCTGAGAAAATATTCCTTTTGATTAATTATACTGAAAAAATGTCTACACCCTACCATGATAATATATCAATAAACAGGCAGAGGCAAAACAGAGCGAGAAAAAATCCACAAATGCTTTATCTCCCCGAATAAAGTCAGGTGGCAGAACAAACCTATGGATAAATCACCAGTAACGGGGATAATCCCATTATGATATGTAGGGAAAAGTACATTTTTAAATCATTCTGGTAAATTCAACGTCAGTGTTGAACAATGGACTTATATCCACACGAGCGTGAGAGTCGCTTTAAATGATGGGAAGTGGGCTAAGGCTCTGATCAAGCCAGACACAAAGAAAACCTGGATTCAAAGTCATTAAAATGGTTCATTGCTCTATTTTCTAATTTACTGAGATTAATGATCGGCAATGAAAAACATATACTCCAAGGAATTCTTTAATTTGCTGGCGTTTACAATAATAAGTTCCACAAGGAGGTATCCAGGCTGGTGAATAAAGGTAGGAAGAAAAAAGAGCAAAACTGAACCCAAATTATGGCATAATAATTTAAATTTTGCCATTATTTTGCATTCTTCAGTATAAGTACAGATTGTTTAAAACATATAAAGGCAACTCCTTTTATTGGGATGAAATAGAAGAAAAAACTCAATGTTAATTTATACATTTATTCCCCACAAATGGAAATGAAAGCAATTCAGAGCAAAGCACTGTGATTTATCTGCCAAAGGCACATTGATGTGCAACATAGACAGTCAAAGTGGAGTGACTGGAGCTTTGGGAAGTATTGTACGTCTTTGTAGTGTCTTTTCTCCATGATGTGTGTTTCCAATACTAAATAGGTAATGTGGCAGTCTAGAAGCCCGGAAGTACCCTAACCCTCTGCCTCTGCAGAGTGCGCTGAATATGGGTGATGTTCTGCCCGGAGGCAAACTGTGGCAATAAAAAGCCTTTCAGGCGGACAGGTTGTCAGCACGCGCTCAGTCACTGATGGTGCAATTGTAGCTTTGCTGCTCGTTCTGGATTCTTGAGGACTCTTTGACAATGATGGGTACATCCAGAAGCACCAGAAAATACCTGACTCAGAAGATTTGGTTAAAATTGCTATGAGTTGCCTATATTTTCTAGACACCAAACCTGATAGACAGCTAAAATTTTCCAAAGGGTATGTCATGTTTGTTCATGAACGGAGTAAAAAAAAAAAAATGTCTGTTCTCTATGAAATGCCACGTGTCAGCAGTCATGCCAACTGTGATATTTCTTGTATTGATAGAAGTATTTAGAAGGGGCAACAGTGAATTCAGTCAGATCAGGTTAGCAGGAGTTTGCTAGAGAGGGTAGAGAGTTATATTGAGGTATGGGAGTGTAGGCAAATGGATGAACCTTGGAAACCCAACATAGCAATCCTTTGACCTCGACCTGAAAACAGCTATATATCCACCTTTTATCTTACTAATGCTGACTGATTTTAAATCAAAATTATGGCCAAGGTTTCAAGACAATCGAGCAGGCAGACAGGGGCAAAACCTGAGCCGTTTTGATCTGTGTGATTGTCATGACATCAACTGCTAAATCACTGGTTTGATGATTAATCATTGCTACATCTTGACATATAAGCACACGTCACTTTTTTTTTTACATGATGTACAATTTTTTTCATCCTTCAAAGGTGCTAACTACAAGCGAATATCTGCCGTCACTGGTCAAAATACTCAAAGTAAAGCCTCAGGAGTGACATGTTGGATTAACACCCAGCTCAGCATTCTCTCCATGCAGATTGAAATAGAAGTCCTGCATCTTCTCCTGGACTTCAGAAAAGCTCAGTGAAAGACATGGTACATGCACCCATTTTCCTCTTTGCTATCCACTTCCTTTGAAAGGATGACAGCTACATCACAGTGAGTCAAAATTTTGAAGCCAATACTTGGCAGCCCAGCAGTGCTTTTTTTTTCACTGAGCAGCGGAAATCAGGGATCCTACAGACATCACAGGATTCACTTTATTTCCCTCACTGTCTGTGCTCCCTCTGTTGTTATCCTCTGAAGGCTCAGTGTGACCCCCAAAAGCAAAACACACTTTGTTATTATTTTCAATATAAAATATCCATTCAGGGATAACTTGATGCTTCTCAGTGTTTATTCTCCACTCTGCCTACATGGTTCTCACTAAATGTAATACCAATTTAGCATTGTGAAACTGGCACTTCAGCAGAAGCATTCTTGAGTATCATGCCCAATGTTACAGCATTTGAAAGTTAATAAAGCATCTGTGTGCGTGATCATTGTGATGAGTTTAGGTTGTATTTCATAAAGTGCAGCAATGCGTTTTGTCCACAGGATGTTCAATCAGGCAATGGATGGTTCAAAGAGAAAATAAAATCAGAAAGGAAAAGAAAAAGCGGATGAGCAGGAGGGGCAGAGGGAAGATGGAAGGGCGAGGCTTTAAATGGAGGAAGTATAAGAGTAACGGTCTTGGCTGCCCAGTTAGTCTATGAGATGCAGCTACATGCCTCTATGTTGTGTTGCGCATCACTAATCTCCCCCTGCAGACTCACCCGCTCCTGCTGCGGTCATCCCCACCCTGTTCCCCTATTCTCCAGTCCCCCTCCCAATGGCATAAGTCCCATGCCCTTCCCGTAAGCCAGTCCAGTGCCCCACCCCGCCCCAAACACACACACACACACACACACACACACACACACACACACACAGAATCTCACTTGTAGAATCTCACCTTCAAATGCAAGTTTTCACACTGCCTTATCACTTGCAGTGATAAAACTGAACGAGCAAAATCAGACGAATCGATGCATAACTGTGTAAAAACATGATCTCTTTCTCCTCTGTCATGTGTAATGTGGCACCAGTGTGAGCTAACGCCGCTGTTTGTAATCAGACAGAATGCTTTACAGGACATTCACAAGGGTAAGGCCAGGGTTCTCAGAGGTGAGCACAGCTCCAGTGTTAGCCATTCATCACCACAGCAGTGGGGATGGAGGAAACATGCTGTGAATGCAGAGTGGTATTATGGGATGCTGGTCTCCTGATGTTGCCAGTGATAAACATTGAGCCCGAGGCTAACTGTGTCTTCCACCATTATTTAAAGGACTTTGGATTGGAACTCCTCCCCTTTGGCTATTCAGGTTTACTTAGTAAATGGGATGTTTGCTAACAAGCATTAATGTTTCCACAAAATAGATAAAGGACATTATGAATAATGTTTTCCTTTATCTTTGGTCTGTTGACAAAGGAACAGTTTATACTGTATGACTAACAGTAAAATGGTAAAATGAGTTAACTAAGCTTCGTGAAATAAATACATGAGTAGTGAGTTGTGTTCTGCTCAGAAAATTTTGAAATAGATGTTATATTATAGTTAAAACTTACAGGTGGAAAATAAGTATTTTGCTCCAGTGTTTATGGGCAATACAAAGGCAAGAAACATGAAATATTTGTATCTTTGAAATACTTTCATAACTCATTAGCTGGCATGTACAGCACTGGTAGTCCTTGTATAAAGAGCTAATCGTTAATTGATTAGAGAATAAAAGAAAAAAGTCTTCAAAGTGTTTTACTTGAAAATGCCATGGAGACCTCAAAGCATTTTTAAAAGTACATAAAAAATACTCAAGTTCTAGAAAGGAAGGAAGGACAATACCCTGTCAACAAACTGTCTGCAGCTTTATAGAGGAGCTTATTGATTGTAAAATAAATAACTGATAGTATATAATATAATAATATAATAACTTAAGATATTTGACTTGTTTCTCTTTTTCTACTGAATTATTGCAGAAAATATGAGGCCAACATATTGAGGGACAAACTGTTCACATGTTGCACTGTTGCAGATCATGAGTTGAAAGAGCATCTGCTGCAGTGCTATGGAGATGAAGAGGTGGCATTGCATTTAGTGAGAGCTGTTATGGCAAATGTGACCTCTTCAGAGAGTAGAATCCATATTCTGTTATCTATTAGTGCTCCCACAAATCTCAAAACAAGACAGGACAAGAGTTCTGCCAATCAAAAATCATTTTGAAGACCAAAATATACACAAAATATGTTCACAGCAGATCCACGTGTTCGAAACAATAGAAGCGTTAATGCATCAATATTCAACTACTGACTGTTGCAGTTTCATCAAGCTGACTGACCTGAACCTCTGAAAGGATCAATTAGTGATCTTTCAGCTACAACTAAGAACAAACAGTGTCGGTTTCAGTGGATTTCAGACCTTTTGGCCTCGTTTTTAAGCTTCTTGTCACTAATATCAAAAGGACACATTTGACTGCCTTGTAAACACACCTTTTCAAAGTCCCATCCCTGTATCGAGTGGTAGGGCAAAGCAGAAACAATAAATCCTTCAAATTCTGACAAACTCTGTTTCGAAAAAAAAAGAAAAAAAGAAAAAAAAGGGGGCAGTTTCATGATCATCCCTTACAAAATGACATGCTTTCATCCCTGCCACATCCTCCCTTGGTATGTCACTGTGTCTATCTCAGCTTTCTTTTGCCCTCGTTTTTTGCTTTTGGCAGCGACAGACAGGAGACATGAAACATTTCCCCATTTTTTTTTTTTTTTTTTTTTTATCTTTGACAAGCCTTGTGAAGGCAAGTTGGAGAGAGGAGGTGTGCCATTTCTCTCCAACCACCAACCAACAAAACATAACAGCTTCTCTGCACTGGAGAGCTCACCTTTCTCTCAAAGGCCCAAACAGTGGCAACACCTTCTTCAATATTCCCTTTGGAGACCCCGAGACACCTGAGATGAATCGAGAGAAAGGACATCAAGAGCATAGACTGTACTGCATACTTTAGCTATAGCCCCTTGCAGCCAGCATCTTATTTCTTCCTCTGATGTAGAAATGTTGACTGATGGTGAATGAAGGGCTTCAACTGCAGTTTTTCCCCCTTCTTTTCTTTTTTACTTTCTTAATTATTTTAGGACAGGCTGTTATGGGAGTATGAGTGAAATTGTAGTGTAATTTAGCTTTTTTTCCCAGCAAAGGGATTTTGTTATCATCAAGCTGCTGCCTTCTACCCGCTTAAAACCTCCTGCTCACACTTCTTGGTAATAGGCTTGTCTCGGACACAAAAGGCTGAACTTGACATCTACCTTGTGATGTCAATGGTTGTTGGCAGGTTGATAGACAGGCAAGAATGGCAGAGTTGCCCCCTCTCCAGCTAATTAGCTCATAGAAGGAAATGAATGCAATTTCAGCAAGGGTAGCGCTTATCAAAAAATTCCAATCCCCCCGCAGACGTGATGATAGGCATGCCTTTTTACACAAGGCTGGCCTTCGAGGCAGGACTATTATCAGGAATTGGAGCTGTTTGAATGGCCACAATAAACATGGATATATGGTATAAAGAAAGGTCAGGCTTCTTACTCTAAAAGATGTATGAGATCACAGTCGAATGTTAGATATGAGGATAAATTAATATTACAAATGCTCATGTGTGGAGAAGCTGGATATAAGTGTGCACCGTGTCCAGTGAAAGATTAGAGGGGCAAAAAAATTGGGTTTCATGGGACCAAACATTTATCAGCTCAGCTTCCCACCGCAGGAGAAGCCAGACGACCCTGAAAGAGCTGCCAGCGTAGCACAGGGCAGAGCAGAGAGTCTGTTTTGTAATGGATGGAGGATTTTTTCTTTTATATATTCAGTACACATAAACACATCAGAGCACACCTCGCTTGGGGGAGGCGACAGGGGCTGCAGAGAGAGTGTGTAGTGGCATAGAATTACCATGAATAATTAAAAGACTGGTGTGAGCATTCTGGTAGCTCTTTGATTGACTCTGAAAGCCCCAGGAAGAAATTGGCAGATGAGAGCAAACTGCGAAATGGCCAGCTCTTTGCTCTTAGCTCCCTGCCTAAGATTTGCTCTGCTGAAACCTTGAATCAGCAGTGTGCTAGCAGGTCCTTTTTTGTGTCCGCCTGCCCCTGAGTGAGATCCAAATTCTGCACGTCGGAAAAAAAGAAAAAACCTAAGGTGGCATGTGGGCACTACAAGGTGACACACCTGGACTTCTAGTTTTTTTTTTGTTTGTTATTTTTGTTCCTATTCATTGGTGTAATTGAGTGACTGGCACGCCGGTGAAGATGCTAACAGCCTGCTTTGCAATCTAATCCTCATATTTATAACATCCAGTATCGCAACAGAATTATACAATACCAAAAATGGCTGACATATGTCACTGCTGGTGAGAGTGGCCCATGGGGTGTCATCGTCAAATTTGCTGAGTGCACAGGAAGGAGAGGTCAACAGGGACTGGGGCTTGGCAGCAGCCCCTCACCTTCCCAGAGTGTCCGGATGTGGGCGGCATCCCATTACTCATCCATATCATTTTGCCAAGCCAGCACCAGTGTCCTTAGATATGTGACATGAAGGCCATTCAGCTAAATGAAACTCGCAGGTGACTCATGTTGTTCCTGTTATGGGCCAGTGACAATCACCAAGTTTCCTCGATGTGAGCAGTTGTATAACAGTTGTATTGTTAAGGGGTGTGTGGAGGTGTGTGTGTGTGTGTAGGTGGGTGGGTGGTCCATTGCACCACTTTAAATTCTTTGGCATATTGTTTGCTCTGTGGTCTGTTGTGAAGGTCTCTTTGAATCTGCTCATGGTCATTCCTCCTTTCACATTTCCTTGATATCTACCCATTCCGGTTACCTTAAACGTGACTAAAGAACCGGGCATTTCACTTGCACTGTATCTTACAGATTTATTGTAGGAATGTTGCCATATTGTCCAAAAGCAGCAACATAGTGTATACATTGGTATGAGGTACAATGAACATCATATGAGGGAGAATAAGTAAGGAAAAATTAACAAAAGGGACCGGCATTTTGCTTTCTAAATGCTTGTTGCTCCGTGGAATCTGGTCAAATTGTTTAACAGATACCACAAAATGTTTTTATCTCGCTTATGCCATGGTCACATGTGACAATGAAAAGGAAACTGTACATGGGACAGAAATGACCAGCCAAAAATAATTCAATAATCTATCCAATTTCTCTGTTGCCATGGCAACGGTGTAAACAAAATCAATGGAGAACCACCAACCAATCAGAACTGAGTGTTCTCACAAGTCATGGTAGAACACGTAATGGTTAAAAATAAATTTCTCATCACAAACAAGTATTAAAGAACAGTCACTCTCAGTCTGATATGGTTTATATTGTATTTAGGGATGTAACAATTCATTCAGCTAAGGGACTGTGGGTTCACGGTTTGATATTTTCACAGTATTTTGAACAAACACTGAATGAAGACAATTATGACTAAAAAAAAACTTTTTTTATTTCTGAGGGAAAAAGGAAAGGAAAGAATTTTGCAACAGTGTAGCATGAGCTAGAATCCAAACCCGTGCGGTCACATTTACATGGTATGTTTAATAACCCTAACGTCACTGTACATTAATAATTACATATACCAGGGTGAGAAATAGCAGGGTAAGAAATTAACTTTTTTAAGAGGGTAGCTTTGGCCCTTTGATCTGATTTATTTGGGGCATTTTAGTTCTTTATGCAGGCAATTTTATTGTATTTTGAAATGAAATGATACATTTGCATTGCATATTGACAAAAAGCAATCTTCCACTAAGATTTGTTTCACTTTAAATCATTATATACTACACATCCCACACTTCTTTCCCACTGGTGGAAACTCACAGCAGATGTTATAAAAGACGATGGTGCAGTTTTCCCCACCAGTCCATCTTCCACCCTTTGATTGTTGAGTTTTTTTACATTATTGGTTGTTTTATTTTTTTGTTGACATAGTTGTTTATGTGGGGTCGGCATTTTCTTCTGCTGCTAGCTATGTAGTGTGAACACTTTTTACTGCTTCAGGCAGTAATGCATATTCAGTTGTTTTCGGATCACAAACCGTCCCATTTTTCTCGCCCAGAACACACTGGAAAGAATTGCCCGGTCATAAGGCTCCCACGAATCACCTATGGTGGCCCATGGGGAACAGCAGTCACATTACGTGTGACTATTTGACAATTCAACAAATAAAATGTGAATAGGTTGTTGCCCCGGGCTAATTTATGGCCCTGGCATGTAGCTATTCCACTGTATTTTAATTTTTTCCTATGTATATATCAATTAAGTCAATGAATCACAACACCGCATACTGTTTATTTGGTTTTGAATACATAAGCTGACAGGAATGTTCGTTATCTATGGAGTACTTCTGCATTTATCAGAGGCTGCTGAAGCTCTGTGCAGCTCGGTGTTGAAAAGCCTATTCAACTGAGACCTTGCCTTGTCCTTGACCAATCACAGAGGTTAACTCCCCATCCATTATCCAAACACAATAACACAAAATAGGACAGACAAGAAAAAGACACGGGAAAAACACAGGCTAAGCAAACATCTTGACATTTTCCCTCTGGACAATCAATTTCAATTTCTGAAAGGTGTATGGTAAGAAAGGTATGGCTGTTTGTCCATTGCAGTGTGGTCAGAATTCCATATCTCACTACTGCTTCCTATTGATGTGTGAAAGGTTTGACAGTATAATAGAAAAATAAAGAAAGGTGGGTTGGTGTCATGGAGGTGGTGTGGGGAGAAAATGTGTCTATATGTCACTGTCAGTCGTACTTAATACTTCAGCTATATATGACCATGTGATATCTGATTGCAAGCATCTACCTCTATAGACGACCCACAATTTCCTAGTCCCTTCCATACAACCCATGACAAAATGAAGAAAATTTTTGCCTCTGGCAAAATATACCTTGAAAGTAGCTTCGGAGAGAATGGAAAAGGGTGTGTGTGTGTGTGTGCGTGTGTGCGTGTGTCTGTGTGTGTGTGTGAGAGAGAGAGAGGGAGAGAGAGAGTGATGGGGAAAGAAAAAGACAAGAAAGAAAGAAAGAAAGAAAGAAAGAAAGAAAGAGAGAGCACTGTAGGTAGGCAGTGAAAGTAATGGTGCTGTTTATGGATTGAGGCTATTTTGTACATCAAAGTATACAGAAAAAGAGCGAGAGACAGTGGGAGAGAGTGAGAGGGAGAGAGAGAGAGAGGGAGGAGAAAGTCTGCTGCAGGCCATTTGATTGTCATTGCTTCTCCTAGGTCATGTGGGAGTGCACACGCCTTGTTTTTATTCTTTTTTGTTTTCCCTCTTCTGTTCTTCCTTTCTCCCCAGTAATATCAAGCAGCGCTGTTGAAAATGCTATTGACATAAGACTATAACAAGCACAGCTAGCTCTTCTTTGTTGTTTCCATGGATCAAAAACTCCAAATTGCTCTGTGTCCTGCCTCTCTCTGTGTCTCTCTAATATGCCATGTGCGGCCTACCCTTCTAAGCCTTTCATAATCATTTTAAAGTAGTCAGTCTTAATCGCTTCATCCCTCTCCTTAATCTCATCATACCTATTCTTTAATCTCCTCAGAGAAATACTCTGTCTGCATACACAGTTATTCCCAGCATAATGGTTATGGATCTGCTCTAAATATGTATGCTTCATTTTTCTTTTGAGATTTTTTTTTCGTTCTGAGATTTTGATTTCATTATTGTTCACTAATCTGGCTAACCACCAAACATCTGTGCAGGTTCTCCACACACACAAATGTCCAGCTGATATCTCAGGATGCACGGGATATGTAGCCGACTGTCCATTTCAGATACAGGGTTTATTTATGCTTCAGAAATTATGGTCTTCAAGCTGTCGAGTGACAAGTGAAAGAAGTGAATGGAAATTAACCAGTGAAGGCCCGTCGTATTTTGATGTACATTACATGCACGTTCATCACTAAGACACAAAATGGAGCCTCTTCCTCTGCCTTGACACTCTGGAGTGTCCTTCAGGTCTCCTTCCAGCGTCATGTGTGAGAGCCTGTCCAAAGAGATTTGACAAGGGCCCTGCAAGGAGAAGGAAATAAAACCCAGAGAGATGAGGCAAACGTATTAATCTTGTTAAGTTAAACGCCGGCCCCCACCTCCTCCTCCTTCTCCTCCGCTCCTCCACTCCACTCCTCTCCCCGTTCCCCACCCAGATAATGTGCAGCGCTCGCAGTGAAAAATCAGCTAATTTCGGACAGACCACGACTCAGTCTGGGCTTACAGAAGCTCCTAGGGTGGTGCTGAGCCTCGCACTGCTCCTCCATTAGCCAAACCCCCACCGCTGTCTCTGCTGCTGCTTCCATCTGACTCTCTCTGTCTCTCTCTGTCCCTCATCTTCAGTCTCTGTCTGTGTCTCGCTCTCCGACATCCACACACACACACACACACACACACACACACATCCACACATTTACAGGAAAGCACACACACACATTTATCTCAGCTCCTCATCCTCTGTCCATCCATGACCTTGAGATGTATGATGGATGCCGGTCTTTGACGTAAGTGAGTTTTAAGTTTTAGATTGACGGGACGGGACGTATTGATTATATTACTGAGAGAGGGAGAGAAGGGAGGTGAAAGACAGACACACAATCACACAAATTAGAGGGAAAAAAAGCCCCAAAAAACAACAAAAAGAGAAAGAAACGCTACCTGATAATCTAAGAGTGTGGGGGAAGCAAGTGTAAAAAACCCCCAGCTGATGGACAATGTTTCCCCCTTGTGGTGCTGGCAAGCAGGTAGGGTGTATTTGTCGTGTGTGTGTGTGTGTGTGTGTGTGTGTGTGTGTGTAACCCAGGTGGAGCGGCTGTTGAGATGGGGGAGGGAGGTTGCTGAGTGCGGTGACTGTGTTCCCTCTGGAGAATATAAAGGGCATGGAAATGAAGCCCAGTGTGCAGGTTTGGTCACTGATGGCAGATTTCTCCCTCTTACTCTCTGTAGCCTCTCTCCTCTCTCTTTGTCTGCCCTTCCATTTCTCTCTCTCACTCTCTCTCTCGCTCCATCACTCTCTCTCTCTCTTCCTCTCTCGCTCCATCACTCTCTCTCTCACACACACACACATACACACACAGACACATACGCACACACATACGCACTACAAACTACACGCACACACACACACACACACATACCTCTCTCTCTCTCTCTCTTGCTCATATACATTCTTGGATGGAAACACTTTACGCATTCATGAACATACAAATGCACATATGCGCACACACACACACACACACACACACACAGACTTCTAACCCTTACCTCTGCCCCTCTCTCTCTATCTATCTCTCTCTCTCTCTCTCTCTCTCTCTCTCTCCATCCTCACTCAAATTCAAATCCAAATATCCTTAATTAGCACGAAAAGGAAACAGAAATGTTACAGGTGTGATTCATGCTAGCCAGGAGCTTTCTTTCGGGTCGAGTCTCCTCCCCGTCTCGAAACACACAGTCCTGTGTCTCACAGCTGCACCACTGATTGAGCCAGTTCAAAGGGGCTCTCTTGAAATAGATGAAGGACAGGATTTCTTTTGGATTAAACAGCCTCTTAAACACCATTGAAATATATATACGTGTTAGTCCTGTATACACAATAGTAATGATATCAGGGAATGCAAAAGAAAAAAATTGTACAAATACATAACCATTTCGTATGTTATGAGAGCAGTATATTCAATTTTTCTGCGTCTGTCAGTATGGCAAATGGGGGAGTCTTATCAGTCATCGCTGGCATTTGTTATTGGCAGGCCTGCATCCAGTGCAGGAAAGCATAAAATGGCTCAGTTTGAATAATTCTTGAGTGAGTTTCTCTGCCAAGCCATGCTTTCTAGTGGTATATTGTCTCCGCCAAGTAATGAGATTATTCTTTAGCTTAAGTGACCAGTGAAAAGCCTACATCTCTGTCATATCCTGATAGATTTCCTTTTAGTTCCTCTTGACTCTGGATCTTCTTTCTCCTTCAGAACAATAGAGGTCAGAGTGCTAATGTTGCCCACTGCTTTGCAGAGAAAGAGAGACAGAGAGACAGAGACACACAGAGAGAGAGAGAGAGAGAGAGAGAGACAGAGAGAGAGAGAGAAGAGACAGAGAGTCGTAGAAAAAAGAGAGAAGGGAAAACCTGTCCAGCCCTGACAAGGAGCTGCAGGAGATAGACACATGTCTAATGGTTGCTGGTGCAAAGTGTGTGTGTGTGTGTGTGTGTGTGTGTGTATTCAGCAAATACGCAAGCATATGGTCACTCTGCGACTGTACAGATGCCATTAATGCTGTGTGGCACTGAGAGGTTTGCCTCTGAATTTGTATCTGGTGCTCATTCTACAGTGCCTTGATGGTGCCGCCTGCCTCCACCATTACGCTACTGGTTTTAAGCTCTTAATGATGACACTGTCCCACTAAAGTTGGAGATTATTCCTTGCATGTGCAAGAGAGATAGGACAGATTATCTTTGCATAGATATCTCTACACTACTGTAACTTAGCGCTAGTGCTCTCAGTTTCCCTGGCAGCCTAACGCTCAGCTGCATGCTGCTGAAAGCTTTAGTTTATTCATGATATCAGAACGTGGCGCTTTCCTGCAAGCTTTTTAAAATGAGTTACATAACAAAACAACTGCAGTGCTAATGCTGCTAACATCAACACAAACTGTATTCAGTTTGACATCAAAGATACAGTGAGACCATAGAGCTGTGAATATATGCTCTTCAGCGACCTCATATGAGGATTAACTCTATTTTAGGTCAGATAAAATCTGCTTATTATAGATGGCATAAAAGTGTCATTCCTCCTGGGGAAACTGAGATCAAGCATGCAGCAGAGACTGACCACTAACACCACTGATAGAGAACTAAAGAACTAGGGCTCTCTCTCTCTCTCTCTGTGTGTGTGTGTGTGTGTGTGTGTGTGTGTGTGTGTGTGTGTGTGTGTGTGTGTTGATACGGTTGTAGAGACGGGGAAATATTTCTTTGCCGTATAGTGAAAACCTAAAGGACCTTTCAAAACACTCAGTTTGACTTATTGATACAAAACTTTTTTTTTTCTTTCAGTGTGTTGCTTTATGTGCCATGGTCCTTTAAATGGCCCCTGTTAAAAGTATTGATAAAATATTGGCACATTGACTAATAATAAGGCCATTAATCAAGAGCGGAAATATGAGATCTCACACCCAATCAGCATCCAGGTAATATAGGCATGAAGAGAGATTGTGGCTTCCAAATGATCTACAAGTATTCAATATTGACTCTGTAACTGATTTGGACTCGCACATTCGTACCGAAATGCCTACTCTATCTTAAACTCTGTGCGTTGACTCGCTATCAGGTCAAATAGCGTTGGAGTGTGCGTTTGAAAATGGATGAGTTTGAAGAGATGAACACTGAAAGGCCACTGAGAGTCCAGGAGAAATCACAGGGGGCTTGACATTCTTTTGCTAAGAGAGAGGCAAGAACAAGTACAGGAGAATAATTGGAGTACAAGTGCTAGACTTGCATTACCGGATCATGAGGGTAAGTGCTTGGGAGTTTGTGCGTGATTGTGTGTGTGTGTGTGTGTGTGTGTGTGTGTGTGTGTATGTGTGTGTGAGAGAGAAGGAGAGAAAGATAGATAGAGATGGAGACAGAAAGACGGAGATAGACCCAAAGCTTTGCTGGGTATCTGGAGAAGTGAGAGCAAAGACAGTAACATGACCTGAAACCAATGTCTCACAGCTGTTGAGAGAGAGGGGACCAAATCTCTTGAGAGGTGTCCGGGGTTAACAGCCAGCTAAATGCCCAGTGTGTGAGTGTCATCGAGCCCATTACCCCATTACACCTCCCTGAGATTAATGGAGATGTTTGGTGTCCCACACATTGCGCTGGCGATGGTAGACTGCATCCACCCATAGCCTTCTCTAACAGACAGATTAATTGTTCTCTGAGAGGTGACAAGTGTGTTGAAGTAAATCTTGTACAATTGCGTTGGCTTTGACAGTTTAAGCGGGGACAGGTTTCTGTGGTTGAAACAGCAGCATATTGAATTCACCAGTGTGTATTATCCCGTAGAAGTGTTTGTGGTTGTTTTTTTTTTAACTTGTGATGGCAACATAAGGCAACACATTGCAAACAAAAGTTGTTCATTTTTATTTTCATTCAGCTCGGTTGTAGTAAAAGAGTTGCAGAATTTCCTCGCCGGGAACATGACATCTATTCTCCGGTGATATTGAGAGTTAGGTTGTTGATCAAAGAGCAAGGAAACCATGAGATCGAGAGACGGAGCAACTATAAAAAGGAAGGAAAACTCTCCTTCTTGCGGGCATATTTTGACAAAACAATAAAGCAACCGAAAAATAAAATAAAAACAGAATTAACACCAGAATTACGAGACAAGAGAGAAATCCTCTGTAGACAAACATCAAAGCTCATATGATCTCTCTGTTTCTGGAAAATTCTAAGAAAAGCCTATGTTTGATTGAATGTTTCAATAGTAACAACTTTACTCCTGGAATAACAATTACCTCATGGTAATGCTGATGGGGCCTGTCAGTAACATTTCATTTTTAGCCAAAAACAGTACACTGAATAACATTATATGATTAAAGAATGGTCAACAAGTTGCCCGGAGAACGTAGAATCCAAGAAAACTAACTGAAATTAATGTGTAGAAGAATTAAAAGTGAACAAGAACTATTTCCCTCAAGGAATCTTGAGTGGCAGGAAACTTAAACTTGAGAGTTACCCAGGCTATAGGGAAGTAATGCTGTTTTTTTTAACAAAGTTCCAGTGCAAGGAAACACAACTATAACCTTAAAAGCACTTTGACTTCAGTGGAGATGGGAAATAGTTAACATTCTGAATTCTCAATCCTCTGCCAGTCTTCACTAGTAACTGAATTGATTTATTGCCTTTTGTCTTAACACCACATACTGTCAGTTGAAGAAAAAAAAAAAAAAAGAAGCCTATTACCATTTCAGAGCGAGATGTTTCTGTTCACATCTAGCACTGCTAACAATGATGCTAATTCGGCGTAAAAGGCCACAAGGTTTGTTCATCATGAATCTTCAGACCTCAGAATTGGGATCTTTTCCGATGGCGCAGAGAGAGAGAGAGAGAGAGAGAGAGAGAGAGAGAGAGAGAGAGAGAGAGAGAGAGAGAGAGAGAGAGAGAGAGAAAGAGAAAGAGAGAGACTGATTGGTAGATAGAGAGTGTGTGTTGCTTCGGCAGCTGACAGTTGCAGTGAAGGGTTATCATGATAGCCATGCATCCAGCACCGTGGAAAACACAAACTGTCACACTTATATCACTTTTACCTGTCTCAGTACACATGGAAGGACTCTCTCTCTCTCTCTCTCTCTCTCTCTCTCTCTCTCTCTCTGTCTCTCTCTCTCTGTCTCTCTCTCTCTCTCTCTCTGTCTACCTATAGGTCTCCCTTTCCCTATCTCTTCCTAAAAAGCCCTCTTTATTTATTTCTCAATTCTTTATCTTAATTCTCCAAGTGATTATACCATCAAATATTGAGTGCAGAAACCGAGCCCATCAAACCAATGTTTGAGAGATATCACTGTTCTCTGCTGCACTGTTTGAATTAAGCACAGCATTATTTCCCAAGACAAATCATTAAGAATTACAATTTTTTTTAGATGTACTTGAGACAAATAGAATCTTAGGAGCCTGAGTGTTTTACTCCCTCTTTGGTTTGATAAAATAGATGATATACTTGAGAGGATGAAAGACCGAGACCTCTCTGGATCTGCATTAATTAGGTATATCAGTTTTGCCTGAGATTTTGATCACCTTGGGTAAGTCTTCACTCCACGCTTGTCATGTAAGGCTGCAATGTAAACCCATTTGTATGTTCAGTGGTAATGCAACCATCAGTTTTAAGCAGCCATGCCTGAAAGACTGCTCTTCTAAAAATCTCTTTGATGTGTTTGTGCTAGATCTTATGATTAGCAAGACTTTTTGGAGACCGGAGCATGATAAATGCCTAGAAAGTGACCCATAAGATGAAAACCATTGATAAGTGAAGGATAAAAATTCTTAAAGCTGTCATTTAAACTGAAATGGAAAGTCCTCAATCCGAGGAAAAAAATAAAATATTTGGTTACAGGTCAATCCTGTTTCTTTGATTGCATGGATTGCTGGGTCTAATAACCAAATTGCCTTGTGAGTCTAGAGAGCTGACCTCAGCAGAGAATTGACTTTACTTGAGGCGATATCCTACTCGATCATAATGGATAAGTGGGCTTCACAGTCTGTTGGGGACTGTGCGATTGTTGTTTTGTTACCTTATACATTTATTAAATGCATCACAGGAGGTTACATGGAATTTTCCCCACTGGCCCATACACATTCACACCATTCTGTTGAACTTTTCAAAATGCAAGCACCTTATTTACATGAAAGACAATGGAGAGCGACTGCAGGAAAAGTTCAATTTTTGGAAGGAGCACACATGATATGGACTGCTTTTTTGTGACTAACCACTAGTAAGAAGAGGTGGGGTTTCACAGTACCTAGGCAGCTGACAGTTTACGACAACAACCAGAATGAAAATGGGGAATGTAGTGGATAAGTTGGTAGTTGCTGTTACTCTGATCATAATGAGTCAGTGTACAGCACATTGACCGTGTTGTGGAGTTTCTGCGTGTTTGAAGGTTGGACATAAGTACTGTTTGCTGATAGTGGCAGCTGGTCATTATGGAGACAAAGTGTCTTGCGACCCGCTTTTCAACTTATCAACACAAAATGCAGTTGTGACAGCGCATTTTCTACAAAAAAGCAGAACAGTGTGAGCTCCCCCTTATACTACAAAATTTAGCTTTTTATTTGAAAGGTTGAGTTTCACTAATTGTAAAGATCAGAACAAGGCAGCCTACTGATGAACAGTACAGTGTGCCTCAATTTGGTCCAAGCAGAGTCCTTAGGCTGCCACTCAACACAATGATCTACAAAACCTTCCAGCTATAATAACCTTTGAGGAAGAGAAACCTTTGTGGCCAGCAATTTTGCAATGACTCACTGATGATGCTCAGCAGACGAAAGGGAGAATTGATTAAAATGACAAGAAAGGAAGTTTTAAAGAGATTCAGGTCTGATAGGTGTGTGTGTGTGTGTGTGTGTGTGTGTGTGTCTGTGAGTGTGTGTGTGGTTGTGGACATTGTATTGGCTTCATACTAGAAAAAGTTTTGCAGGATTTAACAATATATCATTTGCATTTTAATCCTACTGTTGTTGTACCTATGTCTTTGTCATGTTAATGAAAAATGCAATTTAGGTGACATCAACAGGATAGATAGATAGATAGATAGATAGATAGATAGATAGATAGATAGATAGATAGATCGATCAAGTGATTACTGGGGTGGGAGAGGTGTAACTGCCATGAGATTTGAGTCATTTTGGTTGTAAGGAAAGCCTCAATGGAATCATTTCTCTCTTTATTCTGTTATTAGACCATATTAAAATGGCTGTCAGGTCAGGAATCTGACCTTCCTCTGATTAAAATGATGATTAAAAGTGCTCATCAACTAAAGACAAAAAAGGATTTATCCTCTATTTGCCCAAATGAGATTAAAGGTAGACTTGCCCTCTTCCCTCCCAGACTATTGTCATCCTGTCTTTTATTCAGAGCTTATCGAAAGAAAGGTTCCATGGTGAGATTGAGATAGGCATGAGTCTCCTGGATGTTCGCTACCCATATTAAGCCTGTCTGAGGACGTGGCTACTTGTCAGATCAGGTCATTTTAATTGATTTATCTGCCTGGCACAGCTGCGTGTGCACTACAATCTATCTTGTTTTAGAATGCAATTTTACTGGCTGCGTCACAACAGCTCCCTGAAAGAAAATCAATATATATATTTTTTTTTATTTCAAAACATGAAACGCCAAACTATATACCTGCTGCGCAATGCTTCACTCAGTGGCTGGCATCATGTAACACGGTGAAATGGGTACATTTAGGTAACTGTAATGGACGGGCTGCTGAATGTGTAGCCGATTCAATGTGAATAATCAATGAGACGCTAGAACAATATGATACCGAATGGTTTAAAACATGAGGTGCCATTTGATTTAACACTGACACTCAGAAGTCTTCTGAAGTGGCATCACTACATGGGACATGACAAATTTAATAGCTCACGCCTCACATTGTTTTTAAAAATAGTACTTGCGAATAAAGAGTATATTGCATTTTCTCCAGGTCTGAGATCAGTCTGAGGAATGGAGTGAAACAAACAAGAGGAATACTGTCAAACAAAATGATCGGTCTTTACCTTGACTCATTTGATGATCATAAACTGCCAGTCTTGTAATGTAAGGGAGGGCTTTTTCCTTTCACTCTCCGACCTGCAGATACTGAACCGTTTGCCTCAGGTCTCTCATGGTGTCCGTCGGTTTTGTTGGTCGGAGCATGTTTCTGAAGTGGACTAGACCCCCGCACGAGCCCCCTTTGCTACCATGCACTGTTTTACTGTGCATTTTCTTTCTCAGTTCACTCCTTTCTATCTATCACTGAACCTGCCAGGGTGAGAGGAGGTATTATACACATCACTACCCTTCAAATAGAAACTGGAGCAGGAGACTGGTATGGTGCCGGAGAGAGACAGGGCTTCACACCATCATAGCCTGTCTCAGGAGAAATTCAGCTGAATTTATCTGAACAAGGATTTATCTCTTTTTCGCTTCTCTACTTACAGTAACTTGTAACAAAAAAAAGCACCTGGTTTCCAAAGTGTCTGCAGGAATCCTTACCGTGCTAAAAACACTTGTCAATCACTGTTAACATTTTATCAGCGGGGATTTTTTTGATGATCGATAATAAATTCTCAGATCATTTTAGTTTGATATTGTCAGCCAATAAATTTGCAACAATAAGAATAGATGAGAAAAGATAAGAATAAAATCAGCATTCAAGGGCGTATTATGTATCTGTTATAAAACTCTTACATCATCCCTTTTCCAACTCTTTCTTTCCTCTTCTTTATTCATAGTTTGATTATATTCTATTCAAAACAGGCAAAGAAAACAATGACACACACAGTAGAGTGAACACTACAAGTGAGGACAGAAACTAAAGCTAGTTAAATGGCTTGCTGGAGCACTTTACTTGAAACCCTTTCACTAACACACTCATAATACCTAAATATAAGCCTCATTACAGCTACATGGCATGTTTTGGAATACTGATTCATGCCTTATGGGTTTGCTTCATAGTGTTCATTTGATGCCTCAGTCATTTGTGGCGTAGCTGTTGGTAGGTGGTAAATTAGGTGAACATTTCAAAGTAAAAATCCTCTTAAATTCTCAAAATTCACCTGGCAATTTCCGTTGCCAACTGAAAAAATATGTCAGAGGGGGCTTAGCCATGAAAATTGCGGAATGTCCTACAGGGGGATATCTCGATTAGGGCATCAAAGATTTATACATTGAGATATTCCATTTTGGTGAATGCGGACATGAAGTGCTGTCATTATAATTGGCAAGATGAAGTGACCCTTTGACCGCTGCAGTGCAAGCCCAGAAAAAATGGATTGGTAATGTAAATAATATAAAGCGGTGGTGTATTCAACAAAAAACATGTGATGTCTGAACAAAACAGCTCCATAACACTGTACAGATTTTCATGACTAACCCATCATTTGATTTTTAGCACAAATTTGCAATTGCCAGGGAATTTTTATTTAGAAATTGACATCTAATAATTTGACACATTTTCCCATTACTATGTCACAAATGACATTAGCATGACATAACCACTTTCTGCAATCTGCCACAAGGCTTTAATCCAAATTCATGAATGTGTCCTGTAGCTGTTTTAAAACCCAGTTAAAAAAAAAAGAATGTGTCAAGTTACTGAGTATTGTACATCTCTATGTTCTACATCTACAGATTTATGAAATGGGAGACTCTGGTTAGCATACTGTAGACTGCAGTACTGCACAGCAGCAATGTAACTAGTTTCCAGACAGCACACTCAAAGTATCATGCAATTCTATATCTGACCCACTATAAATAAGCTACCATAATATCCCGTCAATGATAAAACCTGGGTTGGCAGATGCACTCATTTATGTATTCAATAATGCAGGATGGATGAGATATTTTTATGCGGAATGGCTTCCATAACTTCTTTCCTCACTATTTTCACTTTAATTATTTTGAAACAAGAGTGTGACATACAGGGGGAGAAGATCTTATTGTAAATTCATGAGGTGCTTATACTGGAAGCTGTGCTATATTAGGTTTTAGACAACATAACCTTTGTGTGACTAGCCTATACTATTGAAGGACTTTAAGCATTGTTACATGTGTTAGTAAAAATAAGGAAATTATTATTGTTGTGATTAAGTCACATAAATAATGTCACATGATGAAATGTTAAGCAGAAAGTCGGTCAAGATAATATGATTTGTCCAGACCATTACAAGTCTGGACAAATTATTGATGTAGATTGAATTCTACTATAGGTTACATATCCTGCTGTTGCACTTCCCTATACTCCCTGCATAATCTACTTGAACCGCAACTCAATTAGAGTTGGACATTAACAGATGTTTCATAAAAAAACACAAGAGATAATTATATTATATTAGTGAATGGGAAAATCAGCCTTATCCCTTACCTAATCTCAGAGACTAAAGGAAGAATTTCCTGTCTTTCTCTATAGCTGATGATGTGATTGATGAGATAATAGAAATTATCATTTCACCACGTGGAACAGATGGATATGGAGAAGCAGAAAAAAAATGACTCTTCAATATTTCATTGCAATTTCTTAGTATGTTTCTGTATAATTTCCCTGGAGCTAAGTAGACGGACCTGTCAGTGTCCAGCTCTCCTCCTCCATCCCACTCACTCGGTGCTTTCTCCCTTGTTCCCCATACACAATGGATAAGCTGCTGGCTTTGTCCCTCTGGGGCTTTTTGAATCACTTGAAGACAGCCAGAACAGACACCTCCAGCAATGGCAGGGCAAAGCATGTCTGTGCAGACTAAACACACTGTCTGCAATAGTCAGCTATGGTTTAACCGATCAAACAGTTCAAAAGATGGAAGGATGCTTATGAATAGAATATAAGTTCAACATATGGAGCAGTCAGTTAGTTCAAATGAAGCATACAATGACATGTGCAAATGTTTTGCAGGCATAAGATCCTAGAGGAGAGCTCATTTATTGATGGGATTTTGAAATGTTGGATGATAAGTAACACCATCTTTGCCATCAGTGCTTGAAAGCTAATAAGTACTTGAGATATTTTCAAAGGGGTTATTTTGATAGGCAGCTCTGAAATTCATTTTGCAGCAGACATGATTTTGATCGATCAAATGACTAATGCAGATAAACTGCATTAATTACAAATCACAGTGTGACAAATTACTGCTGTCATTTGGTGAAAAATTCAGCTACTTTTGGGTTCAACAACTGCACTAATGGCCTCAACTTGCAGCAAGAGTGTGCAGTCAATCTATTTATTCACAATAACGCCTTGCTTTTTTGCACTGTGCCGCCTTTGAAATCAAAAAAATTAAATGAAGGAAAGGGAAACAACAACAACATGAAAAACAGCAATATAGCAATAAATTGCAGTGGCTCACAAAGCGAAATGAAAAAAAGGCATAGGTTTGAAATTCCCCAGCTTGTTTGTCTGGCTGAGCGGCCTTAATTTGGTTGTATTGCATTTATGCCTCATGGTTGATACTGAGCAAGATGAATCATTGTAAAATATGAGACAGATCAGCCTCTTGTTTCCTGGAGGTAAAAGCTTGGAAGACCGCTGGTAAATACACCCAGAAGAGAGCATGTCCTCTGAGACAAAGACGAGTAAAAGGGAGGGAAAATGATAGAAGGCTTAGGGTAGAAGGATGGCACACATATATAGAGCTAAGTGCTGTTCCTCCCAGCTTGGCATATCTGCAGCACATCTTATATAGTTGTGTGATAGTACGTAGAATATTGTGTGCCTCACATATGTCCGTGTGCATCCATGTGCTTTTGTGTGTGTTTACATACGTGTAATTGTATGATTTCAAGGATTCTTAATTGCTTTAACTGGAGAGGGAAAGGGGAGAGAGGTTAGCATGGATGAACAGGGTCTGGGAAAGGTTTGGGTTATTTATTTAATATGTTGTACAGTAGTGCATGATGAGCTATCTTCAGGACCTCACATTTTGCCAGACTCCTAATCTCCTGTCTGTCATCTAGATCATCTGAAAGTGCTGAGAGTGTGACCCCCATCCAGAATGTTTGAAATCAGAGCAAGATCTTTGCAATTGTAGCACATTTCTGAGGCCAGCTAATACCCTCAGTACAATCTGCGTGTTCCTGATAATGGCTTGTAAAATCTTTCATCTTGACATAAGCTGGCATATGCTGAGTGGTTCTGCATGTTTATCTTAAAGCAACAAAGGCAAGGCCAGAACATGTAAGGTAATCACTTCAAAGACCTCTGTGCTTGACTCCAGCTTCAGATCCTGCTTCCTTTCTAATCAGCAGTTGACCGTGTGGGCATTATGTGCATCTGAAATTAGTTTGCAAGATGTTGTTACAATATGGTGGGAGAGGCAAATTGGGTCTTTGCTCTTGAGAAATGTTATAGAAGAAAATAAGCTTTGAAAAAGATGCCCTAAATTAGTCCAACTTTTGATGACCCTCTCTTGAATAATCACTAAAAACTTTTACTGTTTAGACTGGCATTATGTGTGAATTATCATGTACCAATTAAGAAAGGCAGAATGGAAATGGCAAATTTTTCTGAAAATTCCGCAGTATTTCAAAAAAGACACTGATTATGACTGACTTGAAGTGGAAAAATGATTGAAGGTAAAAAATGCAATAAAAAGTGATAAAAATGCATTTGTCACATAGATAATGGCATTCCGATGACAAAGGCTATCTGTAAAATATCTGTCCACCCATTTTCCACCAAGTTTCTGTTACACGCGGCACCCAATTGAAGGCAGGCATTGTGGATGTGTGGACATTAGTTTGTGCATGAGAATACTGCCAAGTGCACGTCTTTGTTTTCATCTTTGGACAGCATGAAATACGACCAACATTAGCTGACATGAAAGAACAATGACAAGTTGCCCACGAATCAATTCTTGAAAGACTTTCCATTTTTCTGATGGATGTGTCTTCTGACATTATGTTCTGCATTCACTATGCCTATTTATTTGCTTAAATCCAACTGAATGCACCTTACTTGCATTTTATTTTTTGTGAAATTGCATAAGTTGACTGAACATTTGTTTGACAGATAGAAACATAGCAAATGGACCTCTATAAACAGGTATGAGAACGGGAGGTTGTCTAATAAACTCCTGTCCTGTCTCTCTCATCCAGAGGGTAGATGGGGAGTGAAGATACCGACCCTCTTTGAAAGAATACCTTGCTCACTAAGCTTTGGTTTGGATGTCACTGGGCCAAAAAAAAAGCAAATGGTACTATTCCAGGAAATGCTAAAATGACCTGAGGTCGAAGCAAGGCTTAAAAGCAAGCTTTTTCCTGTAGCTCTTGGTGAGTAGCTTCACATGAACAGAGTGAGGGAGGAAAGACAGACAGATGTGACTGGGCATGAACCTCCCCTGTCGAGTAATGAAATTAAATGACAGCTCTTAGTGAGGGAGGGAGACAGAGAGCGAGAGAGAGAGAGAAAGAGAGAGAGAGTGAGTGAGAGAGAGAGAAAGAGAGAGAGTGAGAGAGAGGATGGGGGGTGGGGGTAGGGGGTGATTTTGTCCAGCCAGGAAATTGAAGCCATCACAAGCAAATTGAGTTCAGGTCCTTTTGGTGGGCAAGAGCAGACCAATCAATTTGGCCTACTACTCAGTGCCTGTCAGCCTCACAGAAGGACACCTTGGCATCCAATAGGAGCACAGTAAACAACTGAAACCCTGGCTCAGTTAGTCTCAGCTAACAGCTAGCTATCCATAGTAATTTCTCCTCAGGGGAAACGTAAATATATGACAGTACTGTGCATCATTCTCATATGAGCTGCAGAAATGGTGCTACTGCAAGCCACTGCCTCTGTTGGTGTGGAAACTGATTAGTGGCTACCAAGTTAATGGTTGGAATAATTCCTGTAACGGTGGTAGCCTATGTGTTCATGGTATGACTAAAGACATTGCAGACACAACACTTGTTGCTAGATGTGAAAGCCTTTCATCTTCAGATTTCTCGCAGGACATAAATAAGGTAAATGCAAAACAACCCTCAATCTGTGGTTGTAAATAAATCCTATCAAGTCTCTCTAGGTTGGAACCACATTTTAATGAGTCTTGTTTGGCCTTTCCCTTTTGCTAATCTTTGGACAGCGACACAACATTCTTGCTAATTATCTCGATTACACAGCAGGACTGCACTACATCACAGTTCTGAGGCAACAGTCGACGAGGGGTGGAATCATACAACCCCAAAGGCCTAATTATCTCTGTTGGTTCCCAATTAATCTATTAAGTTGTTTTGGCTCAGCTGCAAGACCTGAGGCACCATTTTATATACCAATACATTGCACCATCACACAGCCATATTACGTGAGCTTTTGTTTTATAGTGATTCAGAGTGTTAATACTGTAAAGTTCTGCCCTTTGTTTCACCTTCTAAGTGTCTTAACAGACATATCCAGGAATCTATAAGCCTAATTAATACTGTATCTCCAAAGTATTCTCGGTCGAGTAACTGATTAAATATTTACAGTAAATAATTTATGGACATCACAGATCTGCAGAAAAATGGCACTCCAGACCCTTGGATGCACATAGAACCTACTGTGGCCTTGTAGCCTCTCAGCTTTCTGCCTCCACTGGCTTAATATGATGGAGTAGCAGGGCTTACCATATGTAAAACTGCGCTGATGGTATTGATGACTTGCAAAGCAGTCAATAATCGTTTATGTGATAAGCCACTGGACTTGGGTGGAGGCTGAGAAAGGCTTCAGGGCCAAGAAATGTTATGAGATTCATGATGTTATAGGCTGTAGACATTAAGTTTGTTTACACGCTATACTGCGATGAGACATTGTAAGAGTCAGCTCTTGTGAATCATTGTTGGGATATTGCAACTGTCTCTTTCAACTAATATCTTGACTTCCATCCTCAGTTTTCCAGTCCTTTCTCCTTCCATTCCCATTTTCGTCACACCAATATTGTCTTTTCCCCCTTGCTATTCTGCCATAAATTGGTAACAAGGGATAGTGAAAGGAAAAACCAATATACGTTCCTGCTTTATTTGATGGCAGTGCTATGTCCCAGTTGGAATATTATTTGGCAGGTTGTGAGAGAGTCCCATGTGAGCACATGCAAATTTCCAAACACTTATATATCAAGCTGACAGTAGATGCTCTGAGTCTGTGCCATTTAGTTTTCTTTTATATGGGTAGGGGATGGGGGGTTGGGGGTAACCATCTTCACAAAAACAGCTGAGCTTGTGTTACAGCTTATGTAACTCACAGACATCCTTGTTTTTCTCTCTCTAGGGATTTTATTACCAGATGTGTAATAAGTTATTGCTCCAGGATATTCTTGAATAGCAAACATTTCGTGTGTATATCCAAAACTTGGAAAGCACATCTTTATTCCAAACCCAAAAATATTAGTTATGAGGAATGGCACCTTAATATTACAGGGCTGTATGAAAAGACTACAACTTGAACCAGGACAAATGCATGTGACTTACTCTGATTTTGGGATTGTTCAGAAGTAATCAAAGGAGGTTTGGATGGGTCTTGACTATATAACATACTGTTTGCGCATGAATGTAGGCGGCAAGAAGTGTGCATAGTTGAGATCTGAACAAAATGCCACACTACAAAATATTACATTTTTTCAGCCATGCTAGCAATCTAGCATTATTTCTCTGCTTTCAACTGGGGCAGGTGTTTGAAACCTTTTCTTAGATGTCCCATTACTTCTCTATAGAGTCCCATTATACCTTCCAAATTTGTAGCATAGGAAGTGACTCAGCCAGCTATTTCAGGGGTAATGAGGGAAGCTTTTTTTTTTTTTTTGGCTCAGGGAAGGTCCACAAGATTGATACAATACAAATTTGCACTGTTTTCAAACCATTTAGAAACCATTTAAATTTGACATTTTTCACAATATTTTCTTTGGGTAGCCCATCTTCAAGTGTGTTCATCTGACATGAGAAGAAATGCATGATGCTCTTTGGCTGAAGAATGATTTCATTTCCTCTATAATTCATCAAGATTTGTTTTGAAGTTTTATTATCTAAATTCTAGAATTACCTATTCTGTCAAACATTGTGGGCTCAATATCCAAGGGACAATCCAATATGTACCAGTAAGGATTGGACTGAATGTGGATGGCATGTGGAATATGGTGGAAACACAAAACTGTTGCATCAAACTAAGTCATTTTCAACCTGACCAAATTGAGAAACAAGACCATCCTTTGTATCCAGACATGCAATAACATGCCCACTGCAGCTCAGCCTATAGGTTTTGAGCAACTTTACATCCCATAATACAGCCTATCATTTTAATATTTTAGAGAGAAGAAAACACTTAAAGCTTGCTTTGTTGTACTTACAGTATATCATTTAAGATCAATTATAGAAAACATTACGTTACAGTCTTTAATTTTTTTCAAGCCTACAGAAAGGGTGATAAAAAATGTCTTGATGTGAACCATCAATACTTTTGTGTGTTGCTCTACATTTCTTCATATACCTCACAAAATAGACAATGAATGGTTCCTTACATAGACGTAAATAAAATCTTAGTGGCCCATGGATGGAGGTAACATCACTCACGTTTTCTCTCTAGCAAATCTAGTCTCCATCCCTCTCCATGTTCAAAATAAAGCAAAATAAAAGGTGTCATTTGTAGAAACGCAACAATGCTGAAAATTGCATCTCTGCTACTGTATATAGAAATATTAGGTTGCTTTGGTCTACATTTAGGCTGAATGATTTTCCATCATTGCTGATTTGGAAAAAAGGACAGAAAGAGAAGTGTTCATTTTCTGTCACAGTGTCCCAAAATGCAAACATGCAGACGATCACATACAAACAAAAACAAATTATACACTGCGACACACTATCCACCGCTTTGCATTATGCTGGCGCCTTGCTTTCACTGGGAACTGTTGGAGGAAAATTGCTGGCTGCTTGGCAACCAAACAAATGGAAAAAAGGTCTGGGTGATTCTTATTTTCCAGATGATTAGCTGCAACAGAAATAATTGTTGCTAAGATCATTGACCATAAAATTAATTATTAAGGCCTGAGCTTAATTGTATTTCCCTCACTGTGACTGTCCTCCCAGAAAAAGTTTGTCTCCCCATTTCTGACAGGTGAAATGGCAGACCAGCAAGTCATAGATATATCAGATATTTTACAACTCTATGAGGCGGTGTGCTAAATGAGGATTAGTATGAAGCAGCTTGGATTTTCCACAGCAAGTGATGCATTAGAGATCAATTATGTGGTATATGACAGCTCTATGGGCTGATATGACAGGTTTGCCTGATATAACAGTTTTGTCTCCCATACACTTAAAGTAGTATACAAAATATATGCACACATACGCAGTAATATCTGTCTATTTGAGCCTGCTCTGCTGGGTGTATGTCTGTCTGCATGCCGCCTGATTTTCCACACATACATGTGGAGGACATTTGGAAAAGTGCAAAGTGTGTGCAAAGTATGTATCCAGTATTAGAGTATGTTCCTGTGGATGCCTCCTCGTATTTAGTACCAGACTGGCAGATACTAGAATTTGCAGCCAGGCGTGATCTCATTTGGCAGAAGACTCTTGACATTTATTTCCAATGTTGTATCAGGTTGTTTGAAATTAACTGCAAAATCTCTTTAGAGTAGCCAAAATATTTGCTGTAATATTATGTTGAATCTGTGTGCTAATTTTGTAACATAGCTCATAGACAAGAACAGTTAAATACCTACTGCAAGCAGAGTGCTGATCATGATCTGCTGCTCTTTGCAGAACCAGAGGCATGTATGGCTCTGGTTACAAACAGAGTATGTGATGGAAGTATACCGTAATTTGCAAGGGAATGAAAGATCATAAAACGGGTGGGGATGGGAATATCAAGGCCTGGTGCTCTACCCTACTTGTTGATGCATAATCTAGATGTGGATACATGATGAAGGCAATCTACAATAACTTCTAAGTCAAACAAGAAACGGTATGATGGCTCCTTCGTGGATTATGGCATCGGAATTTCTTCTTTGGATTTTATATGGTTCTTGATGTAAATATATCACATTTAGCTATAAAAGCATAAGACGCTCCTTCTTTGAAAGAATGCACGTGCGAGCATTTGTGGTGTGTGCGTGTGTGTGTGTGTGTGTGGGTGTACATGCTTGCATCCATATGTGTGATACAGAGTGCAAGTATGACTGCTGGCACATACTAAGTGGAGGGTGTTGATAGTGACATTTGGTGGCATTGTCAACACCTTGCCATGGTGCTTCAGCATCAAACATCACTGTCTTCACTTTCTCCCTATTATCAAGTGGCCTGACCATCTGCTGCTGTTGGGAGTGGTTAGAGGTTGCCTCGTCAGGGATTTTACCCAAATGGAGATTACTTTGCCCTTTTCCATTTACCATTTAAGTGACGTTTAAATGCTGTAAATGTGCAAACTTCTTGTAAGTGTGATCCACAATCCAGTGACAGTTTATCAATGAATTTCTGACCATAAATTAGAAAGGCTGCTTATAACGGTGAGAGATATTGCTGGCCTTAGCCACCTGTTATTCCATTGTCTGTACACAGCAGCTATGAATACACACATGCGCTTTAAATTGCAGTCTCAGACCAATCAGTAGTTGTCCGTGGGATTAGCTTTTCACACTTTGAAGCACTTCACTAGTAAATTCAATTCAGCTTTTAAATGTCAGAAAACCTGAGAGGTTGTGCTAATGTAGAGGCTTGTGAATTGACCATGTTGATGCCTGGATTTTATGTGTTTTGTTTTGTTTTTTCATCTTAAATTTACTAGATTAATACCCCCATAATACTTTTTCACTGCCAAAGAGACCAGATTCAATTCATTGTCTGTGAGGAGGAGCAAAGAGAGCAGCAAATGGTGAGAGACAAAGCGGCTCGCTATCTTTCACAATCCTCGGCTAAAAAAGTTGACTGTTGGTCAGCTTTTGGCAGAGTTGGAAGAATAACCACCAATCACACTGCTTTGTGACTAGATGCTGGTTACAGAGAAGAAGCGGGCACAACCAATCAGGGAATCAAATCCTTTTATTAGCATTTTGTTTTTTGTATTTGACTGCTAAAAAGTAATTATTTGAAAACTGAATTGAATGAAGTCTGTATGTCAGATTACTGTTCATGGTAGTTTCGACATGGAAATGTCCATCTCCGTTTGTAATTTTCCATTGCAAATTCCCCCAATTGTAGGTGAAGAAAACTGGGCAACCAGACCTCTCTGGTGCAAATTACGCATAATGACTATACAGTGGCCCTGCTTTGTGGATATTATCCCCCAGTATATATGTTACCATGGGTAATAAGACTAGACTTTGTCATTTTAATGTTTCTTTGGCTTAACCCTTTTTAGGAAAATCCTTATATGTGTAATATAGAGTCCTTTTTAGTGGTTCTTAGTAGAATCCAGTGCATGTTTTTACCGTAGGACCCTCTACACACAAGAAAAAATAATTAAACAAAAAAGGAATGAAATTAAATATCTGAGTACAATGAATTCTTCCAATGAATTCTTCCAGTTTGGAGCTACTAAATGCAACTAATGAAGCTAATTAACCAGAAAAACTCCATGGTAGCTCATCCTTCAGCCCTCATTTATAAAAAGTCTTGAAATAAAATTTGATACATGTGAAACCCATCATCAGTAGTTATTATAAAACCTTGAACATGGCATGAAAAAGTTCAGGGTCCAAGTCCATGGTTCAAGTTCCAGTTAAGTATGTTGTATTGCTGGTTCATGTTAAGATTAATGTTTGTGCCATAGTTCAACTGTTTTGTTATGTATGGCTTTCAAAACTCACTTTCTGGCTTGTACTCCACCATTTGAAATTTCAAGAAACTCCCAATCTCCTCCCTCCACCTCTTTGCATTTTCAATGATAAGAGATAGTGCCTCGAGTGAGCGACCAGTGTCACAAGACATCACAAGATAGCTATGAAGGCTAATACACCGTGTTCTCAAGCCAAATCAGCAAGTGACAAAGCAGTAGTATTATCGCTATTAGCATTATGAGTAGTTTTTGCATCATAATATATTAACTCCTCCCTTGATTCTGTTGGATCTCTGCTCTAATTAGCTACGTTACTCATCTCTATTGTGAAACTGTGACTTGTGTCAATTACAGGCTGCTAGGTGTGCCAGAGACCCGTCAATATTGTTGCAATTGCTCGGTCGGCAACAGCGGTCGATAAAGTCATTAACAAGAAAATGCAACAAAACAAATCTACAATGTAACAAGCTAGTTGGATACCAACGGGTGTTGGATACCGACTGTAAAACTATTGAATGATGTGTGAGGTTTATCAGCTCATCTGTTCACACCAGAGTGATATTCAAATTTGAGTTCAAACTTGGATCTGTTCCAAAGTTGGTCGTCTGCATGTAGCAGCCACTGCTAAACTTGGTAGTTTCCTGTCTCACTAGCTACAACAATCAACAGTTAGCTAGCTGCTAGCATTGCTAATCCACAATTCCTTCTCCAATCCTCATATCATGTTGCTTCCAAAGTCTCTAAGGTAAAATACGATGGCACGCTGGCTCAGTGGTTTGCACCGTCACCTCACAGCAAGGAGGTTCGAATCATGGCCCTGGTGGGGCGTCCTGGTGGCTCATTGATCTGGGGCTGTGTACCATGTGACCATGATGATGTGGGTTTGAATCCAGCCTGGAACTTTTATTGCATGTGTCCCCCCTCTCTCTCCCAGTCTTTCCTGTCTCTCTCTTCTGTGACCTGTGTCCAATAAAGGCAAAAAGTACCAAAAAAGTTATCTTTGAAAAAAAATAAATCACAGCCCTTTTCCTTTCTGTGTGGAGTTTTCAGGTTCTCTCTGTGTTTGCGTGGGTTTCCTCCCACAGTCCAAAGACATGCAGGTCAGGTGGATTGGAGACTCTAAATTGCCCATAGGCGTAATGTAGTATATACTATGATGTAGCATGGTATGACATGGATATGTAAAGCGCTTTGAGACATGTTTGTGATGAAGGGCAATATAAATAAATAAATAAATAAACTTGACTTGAAAACTAGATAGTCCTTTTGAGATACCTTGCCCATTTCTAACACTATTTGTATGCCTCCTAACTACCCTTGATCTTAGAAGTTTAGTCTTAGAACTAACTTTTCTATGACCATGAAGAGCAAGAGCTAGACCCATCAATGGCCACAACATTATGTGACAGATATTACTGATTAATGTATTTGCAAGCAGTCATTTTAAGCAGCAACTTTACTGTAAAAGTTGGGGTATAAAAGTATGAAGTACATTTGTTTTGAGTTAAGATGAAATCTGACTTGTGAAAAGCCTATTTTCCATCTGCAATAGAACTATTCCAGACTGTGCAATCTGTCCACATAGAAGCAGAGAAAACTCTAGGCAAAAACTAGAGCTATAATTTAAAACATTTCAACCTAAAGAACTGTCACAGAACCTCCTTTTCCAAAATGTCTTCTGCAAATGCAAAAACCTCTCTCAACCCTTATTTCTGTGTGAATGGCTTAAAAAAAAAAAAAGAAATCTAGACAGGTTCACCAGTCGCCAAAGTCAACCAGACCTCCCTGCTGCATCGATTTACATTTGATCTCTCAAAGCTGGATAATCATGGCTGTGTAAATAGCTATTATTTCCACAGGATAAACAGAGATCCAACTAAACAAATGTGTGCCTCTGTATGTATTTGGTGTAATGGAATCACAAATAGGATTTTATGACAGCTAATAGGGATGTAGGCTATTCTGTGTCACAGAGTACACCGTGATTAAGCTTTGGATTTGCATGAATACAAATTAATCTGCAGCTTTTAATGCATCATGTAGGTGTTTTATTTATTTATTTTAGATTATTTGTATTTTTAATATTTCTAATTCACATATTTCTGTATTAGGGACATGATGGCAAAAAAGGTATGTCACTGAAGCATGTGTGGGGAGTAAATAAAACGCTAACACACTCCATAGTGCTGCTGAACAGTGACTTCAGTGTACACAGTCCATGGCTGAGTGCAGCACCAAGATCACATGGACTGTAACTCATAAACACATCAAGCTTCCCCATTCAGTGCTCTGGGCCTAGCCTGCTCTTCTCTGTAGTTAACTGTCTCTGAGTGTCAAATCCTTCATCCTGATGCAGGAGACACACAGAGAAGAATTGCTGTGTCTCTCGTTTTATGGCTGTGGATGTCGGTGGAGGGTAGAACCGATGAGTGAGTCAGTAGTGGTTAACTTTGTGGCTAATGCTCTGTGGCAGTTGCACAGGTTTCCTCAGCCCTGCTTAAGGCACAGAGGGAGGCTGGCTGAACCACTCCAGTCTCGCACTTCTCACTCGGCCAACCCAGGTTATTCAGCAACAGTCCAAAGTTAAGATGGAGAGAGAGGAGAGGGAGGTGGTAAAAGCTTGGTCAGAAAAGGCAAAAGAGGACAAAGATGGGTGGAGATGAAGATAGATGAACATAAGATGCCCCGAAGGGGGTAAGGTGGTATTCATTTTCAATGGAAGAGATTTCTTAGATGACATCAATCTACCACATCTATACATTTAATCTGTCACATTCCTACTGAGGGAGCTACTCAGCAAAATCAGTTTTTAAGTAAACTGAAATAATTATTTGCTATAAGAAAATAGGCCTAAGTATCTGTGTTTTGTCACAAAGTTGATCATTTTGGAAATTTAGAGGTGGGTAGTGATTGGTAAGATAATCTATTTGTTTGATAATTTAGGTTTAGATTGTTATAAATAAATAAAATGTAAAATCGGACCCCCTATAGGGGAAATGCCCACTACTGGTGTGGAGCAAAAGGGCTCTAGGCACCTGAGAAATGATGCTCATCTGCTCATAAATGTAACAAGATAACAGTTAGGCACGCAACCTTATATTATTATTCATATCATAGAAAAACTAGCCTAGGGTTAGCCTAGTCTAGCCGACACTGCAGCTAATGTCATCTTAGCCTAACCTAAGCTAGCGCTGATACAGGACCCTTTGGTCGTGTTGGTTGTTGTCTCTCCCAAAGGGTCCTGTGCTGCTCCATTAAGGATTCTCCCTACAAAAGTCAGAGAGGTCTATAACGAAAAAGCATTTTACCTACACAGATGTCCGTAATCCTTCATTTTCACCACGCTAGCACACGCTACATTTCCTATGCACAAATAAACTTTAAAAAAAAATCCAAGTAGCCTATACACAAAATCTCCATTGTAACAAAATCAAAGATGGCTGACAGATGCCTCCACTTCCTCGCCGGTACTGTACTGTACTGTCCATTGTTTTATAATACATATACAGATAAATAAGATTGATAAATGAATAAGATAAAGATAAATAAGATTAAATTAAAAACATTTTCTTATTATTTTACACTATATGATCAATTATCTTTTAATCAAATGTCAAGTGGACAGATGCTCCCTGTTGATTCTTTCTGTTGTATATTACATCAAGCTGTTTTGTTCCAACTACAATGCCATTTAAATGTGATGTTTCAAGCATGACTAACATAAATTCCTATACAAAGATCTATTTAACAAGCAAAAATTACACTTTTTTTTCCCAGAGGTGGGGGGTGGGCTGGGGGTCGCTATGCTAATTTTTGAAGGTGGGTTGAGATGGATTTAATTAGGGAGGCGTAGAGAGATGGAAAGAAAATTAAACAAGTCAGACTTGGAGGCTTCCTCAGTGAGAGGAATTTTGGCTTAACACCTGTCATCTGGAAAAGATGGAGCGTGTGGGAGTGGTGGCATACATATGACAAAACGTAGATGCAAGCTTTTAAGAAAAAATAAAAATGATGCCTTATGTCTCCTATGTGGGTTAGACAATAAATGGTTGAAGCATGGGTAAATAAATAAATAAACAAACATGCTGTACTGCATCCATAAATCCACATAAGATCATTTAGCCCAGAGGGAGAGTCAAAATGATGGACTATGCTGATAATCACACACTAAGCAAGTGTTCTGTAAATTGCTAACACAAAGAAACTACAGTTAGCTATAATACACAGACTGTATGTCCACTCTTTCAAGTTGGCAAGCAATTTGGGGAATGGGTTAGATGTGGGTTAGACGGATGTGTGTGTGTGTGTGTGTGTGTGTGTGTGTGTGCGTGTGTGTGTGTGTGTGTGGCAAAACAGAGAGCGAGAGAGTGACTGATTTGGCACCATTGTGGATGTGGCAGAATGCAGATGTTCCTCAGAACTGCCTCGCTATGATTTAATGATGAAAAGCAGGAGGCGGCAGACTAAGAGTCTGTAGAGACAGCAGGAGCAGACTACGTCAATATTATAGTCAGAATCAAAGACAGGGGAGATCAGGATTTTTTTTTTGTCATTTTTCATTTGAGTGTTGCTTAGAGAAACAAGTTTGGGAACCCTTTTTAGCTTTACATCTTCCATCTTTTTTGAGCCGTTTGAAAAGCTTGTTTTTGACTCTGTTTATGTCAAGAAAATACAGCCCTGCCTCTGAGTGAGATTTTGATGCATTTCTGTGGATGGGCCCAGAGGAAATCCTAATGTTATGTTGACAGGAAGCAATGTCTATCAGCTGCTAATGTTTAACTTGATTTGACGTTTTCTGAAATGTTACTGCCTGTCAGGGCTGGGAATGAAAACTACGGGGAGTACAGTATGACATTGAAATGTACTTTCAGGAAAACATGATAAAACTTAAAACAGACCGTAAAGATAAGTGCATACGTTATCCTATTTCAGGGTTAATGACATCAAATAAGTCAGTTTTACAGTCAAGGCACTGAGCTTTGTCGTTTCACTGCTTCAGTTCGAGTAAAAATGAAGTGCGGCTGCAGCAGCGCCATGAGGTAAGAGAGCAAGGGAGAAACAAACATGAATAAAAATCCAATCAGCGAGACCATGGGAACAAACACGACCCGTGCTTTTGGCCTTTTATCAATAAAAACTGTATTTTCCATGGTGGCCAGTAGATGGCACAGCACCTTTGGTCTCCGAGGGAAGGAGAAAGAGCGAGAGAGCGAAAGAGCAAGACAGCTCCAGAGAGAGAGAGAGAGATCTGCTTGTGAGTTTTGTTTTCCTGGTTGACTGATCTCCCTCAGTGGTCTGATTGTGAGGCTGGACTCGTGGGAAGTGTTCTCTCACCGCAGGTGTCAGACTGCTGCTAGATAAGATTATTTGTGGGGGCGAGGAGGGTGGATTACTCTGCTGTGTGTGTGTGTGTGTGTGTGTGTGTCTGTCTGTGTGTGTGTGTGTGTGTGTGTGTGTGTGTGCGTGCGTGCACTTCTGCTCAGTGTGTGCTTTTGGTCGTGAAATGTATGCATGATAGAAATGTTGTTACATTGTGTTCATTTAGAAGGTGGCGTGCTTTTTGATGTGTAAACTGCACTCCATGGTCACACACAAGAGAGAGAGAGAGAGAAAGAGAGAAAGGGGAAGAGTGACAGAAAGGTAGAGAGCTAGAAAGAGAGAGAGAGAGCTCATGCTCCAACTCACAAGACCGATCCATACTTTGGTTTTCAGTCGCAAAAAGTCAAAGTTGTAACCTGAACCAATTCCGTGTTCCTATCATGTCGTTATCAACTCTTTACTTTGCAGTTATTCTGTATGTTTCATTCATTAATCATGATTTGTGGCAGAGGAGCGGAGGTGTTGACACGGCGTGACATAGTAACACATGTACAGTGCTGAAATACATCAAAACACTTGATGATATCTTGGTAATATCATGGAAATTACAAGTTACTTAAAATAGTTTTAATTAACATAGTAAGCTTTGTGGGTGATTAACAGGTCACATGGTTTGTTTATTTGTTACTTTTCACATCTTTTTTAATGTATTATATTTTAAGACTTTGTTTGAAATGTCAAGACCAAGATACAAATTCTAATTTGATGAAAAAATGTTTTTGTGAGAAAAATGAAAAGGAAAAAGTGAAAGTCTAGTCCAAATCATTCTTAATGAAGTGCTAGTTAGTTCTTAAAAATAAAAACGCAAGCTAAAGATCAATGAAATTGACACAATTGGAGTTGATTGACCACTATTACTTCTACAACTACTACTAAGACTACTACTACTATTAATAATAATAATAATTGTAATACTCACGCACAACTTGTGCTATTGTTGGAGCATTTAATAGGCTTTTTTGCCTTTGTGATTGGCCAGTTTCCACTTGAGCTTTGGAACAGACATTGTGTGGAGCTGTGACCAAAACCTTTTCTTCTTCTCCACATTCACACCTTCATACAGCAGGAAAGGAAAGGAAAGGATTTAAAGTTGTGACTGATATTAGAATAATTTGCATTTGCTCTTTCAAGTCTTTCTTGTTATTTACAATATGCTTAATATTATACCCTTTCTAGGAAGACCCAAGGGCAAACGCACTGATACTGTTTCTTTGCACATTTAAAGTAAACATCTCAGCAGCAAAGTGTTGCTATTTGGTTTGTATTTGTTAAAGTTAGAGTGTTTGGTCAGGCAAATTATAAAAACAAGCTGATAATAAGGGTTAGCAGGCACGATAAGCCATAATATCTTGTAAACTGGCAGTAGGGATAGTTTAAGCTGGTCTTATGCTAATATTACTACAAGTGACTGTCAGCAACAGAGAAGTACAAACATGCTTAAACCCACAAACAGACACACACGCACACACACTCTATGCGCAGTGTATGAACTTAGGAAAGTTTAAATACATGTAACTCAACACTGGACTTTTTTTTTTATTTGAAGCTATAAATACTGTGAAATATAGCACAGATTCTGAATCATTTTGCTTAAAAACATGCTAAAACATAAAATATTTATTGAAGCAGTCTGAATCAGCAGTCTGAATCTTTTCATCATTTCAGGTAGCCTCAAAGTACACCATTAAATCTCACTGGAATATCTTCTGTTGCACCCAAGCAGAGCCCACCGTAACCTTTTCATGGCCCTAAGCAAGATTTTATTTTGAATCCCCACCAGATTTAAGCAGCGGTTGTCAGCACACAGTGCAGTTGTCATCCCACTAATAATAAGCCAGTTTAACTCCACTAGATGTCAACAATCAAAGCAAATAACATACATGCACACATTAATGCAAATATTGGTCTTACTTGCCATTTACATGCATATCAGGAAAAGGCTCTGTTCATATTCCCATTTTCATCTCGCATACTGTGATTATTAATTGACTAGACTGTCATGTGCCTGCCCCAGTACGGGCTGCAAGCAACAGCAATCATTACTCTACTGCTATACCGTCTACTGTCATAAACTGCGGCTCCCTTTGTATTTCTTTTGCTGTCATTTCATCCCGTGCTGAGACTCAAGGCATGAAGGCTGCCTTAATTGCAATATTTATACGCTGAATATGACCCTAATTGAAGTAACATAATTCGATTAAGGTGTTTACGCAATCCATGTATTAATCAGAACATTCTCAGAAATGTCTTAATTTTAATATAGTCTTGAGTGCATGTACTATAGATACAGTCATGTACTGATCACAAGCCTGGATACTGTGGGCTATTAACAAGATATTTTTTTACCCAGAAAATCAATGTCAATTTGAGGTTACCCAGTTTCAAGGGCTAACACCATGTTTGTTTGTCTGTTTATGTAGCTTACCTTTGATCATGTAGTATCATAGTATAGTCCCTTCATTAATCAATCTATTTGATCTAAGGTTGCCGTAACTATACAGCATGTTTATATTTCAATGTTATTGTTCAGTGTCTGCTTTCTTGGCAAAAAGTTTTCTTATCTCTGGGAAAGAGGTGGCAGAAAAGGACGAGGAGCTGCCAGTATGAGTAGTGCTAGCTTGACACTTTCAGGGCAGCTAACAAATAGATGGCTACTTTGCCTAAGGCCAACTTCTTTGGCATCAGCAGGAAGAAAGACATTTGAAGCTACTCTTAATTCACTGCAGATATACTGTATGTGTCAAGTTTTTTTGGGGGTTTGCTTACCAGTCTCTTTCCCCCTGTCCATTTTTTCCTCTGCATTGTTTTTGAACTGCATGCAGCTAGCTGGCCTCAGTCTGTGTGAAATTGACACAGTACTGTATCGTCTAATCAATATAGCTGTCTAACAAACAAGAGAAGAGGGAGCTCTGAACTTTATTTAGCGAGGTTTTTTTCCCCATATTGTCGTCTGCAATCAGAATGCCATATCTGATCATGTGCCTCTTCGTAATTACAGACGGTGACATTTATCCAGATTCCTACAGTTTTACAAGACCTTTTCAGTTAATTGTACTCGAATCTGCACTTTCACTTCTGCAAGTGAAAGTGATTGTACACATCCTGATTTTGATTTTTGTCAGCAAACATCGGGTTTTGGATGTTATTGTTGTAATTTCCGATCCTCCACAAAAATGTCAGAGGCTACTTGACACATCTGGAAGGCACTAGTGGAGATCTATCTATCTATCTATCTATCTATCTATCTATCTATCTATCATTATTTTAATTATGCTTACATGCATATTTAAACCATGTTTAGTCCTAATGGGTGTATTTAAAAACCCATTCAATTTATGACATGAATGATAATAATACGTATCATAATCTGCAAGATCCAGATTTTACCAATACCAACTGTATCCTCTGCATTACCTGCTCAAAAAATTTAAACTCCATGCATGTATATCTGAAGTGAACATTTTTTTTTTAAGTCTCATGGGTCTAAAGCCCCAACACCCCCCCCCCCCTCTCTCTTTCTCTCTCTCTCTCTCTCTCTCTCTCTCTCTCTCTCTCTCTCTCTCTCTCTCTCTCTCTCTCTCTCTCTCTCTCTCTCTCTTTTCCCCCTTTTTTGTTTAATTGAATGTTGCATGCTTTTGGAGCAGTTCTAAAATATATAATGAGGTCATTTGCATTAGACTGCAGATTGGGTGACCTTTGCTTTTGCCAATAATTACTGTAAAACCCGTCTCTGTCTGTCATCACCAAGGATGTGGCAGGGACCTCTCTGTGCTCAGGAAAGGTTAGCTGGAGGCTTGTGTCTGGACTTATGAAAAAGCCTGAGGAAAATGTCATTAGAGCGAGGGGAAAAGACACTCGGAATTAACAATTGGAAATTCAATCAGGATGGTTTTAAGGATGGTGTGTGTGTGTGTGTGTGTGTGTGTGTGTGTGTGTGTGTGTGCGCGTGTGCATGTGCGTGTGTGTACGTGTGTGTGTCACTGCACACAGTGACAGAAGGGGTTATAAGATTCGTTCCAGGAAGACTGGTGGGTTAAGAAATTCCTCTCCTCAGTGAGAGTGCAGAATGTGGGAAGAAGGACACCCTGGGGGCGACTTCTGTTGAATCCGCAGGCCACTTTGACTTTGCCAACACCCAAACAAACTGGCAACACCAACTAAACAATCAAGCTATAAATGTTTCTGCAGCTTGCCTCACAACCATGATCATATGCTGCAAGGAATTTTGTGGCCTTAATTAAATTGTGCCTGACATTAATTGCGCTGTGTATTTATGAAAGACTCACAAATATTGCACTTTTCACCTTGCTGACCTTTTTGTTACAATGCATGGTGTTTAATTTGCATGCTGTTAGTGGTTGTCATTGTGCAGTGAAACGTGACTGTATTTACTATGTGTTAACTCCCCTTCCCATCAATGACTCGGCCAAAACAAAAATGGCTCTTTTATTCTCCAAACAATTACTCTCAGTGTTCTGAAACCCTAAACAATATCCACCATCCCTCAATACCCTCTTCACTACTAAATGTCTAATAAACGCTACATTGTTTAGACCCAAACCTCAAACTGCCTGTTTCACACTGTCATACTGACCTGAGTTTGACTGGGCTGGCCCAGTCAACTTTAAACAGCTCAATGTGTCAAGCAGCTATGCATGAGCTGGCTCAGCTCAGTATAAAACAATAGTGTGAAAAGGCTAAGGAGATTTTGAGGGGGCAGAGCAGAGCACTAACATCAGAGGCTCTGTTTTGTGCTCTCTTGGTTCTAGTCGCAGCGGCGCGTCACGTTTCACCTGCCGGACGGCTCTCAGGAGAGCTGCAGTGACAGCGGTCTGGGGGACCACGAGCCTGTAGGCAGTGGCTCCCTCCTCACACAACCTCTCCCTCTGGTGCAGGCGCAGGACGACTTCTACGAGCAGGCCTCCCCCGATAAGAGGACCGAAGCAGACGGCAACTCGGATCCCAACTCTGGTGAGTGCTACAGTGTCTAACGGCACTTTTGTACCATTTCTTTTTAACACACATGCCTGCTCTGTCTCTCTGGAACTCTTTCTCTCTCTCTCTCTCTTTCTTCATTCTTTCGCAAACTTTGTGAGTCTGAAACACGGTTTACCTTTGTGGACATCTAAAAACAGCTGCACAGTGTTTGGTGTGATCTACTTAGGGGATTACTGACTGTGTCCTCATGCTGCCTTTATGGTTTTTTTTTAAAAACAGTATCAGTGTTTCAAATTTCTGATTGTGATTTTGATTGTGTATAAGACACATAGAAACCTGAACATGCGTTGTCCTGAAATTGCAGGTGAAAGAAAATAAATGCACAATATGTTTCAGGTTTTGCTTTGGGGAACAACTAAAATTTCTTAACAAGAGATAACCATTAGTCATGATAAACAACAACAGTATACAAAAAGTACCCAAAGCACCAAATATCATTTCATTTAGAGTCATTTGATCCCTCAAGTAGGTTTCTAGTGGATACATGAGCAGGTCATTCATTTCTCAGTTAATCATCCAGACTTGTTCATTCCTCCCAGGAGCAAACCTGGGCCTCCCATAGGCTCCTCACCTATTTGTGAAACTCATTTGATTTATTTAGAGATGATTTCCCAGTTGGAAGTCTTGGTGCTCAGCTGAAGATGTTAACTTCCCACTATTTCTGGTGGGAATGTACTCCTCCGACCCAGTTTTCTCATTTTATCATTAAGAGGTGAGGCGTGCAGGAAGATCAAGCGTATCGCCCCAAGGTCGACGCAAGCTTGCCTGCTGAGGGGTGCTTTGAGTGCTTTGAGTAAACTGTGTGTGGCTATGATATCATACAGACATCAAGTTAGCAGATGATGATGAGTACCGTGTAATGACTAAGAAGATGTTGTCACAAGGCTGAGGGTTGTAATTAGTATCTTCACAAATGAGTACAGCAACACATGGCCCATCCAGGTGCAGAGTACAACTGGCTAGCATTGCTTTCAGTCTCTTTAATTTCTCTTTTCTTGACAACAGAGACATATGTAAAAATTAACATATCTACGGTCATTATAAACAAAAATACATAATAGATAAATTTGGTTCATTGGGAATCTACAACTCGGGGACAAGCATGTACCTCACTGGCATGTTATTCCTGCTCAGTCCCGCCTCTCTGTGTGTATCTACATGTATATTATCTCATTTATTGTATCACTACATCTATCATACACATAACTACAATAATTCTGAAAATCAATAAAATAATACTGGCAACAAAAAACTATAAATTCAAATGAATTAATCTGTCTCTTAGCTAATGTTAATGAAGATTTTTTTATTACCCTGACGTAAAAGAGCTTTGGAATAACTTACTATAATTGTAATCTCATTGCAATTACAAAAGATTACAGACAGGCATTTGAAGCCAACCAGAATTAACGATGATACAATATCTGAAAGCTGTCATTAAAATGTCAGCAGTACCGGCTGATACAGTTGATATGCACTCTTGTGTTCACGGCATGTCAATCATTCATGGTATATTCTAAACTGACATATTTACATGAGCTATGTAAGTCAGAAAAGAGCTAGCTTTAAACATGATGAATGATAAAATGCATGAACAAATGTATAAAATCCACCACAAATAAACCACACCAAATACAAGACTAGAGCATTAAAAGGTAATGCTGTAATTATTTAAAACATGGGATAGTGCTTTGTAAAATCAGTCCAATGTGAAGTATCAGCTAAGACATGTAAGATGCAACATACCTTATAATATATGCAGTTATACACAAAAAGCTGATGGAAAGTTTTAGTTAGGTTTTATGCTTTTAGTATGATAAATGTGGTGGCCCAGGAGTGCACAACACACTGACATTTGCAAAGCAAAAAAAACATGACAACACAACAGATTTAACTCACAATACAATGGCATTTACACAACACAACAGTTGGTCACAACAGAAGCGAGAGGCGGACTTGTTCGCAGCACAATGCCTTACGCTACCTTCAAAATAAAAGCGTGAAAGTTTAAACGTGTAAAAATATAGATTTAGACAAATTTATTTGTATTTAATTATCAAACCCAATAAGCGATACCATAATATGCAACATTTGTAACTACAAAAGCTGCATATGAAATACTTTAAATTAATGAAATACCTTAACCATCTCCTATAGTATAATGAGCTCTTGGAGGAGGAGGAGGTGCTTTTGGTGTGATGACATTAGTGTTCTTCCCGAAGTACCAGAACCACCCGGAAATTGGTGGAACTTTGAGTTGGTGATATTGCCTGTTATTATAGAAGAGAATGGCACCAGCATAGTATTAGATATCTAAATTATGGCTTCACTGCTGTAGAATGAGAAGGAACTAGTTAACGTATTTCATCCACTACTAACACTACAGTACCTGGCATTGCAAACATCTACACTTGTTTTGAATGATTTTCCTTGCACCTTTGCTATATCTGCTATATCTACTAAAATTTTGGTTCAAGCGGTTATAGAAAAATAATGGCAGGCCCTCAAAAAGCATCTATGAAATATATAAATAAGAACAGATAAATCTGAACCGATAGAACAGATATATCTGTTCTTATTTATATATTTCATAGATGCTTTTTGAGGGCCTGCCATTATTTTTCTATAACCGCTTGAACCAAAATTTTAGTACGTTATTAAAGCATAGGTATGTAGGGGTGTTTTGACATATCTCTTGTGCAGTAGCAATGAAAGGTGACCTTTGCAGTGTCCAATTTGGTCTGTGTTCTGTATGCCTGCTGCGCATTATAATATATGCAGTCTTTGCAGTTAACAGTTAAAATTGGAGAACTCTAACTATGTTACTATGCGTACTCCGACTAAGGGCATAATCGCACATAATCAGACTATGGTGTTGACATGGGTCCTGTCTTACTTGCATTGATGTCTTAATCCCATTACAATGACATTTTTTGTGGGCACGTAAACATGGTCACTGTGGCTGTCTAAACATACACTCCATTAAAGGGAAATGCCACCAAGTTTCTGCTTTTAACTAAGTCACTGCTGTGCCCTAGGCATGTCCTGGCTGTATTACTGAATAATAAGCTCACTGTGTTTTCTAATTTGTGATGTCACACCAATATACACCTCCATAGGGAAGGCATTGGAAATGATGGAATAAGTGATGAATATTCTAGGAATAAAGGTACATTTTCTGGTTCAGAACTGATTGCACTACTATGATGTAAATTGTATTTAGATGTTAAGTTCAGACCAAGTTGGGCTGAGTCCATTGTAAATGGAGCTGCTCCAAACTGTAGATCAGAATGACATATCACAGATTAGAGTCTTGGTTCTCTGGAAGTTGTACCAGGTGTACATAAGTTCAAATGTGGCCCAATAAGCACACAAATTAGGTATAAGGTAAATCTAAGTAACAAATTAATATTTACACAAGCCCCTATGTGTTTGCGAGGCAGGTGTAAATGATCCCCACAGCACTGTATTCATTAAGAGTACAGCATGAGTATTCCTACATATAGCATGTTTTTTTTTCAGTGATGTCATTCCACTTTGCAAGTGTCTCATGTCTGTTAGCAAGCTAATATGAGTAGTAACCATGACAATAGAACTCAAGACAATAGAACAAGTAGCAGTGACCTGCTACTTGTCTGGGTAATGACTTTATGTCCCAACTACTAAAGATATGTCATAACTACTGGTGGTGTTCCCAAATTTACTAACTCACTAGTTGCAGATTAACTATGCTGCTGTAGGACTTGAATTCCTTTGACACACACAGAAGACATCTGACACAATGTTAATGTTCCAAGTTAGAATGTAAAGCACATAACAATACTGAAAGTAACCCCATTCACTGCAAGGTTTTATGAAAGGACCTTGACGCTGGGCGATTGTATCCATCAGGCTTTGTTCAAAGCTCAACAATATTTTCATTTCCCAGCACTTTAAGATGTTTTACAAAACATTCGCAAAAAAATCATGGGCAAGGTTGAACTGATTCACATTCTGAAGTCTATAGTCGTATTGTGCAGCATAGTGAATTAACCTTTTGAAATTTAAAGAAATATTTGCAGTTCTTTTCAAAATCACTTTTTTGTTCAGCCTAACGGCAGCATTAGGCATTGATGTTCTCCCTTTTCTTACTGTCTCGACGATCCTTACATTTGTCTGCAGAATAGCCTTGTCAAAGCCATGCATAGTAAAGCAAAAGTAGACTTATTTTGAGACTAATTCCGAAAAGCCTGTATTAGAACTCATTAGTAGATTGTAGAAAACAAAGGAATGTAGGGGAAAATGTCTTGTTTTCTCTTCCCATTCTAGTAATTATTTTTGTCATTTTCTATATAGCCTACTCCTTTCTTTGTGGTTGCAAGCAGTAGTGGGATTCACATGGGGAGGGATAGGGTTGCCTTCAAATGATCAGTGTGTACTCCGCCTGATAATTGGATGTTTAAATTGATGTTTAAATTGCAATGCTTACACAGTATCAGCATTTAGTGGCATTAAAATATTAATTCTAACCCTGCAAACAGATTCTAAGCACATTTTTCACATGAAACGCTGACCAATGATGAAAACACAATGAAAGATGCATGTGGATGAAAAATGACATTTCTTAAAGATGTTTTAGATACAAGCAAATACGAGTGAAAGGCAAATTTGACGCAAGCAAATTCAATTAAATATTTCTGTACACAATAGAAATCTAAGCTGTTTTGGTGACATTCAAGGGTAACAATACCCTTTAAGTGTGGAAAGGTTCCCATTGTCCATTACAGTAAAGTGGGACACCATACCAAGAGCCAAATTTGCGCCAAATTCATCACAGCTCATAAGTGGTTTCATAGACAGGTGCACTAATGGGGGCACCCCATTATCACCTTATACCCAAGGATAATGCTTTTTTACTGTATACCTCAAACTCATACTCATTCTGTCACAAATTATGTTTATTATAATTCACTGCAGCAATTTAAAGTGCTCCAGTAACACTGAGCCAAACAGGTATTTGAAAATAACACAAGCAATGAGCTATTGTGTTCAACATTAAAAAGTTATTTCAATCACACTCTTTTAAACACAGTCTACATCACAATCTGCAAACCTGTGAGAAATTTTGTAGTTCTGAATTTGCAATAAATTGAAACACATTTTGCAAACTTAAGCTATAATCATCTTGTGAATGATCGAAAACCTTTGCATCCATTTGGTCAGTGTCCTCCCACAGAAGAAGTTTGAAAGTTTTGTGTCCGTAGTTCAAGCACAAGGGATTTTTACTCCCTGAGTGACAACTGGAAGGCAACACCTCAGTGGGCCCGCCCCGGTCTTCAATTAGCCAACCACAAGCATGTGGCACATGTGGCACTGAGCCTCGCTCATCTCTGCCAATGATCAGGCCTTGGGGCTGGGTCATACTTCATGCGTGGCCGTAGATGTAGGCCTAGCGTCCGTGTAACTTGCTGTTCATGCTTCTCATGATGACGGTGCGCCTGAAAAATCCAGTCGGTGTAGGAAAATTCAGCTCCCCACATCCCCCAACAATAACAAACAACCCCACCGGGATTGGCCAGTAGTTCCGGTTCTTTACGTCATTTTGACCGTGCGTAATCATCCTGTGCGTTTCCACATGAAGCATGAATCGGCCTTTATTCTCCCCACATGGTTGCATACATGAATAGTAGCTAACTTTTTTTCATGTCGATAGATATCCACACATCTTGTCATTTGTTTCATGTCATAGTGAATGAATTGTGTTGGGAACATCTTATCAGCTTGATAAACTTGATACATTTTTGATAAATAAAACTAAAATTGACTGTCTAAAAAATGTGAACATATGGCCTAGTTATCTGCTAGCTGTTGGCTAGGTAGTGGCTACTGGCTAACTAGCTTAATGGCCAGCTAAATGGTTGGAAAAAAGTAATAAAGCCTGCCAGGCTGCACTGTTTTTAAACAATGCTAGCTTTCAGCAAGGTAGCAAATTGATGCATTCAGCCTTCCATGGAGCCCAGTACTATCTAGCTTCAAGACTAAAGAATGAGCCTAAAGAATGCTTAGTAATGAGCACAGCCTGCTAGGCATGCAAAGCTGTGCAGTTTGCTAGGCAGCAAAATGGCTGTGAGCCTTCCAGGCAGCCAAGTAGACAATGCCAATGTTTGAACCCGGGTCAGGAGACTCATGGCATTATTCTTTTTAGGTGCTTTGCCAAGGCTCTCTCTATGCAGAATTTGGCCAATTCTGTTGAATTCTAATGAAATTTTTAAGGTTTTTTTTTTTATTTTTGAAGTATTGAGGTTCTGAGGGAGCAAAATCCCCACAAACTATCACTCTGCTCTCCCAGGGCTCACAGATATACAGATGGACACTTTGCATTTAGGTTTTTTACTCTATAGGTGAACAGAAAACAATAATGTAAAATGTAATGTAAAATAAAAAAAAATAAAAAATATATTAGTAGTAGTACCATTTCTATCTTGTGTGGTCATATGATATGTGAAAGATTTTATGCATGTTTATTTTCTTTAAGTCACATTAAATCGTAACAGTACTACTGTAATATTGTGCTGTAACATTCAGTATCATCTCTGCTACTATATCTATTGTAGGTATTGAGACTCAAATAGAATACATTTGTCGCAAAATAATTGAGTCTCATGATGTAGATAGATCATAGTTGAGTCAGTTATTATCCAAGTTGGATCAATTAAAATATAATTTTAGGACTTTAATAACAGATAGTCAATAGCCAATTCTGCACTGTCAGAATAAATAATAAACTAAAAAAACTGATTAATTCAAAAAATCCACTGCAATGCAGATGCTGCACTTAACGCTTGACAGAACATCTCAAAGAAATGTATGATTCTCATGATACAGAAACTGATTCCGGGTAAATCTGACCAAACAACAACCTTTGGATCTTTTGGTATCTCTATTTGTTTTATGCTTAGAATGGTAATCTTCACTAATTATACTTTTCTGTAATATAGGAAATTGAGAAGCCCTATGCAGGGGGCTGTGGCTTTCATCTGAACTAAGAAAACATAAACAGTGTGGGAATTATAAATCTAATGTCTAATAGAGTTTGTATGGAACAGAGCATAAAAGAGATGCTTTGCATTTCTTTGTAACTTGGAGTTAGAAAAAAGAGAATCGTAAAAAAAAGTTGTAGAAGAGAGTGGAGAAACAGATGGGTGATCAGGGACACCGCAGTTTCTACCTTAGTCAACATCATAAAAATATATTTCTTTACTTCTTTCGTGAGCTTCTTTTGAACTGATTTGTAGAGAGAAAGTGTTATTTGACTTTCCATTTGAGCAAATGGTGTCTGAGAAGAGAAAATGTAGGAGGAAAATGTGAAAGACCAACTAAGACTATGTCTAACTGTTGAATAACCTACACTACTCACTCAGATGTGAAAATATTTAGATGACTGAAATTCAAGCTTCTATCTCGATTAGATCAAACTATTACAAGAAAAATCAAATAAATGGTAAGAGAGGGAAGTGACATTCACTCGCTCTGAAATCCTGCTGGGAGAATGTCCTGCAATTATGGATAGTTATTACTGCCTGTTTCTGCAGAAGGAAAAGAAACACAGAAATGAGACAAATAAATAACCTTGTCACATATTCTCCAAATGAATGCATATTTGGGACATAACATGATTCTGTCAATCAGTTACATTTCTGAAAATATTATAATTGATTACTGGGCCATTGAGGTCTGTCAGATTGGTTGTGCATGGATGAGAGTCTCCACACTACAAAGACGCTGAAATAATAATTGGCAGGAGAGAGCAAGAATGAGGGAAAGAGAGGAGAGAGTGGGGTGGGATACAGAAGTCAAGTCATGTTTATTTATAAAACACATCTAAAACTACCATCATTGACCAAAGCCCTGTACAAAAGATAAAGAAAAAAAAAATCAAAAACAATGTAGACAAGGAATAGAGAACAAAAAGACTAAAATCACTTGCACAAACACAAACAGATACACACACACACACACACACACACACACACACACACACACATTTTGCACCAGCAACAGATAAAACAGAGTCAAAGGCTAGACTATGGAACATCCAAGAGCCCCATGTCTGACAGCCCAAGGGTCCTAGAGGCCAAAGGGGACATAGAAGAAAGAAATATAAAAGATCTGAAATATAAATAAGGGCCAACGCATATGGTTCCTCTTCCTGGAGCCAGTTAGAAGCTTGCAGGCTGCATTTTGGTTTATCTGCAGGCAGGACATGGAAGACACAGGGTCGCAGTGATCCAGGCGGTAGGAGATGAAGGCATGAAGGACTTTCTCCAGATTTTGATAAAAGATTTGATTTTGGACGTAGTTCTAAGATGAAAAAAGTTGGCTTTCACTACTGAACTGATTTGTTTATCAAACTTAAGGGCCTCATCAAATATCACACTGAGATTTTTGGCATAAGATTTGACATAGGTGATTAACACCAGGAAGGCCAACCCGTCAGGATAGGGGTATTTTGAATCTCCGTTTACAAGCTGTGTGGAAATTTACCTTCTTGACTTTTGCTAAAACTACTCTCTTTCTGGCGTTTTTAGATTTTCAAAACCATACAAGGAAAGTGATGTATGACCGAGTTAAGGGTGTGTTTATTTGTTTAGTCTTGTTCTAATCATGTGCTCTTGTCTGTGCATCTTCTTTTGTCCAAAATGAAACTTAGGCTAACGACCCATAATTATATTGATTGTTTTTAGCAAAGTGGTGCCACTGTAAGAAGACCCTTTTCATAATGTCTATAGACCAAACATGCCCTCCCCCATCCAAACTGCTCATGTCCCCATTGGTAATGAGCTGTCATAGGGCAATTATCACTATCATTGTTGATATAAATGAAGGGGTGGAGAACTCTCCCTTTCAAACTATCAAAAATGTAAAAAGTTTAGACAGGGTTGTATTTATATTTGAAAAGCTGTCCAAATCTGCGAAGTAGTGAAGTGACATCTTGGGCTTCTTTTAGGCGCTGGCAAAAATACAGGAGAAGCATAGTCCACAGGAGATTATGTTTGAGGCACACTAAAAACTCATAGACTGATTTCTCCTGACTTATTTATTACGGACTCATTTCAGCAGGTAAAAACAATGAAGCGAACTGCACTGTTGTGTTTTTGGGTTGGTTTGGTGAAAGGGGAGCGGGTAGAGAGGGGGTTGATCCAGCAGCCAGACCTCCAATAGCCTACCCAAATTGACTTGCTCTTCTAGTTTCAACTGGCACAGGTTGTCACAATTTTGATGGAATCAAGGGGTCCAAATACAACAACCTCAGATTCACCCTCGTTTAGCAGGAGAGAGTTTTGGGCTATCCAACATTTAACAGATATAAATTGCACTGATCGTTGGGCCTTAGGGGGACATAAAGCTGGGTATCATCTGCATAACAGTAAAAAAAAATTGTAAGTTTGAATGATACAACCCAGCAGCAGCATGTAAATGGTGTGGAGAATTGTACCTCGAATAGACCCTACAAGAAATGCTAGACCAAGGTAGTGCTACTAACACCAAGCTCAAGACGGGCAATCAGAATGGCATGATCCAACGTTTCAAAGGCAGCACTGTACTCTAAAAGGTTAGCACAGGATAGCAGTCCCATGAAGAAAGGGAACAGTCAGATGCAGACCAAGGAAAGGAGAAAAGGACAGAGGACGGATTAAAAGAGGGAGCGAAGGTAAGCGGCTGCATATGAGGAGAAGACATGCCAAAAGTACAGGAGTTGAAGCAGAAAAGAAAAAAAAAATCATGACTGAAACTTTCTGTCAGGCCAAGTTATTAACCTTTTTGTCATGTAGCAAAGCTGTGACCATTAGGGCTTTATGGGAATCTACTGTGCTCGTACAGCTTTTTTAAGAGTCAAGCACTTTTCAAGCACATTTTTAGGTGTATGGTCACAGCTTTTGCAGCATGTCACAGCTTTAAGTATCATCCAGTTTCAACATGCATACTTCTCTTCACAGAACCCAATATACAGTATGAGGTTAGTTTAGTTTTTTACCATTATATTGTCCCACTGTGAAATTGTCTCAAATATTAGAAAGATCAGAGGCATTTCACAAGATCATTGTGCTACAGCAACATTTTTGTTTTGTCAGAACTTGTCATGCTGATTTGGCATTGAATATAATCAGATTTTGGTCAATGTAAATAAAGAGTCAACAGCCACTTTAGTTCACTATTATGTCTTTAGTGGAAAGTGATATTTAGGCTAGTTTAAATGTAACAAGCTGCACTGGAAATAAGAAAGTATACTGTATGTGTGTGTATATACATATACTGTATACATAATGCCTTATGTGCTGTTACCTTAACTGTGTGTTTAGTTAATAAAACTTTTGTCGAATTTGTTCAGATAATAAAAAGCAAAGTTGACTAACTGGAAAGCTAGCCTCTGTGATGTCCGGTTTACTTAGTTTACTTACTTTATATATCTATAAAAAGTAAATATTCTTAGTGATGGGGAAATTGTTGAACAGGTTATCTGAATATTGTGAATAATCTTATTTAATTAGTGTAGCACCATCAAAAACTGACATTTACCATAGAATAGAGAGACAATAGAGTGTGTCAAAACCTTTTTAAATTTTGTGGGGCAGTTTATCACAACTTTGTTTTGCAGCACTCAACAAGCCATAACCTCTTAATGTTTCCTCAGACATAAGTGTATGATACATAATTTTATAGATCTGATCTTACTAACTTAAATGTGAAAAACACAAGGTGGTGTATTTAATTCAAACTACAGGTGTGGTCTAATTTGCTAATGGAACTACAGTATGTGTTGAAGTGCAAAGAAAATAGTGAGAAGTTTCAGTGACATATTTAGGATGCATTAAAAATGTATACTGTAAAACATGAAATGTCTCATATTATATACATTAGGTAATGTAAGATCCTGAGATAGGATTGTCAGCAATTATAGCATATGTTACTGTGTTGAGACAGAGAGCTAGCAATTTATTCTCAGTGTTATCTCTTCTGGAGCAGATAATCCTCCCACTCATTCATATTTAAATCACATTTAACATGAATCGGAGGTGAGTCAACACACTGCATCTCTGCACCTCGTTTTGTTTCAACAAACGAGAGGGAAATGTGTGAGGTGTACAGGAACATGCACAGTTCTATGACAGGACTGGTATTCAATCCAAGGATAGATTTGACACTTTTACATGTTAGCAAAAACGTACAGGTACATGATTTCTATTTTTTTTCAGTCAGACAAAAATAGCGAAAATTATCTGAATTATTTTCAAGATCTTCAGAAAACCCATAAAACCTATTCATATTCACTGAACCTTTCTGAATCTGATGGTATATAATTTGTGATGTCAGTGTAAACTGCACACAGCATGCTGTTTACCAATTTGGCTGGTCTGTGATTGCTTTACACTAAAGTTTATCAAAAGGACAAGAGAGGCAAAAATTATGTTTTCCACAAAAAAGTGGAAATGTCTTCCTTTGAATTAACTTGATAACTTGTACTTTTACATTTACTTTAAAGATGCTCTTAAAACGTCCTTTTTCCAGTTTTGAGTGGTCACTCACTGTGGGCAGAGAAGAATTTACAGCAGTGACCATACTGACACTAGAACTTTATTTGGGAAATCTACAGGGTCTCAATTAGAATGGATGGGACGCTCCTCTCTGTTGCAGCCCCACTTTGTGATTTAGGCTGATAAGACAGCTGTATTTTTACAATCTTGCATAATGCAACTTTAAATTAAAGGCGAGACATTTATCTTCTCATAACATATGCTGAGTATGTATATTACATGTCAATGGAATTCCTGAAATTGTGATTTAAATTGGTTACAAAATGAATGTCCCAAATGACATTCCTTTCAGGCTTTTGCAGGAAGGGTTTTTTGTGAACATAAAAACACCTAATTTAAGACTGTTTCACATGTTTTCTGTGTTTTTGCATGTTTATCCATAGTTCTTTCAGGAAATGGCAACCATTACAAGTTGTACACACACATTAAACACTCTCTGTCTCTCTCTGTTGTATTTTCGTTACACTACCAAATTTATTCCATGAGGTGGCAAATTAAATTCAGCCCTCATTTTGATTCCTTCAGTGCTTACTACCAATTTTGATGCAGCAGCCTGTGAAACGGTGATTTGTTCCTGTTGTTTTGGCATTTCAGCCATTTCCTCTTTCACTATTGAAAAGTGAATGTCATGTCAGGATTTTTCTTTTTGTTACACCACAATCTAGCATGGGGCGCAAAAACGTTAACCCAGACTATTTTATCATTGCAGATGAATCCTTCCCAATTGAAAATTCCAAATAAATCGACATAAACGCTAAATAAAGTGATATCTTAAGGTGTGCGTTTACATGCACCAACTCATATAATCAGAATACAACTCTTTTGACATACACATTGCTGAATATGTGTGTGTGTGTTCTGGCATGCCAAAACGAATGTGCGTTAGGTGCATAGCAGAATGCAAATATTGTGAATAGCACAAACAATTTTGTTTAGACTTTCCTGGAAACTGAACATGCACAGTAATAATATTATGTATTCCAACCAAAGAAAGTTGTCAGTTTAAGTGCTATTAGCTGCAAATATTCTCCTATTTTCATATTTTCTTTCTGATTATTATGGAAAGAATTATGGATGGAAGCTAACTATTGTCAAACGCATGGTAATGCACTGTCAAAAAAGACTGCACATTTAATTTGTTTTGTTATTTTTTTTTATTGTTATTGTTGTTTTTTGTTAAATATGTCAAAATTGTAAGTACTTTGTTGATTTCAACATTTTTGTGTAAGTTTTGCTATGATTGGGCAAAATTGCACGCTCTTGCCATTTTTTGGGGAGAATAGTTTGTTTTACATTGATTCTTGCAATTGCAAGTTCATGAAATACTGGAATGAAAAAAGAGCCCTTTCTCTGTTGCAGGGCAGTTTGGGCAGGTATTCAAGCACTAGTTGAACCGTATCTGTGCAGTTCCTTGAAGATGAGTAATGTTAACAGGAACAAGGTTCACCAAAATGGTTGGTTGTGCTATTTATGCATAGGAACACAACCAACTGACAGGAACAGAGGAGGAAGCAGAGGGGAAGAGGGGGTGAATGGATGAGCTGCTTGTTGAAATAGCATGATGTGACTGGGAGGGGTAGCTGTTAAGGGACTTGGTAGAGGGGGACAAAATGCTCAAATGCAAGATTGTTATGTTCTCTACCATGAAAATGGAACCACTTTAGCCATTAATCATTGATGGGCAGGAGATGATGGATAACTCCCTTGTTGAGGTATTCTGCTCCATTCCATTCTGCACTACTTTGTCTGATACCACTCCAAGCATCTTTTGAAGTCACAACTCTGACCAACATTGTCTCAAATACTAACCATTAACATTCATATGAAAAAACAAATAACTTAAATTGGGCGCTTTATTTGCGAAAACATTACACAAAATGTGGAAATATGGTGTGCTTCTAACCGTCAAATATGACTGTAACACTGGTGTTAATCAATAACACATGCATGCTTGCACACTAGGGTTGGGCGATGTCAATTTTTTTCATATCATGATATTGTCTCCATATTTTATTAGGATATACGATTTCATCACAATATTGTGAAAATAAGTCTCGGGGATGAGAGGCGGTCATAATGCCATGTTTTTATCACCCACTAGTGGCGGTCGCTTGTTTGTGGTATACAGCTGGAAATTTGCCTTCAGCCCACGCTCAAGCATATTCTGTCATACCGACTGCCCCATATCTTACGTTGTGTATCCAGGAAAATTATTAATTATTGGACTACAATGGGGTGTTGTGGTGGCTCAGTTGGTTAAGGAATCACATTCCTAAACCTAATATTCATATCTCCTTCCTAACTTTCTAATCCTGCTTTGTGAAATACCCCCTGATGAGCCCAGCTGAACTCACTACTGTGCAGACATAGTATGCGACAAGATGGACTCAGGCCAAACTAACACTGAGGACGCTCTGTCAAGTTTTAAGTCTGATGTGCGGCAGCATTTTGGGTTTCCAATTAAAGGAAGAAAACAGCAACAAGACAAAGACTGTTTGCAAGTATTGTAAGAGACACTTGCCTTATATTACAGGTAACAATGGTAACATGCTCCACCATCTACAACATTACAATGAAAAACTCCAGTTATTGCCTGCAAAGAAGAAATTGCAGAAATCTTTTGCCACATTTTTTGGCAGCCCTGCATTCGCAATCAAGCGCAATGTTCAAAGAATGTTGTGTATGGTTACACATGATCACACTGCGAGACACGTCTGGCGTCCCTCTCCCTGAGAGCGATTTTCACTTGGGGGCGTTGCCTCCTTGCATTATGCTAAATGCTCAAACCAATCAGAGCAAGTCATATGACATAGGCACAGTGTGCCGCGTGCAAGTGCAGTTGTCATAGAAATTACAAGATTAGCTTGTAAACAATGTTACGGAGCTTATAGGACATGGGAGCAATATTTACTGTTTGTATGTAACATACCGAATTTGAGCTGAAGAAGAGGGAAACATCTCCGACAAAAGCTTTCAGCGCAGTTATTTGCTAATGTTTTAATGCATTTATGCCCTCAAATTCTGAAATAATAGAAGATACGGTTTGCAATGTATAGTCAATGCTGCCATACTCCACCGCCACCAGTGTTGTTTCTGCTGTCTAGCATCTTGCTTACGTCGCTCCCCTGGGGTCAGCCTCAAAACTGTGATTGGACCGTCCACTTTGTGGATGGACCCACCTTATTCCTACACTCCTATTGGGCCAGACATGCTTGCAGTGTGATCAACCTGTGAGACTTGTCTGACTTGAGAGGCTGTGTGGAATTTGGCAGCGCATGTTACACAGATACACAAGTATTTTTGTGTGACTAGACATCAGTGGAAAGTTCTCTGTCTGGCCATTGTATTCTTTGCTAAAATGTTTTTCATGCAAAGCTTGCATACAACTTGGTCCAAATCAGTTGGCTTTCCGTTATTATCTGATTTTAACCCAAAGAACTGCCAAAAAAGTTCAGTAACATTTCTCTTTGGCAAAAGCCATCTTTTAAAAATTCCCTAACCTTCCCCTGTGTGTGTTTCACGTGACTCCAAAGCTAGTCGCTCGAGGGGGCGCCACAGTACCACGGCCCTGCTGGTTTTCTATTGTCCCTGGTAGTTGATCACATTCACCTGGTGTCCCAGGTGTCATTCAACCCCTGATTACACCAGCTGAACGTAATTACTTAGCTGGTACGATAGAAAACCAGCAGGGCTGTGATATTCGAGAACTAGCAAGCATAATGTGATATTTTCATAGCAAATTGAGAGTAAATGTTATCACAGAATTAAATATGATACTTAATACTTGAATATGCCATATACCAGTATATAGGAACATCAGGGTACCACCTACCCCTAACTAATGCATGTACTGTCTCAAACCTTCCTGTCTTATGTAGTCATCAGTTTTCACAGCCATCACATCATAATACATGTTCCAACTCATGGTAACAACACTACAGAAGCCTAATAACTGATATACTAGATATACTAATATACTGATGGGGGCGTCCCGGTGGATCAGTTGGCTAAGGGGCGTACCATACCTCTGACATCCTGGGTTTGAATCCAACCTTTGTCACCTAACATCCCCATCTCTCTCCCTAGCTTCCCTGTGTCTCTCTACTGTGGAATATCAAATAAAGGCACAAATGCCAACTAATAATCTTTAAAGATGTATGCTGCTAATAGAAATGTGTGGTTCTTGATTTTGTCCAAGTATTTGAATTTGAATAATTTCTATGATATTTTGTGGCCTACTTTATTCTAAGTACTTGAATGATTTCTATGCTGTTTTATGGCCTGCTTTAGAATGTTACCAGTATTTGTGATGAATATTCACAAATACTGTATTTCTGTATTTGGATAGGGTGTTCAGCGGGGTGTTCTCTCATCAGCTTTATTTAGCCAATGCGTTAACATTCATTTTTTACACCTTTTCCTGTACAGCAGTCATCAGTGTTGGTTTAATTTGACTGCATGACAGAAAAGTAGGAAAGTCAGAATTGTGCAGAAAATCATAGAACATGTCTTTTGCCGTCTCTAGATGTCAGTGATCCCTAGTTCCCAACATTACCCAATAATTCCTATGACGCAAGACGTTGACATCAGGAGACAAATGCAGGTCAGTCAGACTGACAGTCAGTCATCAGACACTGAACCCCTTTAAAGCAGTGCACTGTCAAATTGATTTGTGGTAGCTACTTGAGAAAACAATTGTTTTTGTTTCCTTTGGTTTATTGAGCAATATCTAACTAAGATCAAAGTAAGTAGCAGTTGAATTATTGTGAACATTTAACATAGTTATGAATTTTCACACAACCTTATTGGAATTTTTGTTAAACTCCCACAATCCTTCCTTGTATTCAACAAGGTGATCATCTGACTGGTGATCTTCCCCTACTGCACACTCCCCCATGTATGTGCTAGCTAGGCGCCATGGAACTGTACAGCATCTGTACTTGTTGCTAACCTCACTCTTGGTCTCAACAACAATACGTTAATGGGGCAGCTGACCCTTCTGGCAGCCTGCTCAGCAGTTCAGAAACCTAATTGCTTCAGCAAACAATTATACCAAGAGCTAAGAATAGTGTATGACTGCTCACTGCAGCTCACATATATGATATAGTATAGCTCCTGTCTTAGTCATATGATAGATTTCCATAATTTCATAATTCATATGTCTTACCATGGATTCACACTGCATGCAATACAATCAACAAGTCATCGGAAGTCCATTAATTTCCTATAGAGCTGAGCAACCAGGGAATCTTGGCCAATGTGTGTAAATGTACACATTCGTCAGTGTAAATAGCGACCAATTGTGCGCATTAACTGGATAATGTGGATGGAAAATGCTAACTGCAGTATTACAGGTTGTAATATTTGTGTGTGTGTGTGTGTGTGTGTGTGTGTGTGTGTGTGCGGTTGTGTGTGAATTCATCATCGCAAGGATTAACAATACCTCTTTTAAAAACTCAATTTTAGCAAGTACATGCAAGAACATTCACAAGCTCCTGTGGGCCTTTCCCTCTTCACTTCCCATATAAAACTGAAATTTCAGCAACACAAACAACACCATCCAATTCTCAATTCAGGTGAACACAATTTTTCATCAGTCAACAGCCAGGCAGCACTTTGTCAGATTCAGAAAAAGCCAGCGTGGAGAATGTGTATGTGTATGCAGAAAAAAGTGGGCTCAAAATAGATAAAATTGCTTTCCATAGCGCTGGTGCTGAAATTATGTGTGGCACAATGAGAAGGCGAGAGAAAAACACTTTGGTTTGGATCTACTAGGAAGTGAACATTACCACTAACCGTTACCACGTTACCACACACGCACACACACACACACACACACAACTTTCCACCATTACATCTGACGTTAGAGCACCACTGAACAAAATGCTCAATACATTTGAAAATATTTTTTCAAATTAATACAATATTTTGTTAAAAACTATAGAAAAAAACATTATTGATGAATGTAAGGCAAGCCTGTTGTTTTAGTAAAAATTTGAGCAGCTGACTTGGCGTGCTACATTTACATTTTAAAATTTTAGGCATTTAGCTAGCACTCTCTCCTCTGTGCAAGGCTGCAAGGGTAAGACCCATAGTGCCGTGACAATAGATGTAACAAAATATTCCTGTGACCCTACACTGCTCCCATATGATAGTGAAGACAAAGCTGCACATCATTTTTTTTCATTATTTTATTTCTTGAGATGAGTTTTCATCTTGCTACAGAAGATAGGTAGTAGTGACTCCTGTCCTGACAGGAGTCGGAAAGTCATCCCATCATTCGTCACCCAGGGGTGAGAAGACTTGAGGGTGGGTGGAGGGATGACCAGGTTAGGGAAGGGAGAGGTAAGCGGCTGATAGTAGCAGAGCGCAGAGGTTGGTGAAAAGGCCTAGACCATATGTCATCGAGGCATGAGGGTGCGTCCCATAGCAGTCTTGAGCGCCGTCACCAGGATTTTGAGTTCAATGCGAGCTTCCAGGCAGCCAGTGGCGAGAGTAAAGGAAAGGGGTGACATGGGAGAATTTGGGGAGGTTGGAGACAAGGTGGGATGCAACGTTCTGGATGAGTTGTAGGTAGGGATGGGACAATATGCTTATCTCATGATACGATTTGAAACGCGATATGGGGTTCACGATTCGATACAGCCACGATACGATGTAATAAATAAAAGTTCAATGACAACAAAGTATGACTGTGCAGAATTATGTTTCTGAGCCACAAATCTTTCTAGCGATGGTATTGGCTTGCTGGAATGTAAACAACAATTTCAAAATGTCATTACAAAGTGGAAATAATATAATTTGGATGGAGAGTTTATGAAATTGTGATGGGCAAGCTGTCTCATTTATGATTACTACAGCAGAATAAAATGGAGTGAATATCATGATTCATTTTTCTGCCCCATGATGCGTATTGTCACATTTTGGTATTGCGATATATTGAATTAAGATATATCATCCCATCCCTAGTTGTAGGGGTTGAAGAGAGTACTTCAGGGGCACAGCCAAGAGGGTGCTGCTGCAGTCAAGGAGACTGTGGCCACGAAGTGAGCTTCGTGCAACAACAGTAGTCTAATTTACAGAAAGTGTTTCATTCATAATCATGAAATAGTTAATAGGGTACAGAAGTAGAACAAAGGTCACAAACACATCAGAAAAGTCAGCGTAAGACCCACACCGCCATCCACACTGTTTGTTTTGTTGTTGTGCTGTAGTGTGAGACCCTCATTGTTAGCCGTGACCGCTGTAAATGGCCTAAGGCTAATGATAGCAATACAGGCAGCTAATCGCTATTACTATATATTATAAACATATTGCTAGTTTTATAATTGCCCCTTTCATTTTATTGTTTTATCTTGTATTCTGTTTTAGTTTCTAGCACCTGTGTTTCTTTGTATTTTTCAGGTTTATTTTTCCATTTCAGTGTTTATGTATGTTGATTTAATTTATTCACTTATACTTTGCACTAAAGGATTTTTTTATGACTTTTTTTATACTGTAACATTTGTTTTGAAATGTGTTAATATAGTTTATATTATTAATAACATTATTATTATTATTATTATTATTATTATTATTATTATTATTATTTTATTGTGTGGGCCCACTTTTGGCTATTATGAGGCCAGGGTCCTCACCTGGCCCTTTTTACCACAATATGTAATTAGGCTATACTTAATTGTCATCTGAATGAAAAATTTGAACTCACAATATCATGGTACAACTGAGGCCAAATAAATACATGATGTGTGATGTCTGTAATGTATGCCTTGATTGCATGTCATACAATAACACAGCAAGCAGAGCTATTTAATAATTCAGTATGAGCTAAATATCTGTCAGTTTTGGACAGAAAATGAGGGCAATTTGAAAGCTTTCTCTCAATTAAATGAGAGTAACAGGCACGTCCACTGAATCAGTAAACCCTGTACCAGCAGCATTGTTATAGCTGTATTACAGATGCCCAGCGATTCACTAGTCCGGGTAAACAAATACTAGGTTGTCACTCAGTCTGGCAGCCATATGACAGCCTCAATCACAGACAGCCAATAATGCCAGTGAAATGGTTGGATGCCAAAGCAGTAGATGCATGTCCCAGCTCTTCTGACTCTCTTGTTGCAAAGAGAGACCTACCTGCTTGCATGTCCTTTAAAGTTTATACTGTATATCAAAGTGTTGAATCAATCTGTGCTTTCCCAAACCATTCATTAGCAGATCTGATCCTGTCCAGGAGATATTTAGGGTATCTATCTATCTAACATGTCCTCGCATAATTGAGAAATTCAATTTCAAGTTAGATTGTTTTGCCAGCAGAAGTATGCGATTTGCTTAATTATCGGCCAATTTTATCCCTGCCAATTCTGTGTTCTTTTTTTCTTAAGGGAAATTCACAGGGATGATCTATGCATATTCACAGTGTGTACTCCCCTCAAACCCAGTTCTCGCAGTTCTCGTGTGTGTGTGTGTGTGTGTGTGTGTGTGTGTGTGTGTGTGTGAGTGTGTGTGTGAGTGTGTGTGTGCTTTCTGATACCTAAATCCCATTGTGTGAAGAGGAACTAGCAGGGTAGAGTAGCTAGGGCCCCTGACCAAGCCTGTGGGTGGGTGGCATGGATTCATAAATCAGGGAGCAGTGTTAATCTCTCTCAGGTATTGGAAAGCCAGCCCTCAGTAAATATGTTGCCCCAGGATACAATGGGGTTTAAAGGATTTCTGTCTCCAAAGAGAAATTAGGCAGGGGCTTCAGAAGTGAGGTAAATGGAAATGCTTGCTGGAGCATACAGAGAGAGCAGGGTGCTGCTGTCAGCTAGTAAACATCGTCTCAGAGTAGCCTCAGTCATTATCATGGTTGGTGCCAACAGCCAGGGTGGGCTGAGGAGTGAGCAGGATCAGAGTGAACCATCCTCTGTGCTAATGATTAGTCACAAAAGGGAAGGGAAAAATAATCAGGAGGCTATTGAATTATATGTGAATTAAAATGGTCTATGCCATAAGTAAGCTAATAGCTAACAGCAGTGTAGCAGTCCAGTGACCAGTCCCATTCATATTCCTTTTGGTTACTCTCACATATTTCTGTTTGTACTGGGATGTTCCCATATCTGAATATCATCTGAATACCATAGTCAGCAAACCATGAATAATGAGTTTGACACCTTTTTTTCGTTAGGATTTTTTTCAGTATTATTTGGATGTTTTAGTAGTACACCTATAATCATGGAGAAAACATATTCAACCGAAAACAACTTGACTGGCTTTTCTCATTGAACCCAGTTCCCCAGTCAGTCTGTCACACACAGAGGAGGGAGGGAGGGAGAGAGAGAGAGAGAGAGAGAGAGAGAGAGAGAGAGAGAGAGAGAGAGAGAGAGAGAGAGAGAGAGAGAGAGAGAGAGAGAGAGAGAGAGAGAGAGAGAGAGAGAGATGCATGTTCATACGCTTTATGTTTGCTACGGGAATAGTACAATTGTTTTGATAACTAATTTAGCATTAGTGAGGCCAATTTTTCGCTTTTTCTTGTCCCGGCGGGTCTGCTCCCCTGCTCTGCTGATAGACTTTGCGAGGGGGAGTTTGTTTGACTGGGAGTGGATTAAGAATCCCTGTCCTCTGAGTCTGTAGTACAGCAGGGATGTTGTGTCTCCCCATTGTTTCAGACTACTGCTCTTCACTAAATATAACTTAGAGAAATTTGAGTAGGGGCACAGTAACTAAAGATAGAGGCTATTCTTCCCAGGGAAACATTTGATTTTTCTTCATTTTAATTTAGACCAGAATAAACAAATTACACAAAAAGTAAAAATGAAAGAGTTTTTAAAAATGGGTTGATGCAAAAACATACTATGAACACTGAAAAAAAATGTAGGCCTATTCCAATTTATTTGCAGTTGTCATCTCTAAGATTTTTTTCCCAGTTAGTTGTGAGGGTTGTGCAGGCATAATGAAATGTTTAATAATAAATGTTTAATTGACTGTTTAGTGTCTTCCAGTTAGGAGTGAGGGTGGCCATTCAGTTGCATAGACTATATCCCAGACAGCAACTGAGTGCTGGCCCAGTGCTGGCCCACACTTACCACTTCCTTCGGCCCACATACCACCGTGGAATGATGGCGATGAACCCACCCAAATCTGACTGCCAGAACACAGCCTCAACTCAACCTTGATGAAACCACTTGGAAAACATTTGTCAAAATGCCGTGACAAACCTTAAAAGTAGCAGGCAAAATTGGGCCCCTTTTGGCCCAGAATTAGACACACAAACCTTAAAAGTGGCCTAAACTCAACCAGAATCCAACCAGAATCCAATCTGTTATTGTCACAGAATCCAATTCATGGATGAAGAATGTAATTTTCACATAATTCGGGTCCACAGTATGTAAATCTGCATTTCAGAGTTCGTGCTCATTTCACAACTTTTTATGAGATCATGTTGGTAAGACAGGTGGACAGAGAGTTACCCAATATCCAAGGCATGATGAAAATGTCAGTGTCAATAATTACTAATTTGCCATTTATTAGTGATCGAAAGTGTTACCATTTGAAGATACATTGGTAGAGAGTGGGGCAAGATGGATGCGGTTTTGAACATCCAGCTTTATCCAGCTTATCCAGAACAGTCATGTAAAGTGACCAACTGCTTGATATCACTTGGGTTTACTGAGAGGTTTACCTGGGCGCCATGGGCATAACAATGGAAACCAATAGCTTGCGAAGAATATGACCTAAGGCATATATTTGAAGAAAAGGATTGGACCCAGAATAGACCCCTGGGGGACACCACAGGGCTCTGCAATGGAAACAGAGAAAGCTCGCAGAATGCAGGAAAAACAAAAGCAGTACCAGAGACTCCGACCCAGTGTTTGAGATGCTGAAGTATGGCAGAATGACCAACTGTCTGCACTAAGATCTAGGAGAATTAAAAGTGAAGGTTTTCATGCATTGGTCGCTAATAGAGTAATTCATCCAGTTGAGAAGTTACTAACTAAACAAGAGGTGGCCAGTGGGCACTGCACAGCTTATTTTACATCTACTTTACAAAAACATATAGGTCAAATATTCTCTCATGGTCAAATGGTCAAATATTGCCTGGGTTGTACCTTAAATCTAATTTACAGCAGTTGTTGCATGTATGCGTCTTCTTTTTTTCTTTTTCTACTTATTCTCCTCCCGCCTGTTATTGTTAGAATTAGTATTAGCATTCCATTCCCCACAGTGTTTTGGCAAATAACAAATATTATCAGTCTACCTTGCAATATCAAGCAGTAATATAAAATCTGCAGGCCCTTGCGCTTAGAGAGAGAGAGAGAGAGAGAGAGAGAGAGAGAGAGAGAGAGAGAGAGAGAGAGAGAGAGAGAGAGAGAGAGAGAGAGAGAGAGAGAGAGAGAGAGATTAGACAATATTCATTTTTATTTTTAATTTTCAATATTATTTTTATTCATTTTTCATTGTTTATGTTATTGACATCCTGCTTTGGTAACGTTTTTTATCAAAACATCATGCTAAAGCTTCATTGAACTGAACTGAACTGAATTGAATTGAGTTGTGTGTGTGTGTGTGTGTGTGTGTGTAGGTGTGTGCGTGTGTGTGTGTGTGTGTGAGACAGAGAGAGAGAGAGAGAGAGAGAGAGAGAGAAAGAAAGAAAGAAAGAGAGAGAGAGAGAGACAGTATTTGTACTGAGACAGCAACTTAAATGGGTTATCGTGGCATTAAAGTTCCAGTCTGACTGGGCTCCTTTAACATGACACTGTGAGAGTTCTCGCAAAGAAAACGGTATCTTCAGAGAAAGCTGCACCTTAACCCTGGTGAACTGATCTGGGGGTAGTGAGCACTGTGATAGGGACTAATCCCCTGCTGTGTGCTTTGAGCGGGACTCAGAGCAATACACCAGAGGAAACCAAGGAGAAGCGAGGAACAGGCGCTAAGAAAGAGACTTCTGACAAACTGAAAAATGTGTTGAAGTGATGCTGTCACCGTGATGAATCCTTTCAGACATCATTTCAAACTGGGATGGAATCTTAATGCGCATGTGTGCATGAGTGTACGGGGGAGCTTGTGTGGGTTTGTGTGTGTGTGTGTGTGTGTGTGTGTACAGCGAATTTCAGAGTGAAACATATGGCATTTAGCTAGCGCAGAAATCCACCAGGAATCATACTGATGCCTCCTGGTTAATTGCAGAAATTTACCAATTTAGAACTCGGAGTATGACACTGAAAATTCTAGCAGACGTTTGGAAGGTGTCAATTAGCTAAAAAATTAGTGCTTAATGGTTGCACATGAGAGTACAGAGAGTTAACATGCAAGTCAAATGGAGGTTTGATCGCTAACATTTAAGACTGAGGAATTATGTTCTTAGACCAACTGTTCATGGCAGAAGGATAACGTTTTGTCAAAATATAACATGAAGAAAATAGAACATGTTATCTGTAGCAGTTCTTGGTGTCAGAAATATAGGGTTAGTTTGGATGTTTTGAAACTTTTTTGGCTTACATGGCACTTAATAGGAATTTATGCAGACCATTTTCATAGTTGTTTCTTGAGGTTTAAGAAAATTATTATGTTTTGCCATTAGAAATAGGTACCAAATATTGACATTTACAATTAGGAATATATTTTGTTTATTATGGGGATACAGAATTATGATTAAATATTTGCAAGTCTACAACATTACTTCAATGTTTAAATTGTGATAATTTTGTCAGCCATTCATTCTTATCAAGTCAAATAAACAATGTGTTGTTACACTTGCAAACAAACTGATGACACATCTGCACAGTAAGACTGTCAACAAAGGCACTCTGTATGCTACTGAATACGAAATCTGCTAAATGTTTCTGATGGTGCCGATACAGCTGTGCATGTAAAAACTGAAGATTCAGACTTGCTAACCAGGAGCACAGTGGGTTTCAGGCTTTTTGCTGTATTCATGTACAGTAATTAATTTGTGTTTTGAAGTGTGTAAGCAAAAAATACTGGAGGAGATTAATCAAATGAGTGCCTTTGTGTTATTTACTACACCAGGGAGCTCTATAGTTTTACCTTGAATGCTGCTACTTAGTGGTTACAGAAAGTATGTCTTAACCTCTCATCATGTGCCATATCACTGCTGTGCACTGCACAATGCCAAGGGCTGAAGTGAATGGATATGAGAGGAATGAACAATTAAAAGACCATGAAGGTGAAATACAGGCATGCATTCATTCATTACTGCTTTGATTTTACAATGACCGTAATTATCTAAAAAAAAAATCTTTCTCTGTTTCCTTGTGCATAAATGTCTAAGGTTTTAAGTCCTGTATTTAATCCACAGAAAAATGGGGACAGCGTGTCGTTACAGGCCAGGTCCACCCATTTTGAGGCAACTGAGAATCACAGGAAGGCTGGTCATTTACAATGCAATCATATACAATAGTAATTTATAATACATTATTTATATAGTCATTTATAATTACAATAATCACTAGTTCAGTCAGGAACACTCTTCATGAGTGCATTAGTAAAGGTTCTGCCCTCTAGGATTCTCCCTGTATGAATACAAACAGCATGCTAAAGATTCAGCAGGGAGTGCAATCAAACAGTATACAGAACAGAACCCAGCAGACACACATCATTGAGATAATGAATATACATAATTTCAAGAGACGCACCTACAGAAACATACCGTCACAAGTATATTTGATTAATAAGGCACCAGAACAGGAGGAGGCTGGGTAACAGCACAACCAACAACAATCAACAGCAGCGTGTGGCAGGTAGGAGCCGCAGGGATGAATGAGGAGACGACAGCTTAAATGGACACGATCAGCTGATGTGGTGCGCATGACTTCCTGAACTAACACTGGGATTCATTTAGTGGTTGTTGTTGCCTCGACATAAAAGCTTTTTTGTTGCCAAACCCCAAAACAATGGTTTTGTTGTCTTACCGTAAACTAAGCTTAATTACAGTTATTGTTGTCAAAGCCTAAAAAGCAAGAGAAAATGCTAGTGTCATTGCAATGCACCACTGTTGTAATTTGTAACAGGAGGAAGTTACTTGTATATATATTTTCATTAGTACCATGTGCATAGATTTTCATACGCATTCTATGAAGGCAATCGTGAGGATGTGATATTTCATGGTGTTTGTGGGTGTGACAGAGAGACAGAAAGATGTGTACTCAGCAGAGACTGCAGATGGGCACACTAATAAGAGGTGAGAAAGAAAGTATCACATTGAAAATGGATGGAGAGATGACAGGTGAAGTCAAGGTGAGCAGACAGGGTGAGAAGTAATCACTTCGAGAGCAGAATGCATACTGAGCATAGGTTTGCACACGACAGAAGGAAAAAGGCCAAAGACAAAATAAAGCAAGTTTGAGAAGAAAAAGGGTAGCAAATACTCCTTCCATCCCTGAGAGGACTGTAGTATAGTGAAAATGGAAGGAGAATCTTTCATAAGTCTGCATAGTATCTCTATAAATAAAACAAGAACAAGAAAAAAACACGAAAAGAAAAACATGATGCAGTGTAAAAACAAAACAAAACATAAAAGCAGTAAATGTGAAATGAAAAAGTATCTTTTGAAAGTGATTTTGATACTGATTTTGATAGCCTGATCTCCTTCAGCAGGTTGCCAGTGGGCCAGGAGGTTTGCAAAAATGGTGTTTAGTGGCACGGATATAAATACACATGTAAGGGAAGGAGACAAGATGGTTTCACATATAATATAAATAATCTACGAAGAAAATACATTTCTAGTAGGAAGAATTCCGTCACTTTGGTGACAATGCCACAGAGCTAGATATCTGTCAGGATCAACTTTCTCTTGCCATGGATCCAGATATGACAACATTTAATTACAACGAGACAGACCGATATACAGAGTTATTCATTACTGAACGCTCACATATTAGAGGAAGTGAAATAGAATTGGCAGTTCACAAGCTGTGGATTTAAATGTCATTCATCATCACTCAATTCCAGTGGATTGACAGTTGATTGACAGTATTCAGAATCAGCTGGTGTCATGGCTGTTACGCCAAAGCCCCAAGCATTCCACAGAGGAGCTACAACATCCTCCCTAGGTCTTCGTCTCTCAATATCATCCACTCATCCATCCCTTCCGTTCATTTTCTCCTGTCTCCTCTTTCCACTCTTCCTCACTTACCTGTCCCCCTCTGCTTCGTACAACCTCTGCATACTCTCCATGCATCACCCCTCAGACCATGTCTCCCTCTGCAGCTGTTACCTTTTTTTTGTTTTCCCCATTTGCCTTTGTTGTCTTCCCCAGCATGTGACTCTCCCTCTTTGCATCGTTTTCCTTTCCTTTCTCTCTTCCCTCAGCTGAACTATGGCACAATATCAAAAGCAAAGTGCCTTGGAATTAGATTCTGATCAAGTGCAAATAAGAGCTTGACTGAAGAAGGAAGAAATGAGGAAAGGGAGAAAAACAAACATAAACAAGCGCAAAGTCATATCTGCAATAAAAACGACCTTGCTAAACACAGAGCAAAGAAAAAGGTAGTGTTATCTTGTAGAGCCCAAAACATCCATGGATGCGCCCACACACATACTCTGGAGCACTGATATGCTCACGCACTATAGATACAAACAGACATACACACACATAAAAGGCACCATAAGACTAAAGGTGCAGTCTCTCCCCCGCGAACACACACACACACACACACACACACACACACACACACACACACACCTACACACACACACACACACACACACACACACACACACACACACACACACACACACACACGGACATCTTCTCCATGCAACTTTAGGTTGCATGCTCATCTGAATAAGGTTTTGACATTCACATCTGTTCATTTTTGCATCTGGCAGGAGCTTCACAGCCAAGGTAACTGTATACTGAGTTCTGCTCACTGTATAATACATGTGTGTGTGTATGTGAGGGGTGGGGGTGGGGTGGTGGGGGGGGCATGCTACTCGGCCACTGTCCCTCCTACTGTGTCCTGCCTCAACCTTAACATCATGAGCTAATCCCTGGAAATGTCACCCAGAGCTTGGCAAGCCATTTGTTGCTTACTGCTGTGGAATTCGCCACTAGGTGAGAGTGATTCCATTTAATCTAACCTCCATTACAAGCTGCAATTTTGCATGGTAGACAGTATTACCCAGATAAAGTGTTTAACTGCTAGACTACGATTTACGGAGGGCAATCCTTAAGGGGTTGAACTCACTGGAAATTGAAACTTTTTACTTTTAAAAAGTTGTCAGCATTTCTCTAGAAAATACCTAAAACAGTGGTGTAACAAGTTTTGATTCATTTTAAAGAGTAACTAAACCCCAAACCCAAATCTGTGTAAAGTCTGACATCTGATCTGTGATGCCAGGTGATGTCACCACCTTTTGTACACTATAGAAGGTGACATCACCTGGCACCAAAGACCAGCCAATAGAAGATGGCAATTTCAGTAGCATGCTTTTTACCATTAGATGTCAGGCTTTACACAAATTTGGGGTTTGAGGTTACTGTTTAAATTTAAAAATATTTTATACCGAACATAAATATGATGCTCATTGTTAAGTAGAATCTTTTTTCTGCTACACTGCCTTAGATGAAGGAAAGCAGAGAAGTAAGATTTGTTCTTGTAATTTGTTTTGTTTAAGATTCATATGGAAATATGACTACTATACTGTTCACAATAAAATGCTGGTGTCAAAATTAGATACTAGATATCAAACACTAACTTCTAAATTATAGTTTAAAAGTAATTCCTTGTCCATTGTCCATATATAATATCAGGAAACTCACTGAAAAATGCATCCAGTATATTTTCACATATACTTTGAAACCTCAGGAAATCCAATGCCATCCCGAAATGAACCACATGCACCAAAATTATTTTGATATGATATTCTGTAACAGATTTTCTTATTCAAATGTTGGTAGAGAGGGGTACACTGCTTTCCCTAAGGGTTTAGGAACTGTAAATTATTTTCCTAACTTTTGAATGTCAATTACGAGGACACTGGGACTGCCTTTGCCTTTGCTTTTTGAAGTTATGGCATTAGAGGATGATGTGACAAAGCTGACAAAGGGTGATGGAAGTAAGTTTGTGAAGGGTGAGTGGGAATTCACTTTGTCTGAAGAAGTGTAATGCACTTTTCCAGAGTCTTCCAGACCATAGCATGTCTTGCTACTGATGTTACATTCAATTTATCACCCTGCTGTCTGCATTTCATTGAAAAAAGTTTTGGGACATCCAGTTCTTGTAATCTGCTGGACAGACATGTACTACAACCAACTTTGTGGGAACATTTGGTTAAACTGAAAGGTACAGCTGAGTATTGTCTGCATAGCAGTGAACAGAGATGCTATACGTTATAATACTATGGAGTATTGAGCCTTGAGGCACACCACACCACAATCCATGTAGCAGAAGACACATAATCACAAAAACATAATCATCAGTTGGGACTGAAAAAACTTTGGGGGCTGTGAGTGGGCAGGAAGTATTGGTTCCAAAACACAGAGTATGGGCCAGGAAATCCATTTTGAAAGCCAGAACTCTCATCACTTGGCAAAGTAATCATTGAGTCATTGGTATTAATCAACATTACTATCAACAAAATAATGAAATCTGACCCGATGGCACACAATGTAAACTGCGGTGTGGCTGCCAATCTTCATGGCGATGGTCTTGTTTGTTTGTGATAATCATACTAATGTCGCAAAAAGAATCATCCTAACATTCCAAATTTGTGTGATTTATTAACACAAAGCTGATGAGTCTTTGGTTTTATTCCTTGAAACATAGCATTTGTGTGTGTGCGAGCCAGTCTGTGTCTGTGTGGTTGATAGGTTAGGACGGTCCCACCGTGTGGGCATGCTCCAGATGGATCCCCTGTATTAGCAAGTGGGGCCCAAGAGTGTGTGCCCCACACAGCCTCTAGTCTAGGAAACATTGAGCCCACTACTGGTAAAAAATATGAATCAGCTGTCTGTAAATGTTAACAGCTGAGGGTGTGATGTTTTCCACTTCAGTGAGGGAGGAAACCTTCCTGCTAGATAATTACTAATTAGTAATTAGCCAAAAAGAGATACTTTCAACCATGAATCAAGTGGATTATTTGCTCACTATTAGATTACGGTCCCATCATGCAACCCTCCTTTTAAGCAGTGCACGTCACTGGTGAGTAACAATAACACACTGTTATAATTTAATTAGGCTATAGTGCTTGTATGGCTTTACCATTTTAGGCTATATATGTAGTGGTTTGGTTTATGAGAGGCCTATTTGTGGGCTTATTAGCTGCACTGGTTGGTTTACATTGTTGGTGTGGTTTTAGATGTGGAGTTTATGTGATCACTTCTGACATATTGGTCTTTGTGATATAGTTTTCATCTGTCTGTGTCTCTGTGTCTCTGTGTCTCTCTCTTGGAATTCATCATCATGTAGTTATTGCCCCACCAGAATTTTCATGGCAAAATCACCACTGTTAATCTGGTAATGATTTATTAGTTGATCGAGAGCAGCACCTCTATAAGAGCCGGGCTCTGTGTGTTCATTGGTTCATTTTTTTGTTTGTGCAGAATTTACAATGCGCAATTCTTAAGGGAATTATGGTATGTACTCTGTTGGCTGTGCAAAGCCCTAATAGCCCTGCATAAGGGAAATACAGTGTGCGCTCATACACCAGGCAGTACGGTAGAAGTCACACAGTCAGCTCTAAGTTGTTACGCAGTACATTCACACATAAGGAAATAGCTTGGTGATTTTCTAACTGTAATGGCCACATCAACGGATGAATTAAATATTTTGTTCAGCGATTCTCTTAGTTCCAACAACGCTGTGCTACCACAGCACTTTGGTGTTAACAGGTTTTTAAAGTCAGCATTGTTTTGCTCACTCCAATCATGCATAACCCCCCCACCTGAGCACCTGGGAAGCTCTAGCACACTTGTTGATGTTCAAATTCTACATGTAGCACTATTAAATGGTGAAACCTTGTATGTTATCCAGTGCTTGCAGACTCTTTTTTCGTTGACGTTAGTGGACATACAGTATGTCAGTTGTTATAAATTGTGTTCTGCAGAACTCGGTGCCAATGTGCATGTACAGTAATTACAAATAAATTATTGTCAGTATTGTTGAACATCAATAACATACTGTACAAACAGTTGTTTTGACAATTTATTTGTTTATTTGTTCACTCAGTTCCCATTATTTATGCTAAACCAACCTGATGACATTCAGAGCAAAGTAGAAAATCTTGCGATAAGATAGGGATGTTCTTGAAAAAGTGTTTTTCTGATTTAAAGCTAGTTACATGTCAGTGATGTTGTCCTTTGGTCTCATTGACTATTTTCTTGCACCTATAAAATTGTGTCTCTCCATCCCTAAAATTTATCTTCCTCCATAAAATTTTGTCTCTGATGAAAACAAATTCTAGCCATAGACCCATCACTCAGGTCAGTATTACACAGTGGATTTGAAGAGGGGTTGAAGAGTTGACAATTTATACCATGAGTGTGCTGTGCCAAACCGTAAGTTTCATGGTGTGAGACATTCCGGAAGGTTCTGTGCATTTCAAAATATGAACCCCCTTTCCCCTGTGCTCCATGTTGATGGTACAGAGCAAGGCAGTATAGACAGATGGCAGAAAAACTCATACCCATCTGTCTTCCCTCTACCTGGCGCTGCAGCCTTCACCTTACCAGAGATCAGAAAGCTTCTTCTTTTTGTCCCGCTTTCTAATTCTCACACGGAAAGAGCTAAGCTGAACATATACGGCAGTACACCTGTTCTGTGCTGGCTCAGTCACTTGAGAAATTCCTGTATTGTACGTCTCTGCCTTCCAGTGACAACAGTGTATCGAGCCGTAATGTGGGATCGAAATGTGATCCTGTTGAGTGGTAAGTTGGGGCTTATGGTGTCATTGCCTATTGTGTGTGTGTGGGTGTATGTGTGTGAGGGAGGGAGAAAGAGAGAGTTTCAAGTGCTCTCAAGTACATAGTTGATGATTACTGTATCTTGCCATCTAGACTGTGTCCAATTAACTTTGGGAGGTTATCTATATAATCCCAGTTTGTGTCTATCTGTCTCACTATTTTACTGTCACCTTACCTACTGTTCCTATTCTGCTCATAAATATAATGGGCCTACTAAATAAAATATTAATACTAACTTTGACATCTTGTATTAAGCAACAGCATTGAGGGAGTGACAATTGTTTGGTTAAGGTAGCATATGCTGCTGTCTAGGTAGAGAGAAATGGGCAATGTCAAGATTCAGCCCACCTCTTTCACCACCACCTGTCACATACTGCCCACTCTCTCAGTGTTACTATGAAGTCAGACAGTGTAGGAGTGCAGAGCTCCAAAGGGCTCTCAAACCTGTCACACAGGCACATTGTTGATGCTCAGTGTCCCGACACTGAGGGTCTTTAGTAAGATGTATATTGTGCGGCAGAGGAAGCAAAGGCTGAATTGATGCTTAGCTAGCATAATGCCCTCATCATTTCAATTTATGCTTTTTGAGTGACTATAAGATTCTGTTTGCATTGATCAGATGCTTTAATTAGGGATGTGGGACTCTGACAAGGAACCCTATCCAGAAATAATAAAATTAAATTAGTCTGGTAAGACCTTTTTATTCCTCAACTTGCCAATGACTAAAACTTTGTATGTCAGATAAATCGTTGCTTTCTCAAAAAGGTCTATCACATTTTCAGTTTGGTGCACTTGCAGCAAGTTACATTAATTTCAAACTTAAACCCTCAATATCAGTGAGAAGATGTTAACTTTAGAAGTTAATGTTTGAAGTTCTAATGCATATTCTAAACCACATTAAAAATCTGACCAGAGTTTCCTTTAATATGGCAGCAGCCAATAGGCAGAGAAGTTTTCACACATTACTTGGGTCCCCAGTGTGTTAATTAATATTTATATTTGTCCACTGCCTCAAACTCTGCCTTCAGGCATTTATTAAATTATCATGAGTTTGGGCAGAGGCATTACTGTGTGTGTTAGTGAGAGTACTGTAAGGCTGTTAGTGTGTGCAAGATCTGTGACATGACTAGTCCCTGATTCACCTATCAAAAAATCCCACACCAAACAAAAAGAGAACCATCAATGACGATTCATACAAACAGTATCAACAGCAACAGCAAATGGGGGGAGGGGCGTTAATCACTTGTTTGTTTACCCATTTATTTACATAAATCAGTGATGCAGAGAGTTCCCTTTGGCAGCCTGAACCTAAACACCCATAGCTTTACAATCTCCACAATTAGGGCCAGTCCTGTGAGGTATCTGACAGTGTGGCCAGGAGGTGCGCGGTGCCTAGTGCCGAACACAGTACTACTAAATGCAAGGCAGCCATGATAATTAGTGTTCCTAGCCAGGAGCTCCTCACTGGCGTCTCGCCCCCGCACTGACCCAGGGAGATTGGAAAGAGGCCCAGTGGTTCCCAAGGGGCCGAGCCTGTCAGGTCCGTCACTTCTCCCACGACATAGGAGTGAGTGGAGGTGTTTTAAATGCCAAACAGGACACACATGCCAGGCCCATCGGCTCTGCCTGAATACAAGGCCTGTCTCTCCGTCTGGTGTTCCTACTCTGTAGACCTTGGAGCAGAGCTGAGGCTCATTGTCTGGGGACAGTTAACCTGTTGGGAGGAAGGGAACAAATCCAAGAAGATCATGTGACAGCGGCGCTGGTTGGCATGTTGTCGAGTCCTCACACACAACCAGTGTACTGCTGAATCACACAGAAATATGTATATACGTATAGTTTCATTTTTAGCTGTGGATGCATATTTTCTGTTCTCGTGTAGGATGATGTGATACGGACTTCAGATCTTTTTGCTGTTCAGAATTCCTTGTTTGCACTTATTTGTGTGGACTTTCAAAATACACGGATATGTGTCATGAGAAAGGGAGGCAGACATGGAGCCTGCTGATTTGAGATCACAGCATTGTAAGTACATCGAATGTGCCTTAGTTAGCTGCGTAATGGTGTTTGTTTGCTCTGTGTTTGTTCTCACTCTGACACAAAGCTCAAAATGGTGAGATACAAATGTCCTGTTTTTTTAGAATGAGGAGGCTCATGCTTCAGATTCATTTTAATCAAGTAGATAAGCAGTAAATACTTATATACTAAATTAAGTAAATATTTAACTGCACATATAGTTGTAACTGATTATACTCAGCTCACAGGAAGATTAAATTAGTCCAACTGCATCAGGAAAACAGCTTTGCAACTGTGTACACGAACACTAGTGGAACATTGCTGAAACAGTCTCCTCAGTACTTAAAGTCCGTTCGATTATCTTCACAAGATTTGGTAAACAAGTAAACTTTTGCCATGCTTTTTCTCAGTTTTATCATCTCATAAACATATTGAGATGAGTCTCCATTTTGGAACATTTTGATTTAAAAAGCCCGAAAAAACAACAAAGCATGGCTATGGTGGGGATGGAAAGAGAAATCTCTGTGACAGATCCTCCAAACTAAAGAATGGGATAGGAAAAATATTTTCTACAAAGATTTTTCTACAAATTTCAATTAAAAATGTCTATTTCTCACTTTAGTTTGATACACTATAAGGGTATTATATCAACTATAGGTCAAAATTGAATTATCCACTGGAGCTGACAGTACACAACTTTGTGTACAAATTTTATATTTAAATATGAAGATTGTTACAATACATCAGATATACAATTGTTAAATGATGAACTAGAAAATGTGCTCAGTAGAGCACAGACCTTCGCCAACACCCCGCGAGGCAATGAAAGGATCTCCTCTTTCCTTTGGTACCAGCCAATATGTGCTGAAGTGGATTATGCACAGATTGTACTTTTCTAAATAAGGACATGACCCTGCCCTCTGTTAATTACCATATCATGCTCAGCTATGCCTTAAGAAGTGAAGACATCTTAGTGAAAGAATCTTAACACATCCCAAGGCATATTGCAAGACTATCTTGAAAACAGTAGTGTCATAAATATGTCTTGGAGTGTCTTCTTTGATTGATTTATTAAATTAATTTATGTGAGAAACATGAGCATTAAAATACTGCCAAGTTATGATATACTGTGTAAAATCATTTAGTCTTATTATTACACTTCAGCGTTCAGACAAATACCAATGCTGCAAACAGCAGTAGGTACAAACAGCAGCAGATGGGCTAAATGGATAGTTAAAGCAATATAAACAGTATAATATACAAATAAAACACACAATAAAACACTTGCAGCAAGATATGCTTGTTAAGAAAATAATATTACGAATGGCATGGCGAGTAGGGAGGCTGTTCTTCAACTGAAGGGCCTGGATTTAAACCTTTGTGACAGTAAGCGTAAACTCTGCTCAAGTGTCCTTGAGCAACAGACTGAATCCCTTCCAGCCTGTGGAGTGTTGTTCTGTATTTGACCCTGTGCTCCGACGTCCCTGTGGACGGGGGCAAGCAAATAGACTTTTTCTCCTTCAGGGATCAATAAGTATCACATTATTAGTATTATTATATAATACACATTGTGAACAGGGTTACACTGACTCTACATAGTCGCAGTTGGCTCAAAATGCTGCTGCTAGGCTTTTAACTGGAACGAGGACAAGAGGCCACATTACCCCCATTTTAGCGTCCCTCCATTGGCTTCCGGTTGCTTTTGGAATACATTTTAAGGTTTTATTGATTACCTACAAAACAGTAAATGATTTGGGCCCCAATCTCTGAACTCTTAACCCCTTATGTACAGTTTCGTACCTCAGGTCTTCAGAACAAGCTCTTCTTTCACTCCCTAAGTCCTCAGCATTTGCTACTAAGTTTTCTTACCATTAAAACTTTGTACAGCTACTTCCATATCCTCTTTTAAACTTCAGCTAAAAACACATATTTTAAACAAGCTGTAATTGATATTTATTCTGTTTTATTTTTGTATTTTGTTTATCTTTTTATCTTATTTTATTATTTTTCCTTGTTGTCACTGTCTAAGCACTTTGTAACCATGTTATGAACAAACAAATAAACAAAAAAAAAAAAAAAAAAGCATTAAATACAAGCGTTAACATCATGAGCAAAACCGGACTGGGAACAAAATTTGGTCTGGCATTTTCTGGTATTCTGCCCATTTGTCTGTCTGCCTGTCTGACTGACTGACTCAGGACAGCATTGTAGCATTGGTTTGCCTGTTTTACATTTAACGAAAGTTATGTGCCATGTGCACACCAAAAACAGTCTAATTTCAGTTGTTGACTTTACAAGGTAGGGTACTATTTAAACAGACCTACAGTATCATCCAGATGCATTGCATAGGATTAGGATGTGAGCTTTAACTAAAAAGGTATTGTCAATATAATCAAGACAAGATGCACATCAACGTAAAGCCTACTGCTGGTATCAACAAAAGAGCACAGTTATAGGTTATCAGAAAAATATGTTCAGTTAATAAATAAAAAAGGTTTACTTGCAGGCTTCCATGAAAAAAATAGCCAACCATAAAAAAAGAGCTATATATAAAATGATGCATCATGGCAGATGCAGGGAAAATATCCAATAAGGCAGGTGAACAGCCAAGTGTACAATGTCTACTTGAAACACCTTATCTCTTGTCCTTTTCCTGTGTCACTCACTCACTGACACACACCCACACAAAGGCAAGTGAAACTTCCTTTGTATAGCACACACACTTTTACAGTTTTCACAGTTACAGTCTCAAAGGGCGTCACGATGTCCACATTATGAAACAAATGAAAACAACACTCCCCCAACAAAGATTAAATATTGATAACAAAATGGAACATATACAAAATACACAGAATAAATAAAATAAGAGCGCTTGGGTGAAGGTGTGGATCTGGCGCGGGGCATCAATGCCCATCATCATCGTCTTTGTCTTGACAATACAAATGCATGTACTGTACTAAGGTTTCCACATCTGTCATCATTAATATAGGTTGAGATAGGTTGCGATATTGCGAGTGAGTGGCAGAGCGGCCAACACAGCAGGCTACAGTGACCTTGATCTACCAGCAAAAAGAATAGAATAGAATAGAATAGAATAGAATAGAATAGAATAGAATAGAATAGAATAGATTTTTTTTTAAAACAATTGGTCCTGTAGCCCAAAAATGATCTGGCCCATCTGGATTTTTCCAGAATTGCCAGATGGTCAGTCTGGGTGTATGAGAGAGGATACTGCCTGTGTAGAGATTTCACCGGTTTTCCCTCTGACTACACTATACTCTGCAGACAAAAGAATCTATTAAACAATGTATATTCGAAACACTAAGGGAAACCATCTATAAATATCTATAAATATGATAAAAAAGTATACCATCTACTGAATGAAACTAATGTTGAGATGGTGCATTGAGATGAAGAATGGTTGCGGAGACAAAAGCAGAAGTTAAACAAAACTGGTCAAACTTAAAGTCTCACTCCACCAGAGTTTATCTGGGGTGCTTGCTTTGAATTACAAATTATCACATTATCGTGTAGTTAGGTAGGCATTTTCTTAACAAACACAAGAGTGGAGAGTGGAGAAAGGTACGGTCATGCACAACTAAGATAACATTAACATTTTGGATGTTATCATTTTGGTTTTTGGAGCTAAATGTTCACACTTTGCATGTTTTTCTGAAGTAACTGGTAGAAACAAGAAAGTGAAAAGCACATCAGTGTACAGTAGCTCTCTACTACTGTACCACAGAGCTGAAAATGTCAGGAATACTAATGGCCATTGCTGGTGGTGATGGCGTCAGACATGATGTGGGCACTAATTTGCATATTTTTTACTCTGAAACTAATTTGAAAGCAATGCAGTGTCACACAATATGCAAATGTCATATAATGAATGGAAGCACATGATCTCCTTTCTTGTTTGATGCCAGCCATTATTTGCAGCACCAGATGATGTGTGTATTGCATGCTAAATGATACATGGGTCAGAGTTTAGACTGGTTACAAAAGCCTGGTAGGTCGAGATACAAAAACCTGATATTTTATATGAGCGTGATGTCTCACTGAAGAAATATCAATTGTTAAAGGAGAGATTCATCACTATGTACCCTCCTTCTGTGATGTCAAACATTACCTTGAAAATTTGCATAATAATAAAACCCATTACTGCATGTGCAGTCTATATATCCAGAATTATTAACTTTTCATTCTATGTATGTCATTTTAAGTGAAAATTCCCATTATTTTGGTTACCTCAGCTGGTTCATCATTTGTGAATTCACACAATATGGTTTATTCTCTGACTTCATAAAAATGTCTGCATCATCGAATATGGAGTTCATCCAAAATTGGAATCTATTTCTTTTATGACTACCTCAATACCTTATGGATTTCAGTGCCATGGTCTAGCTACTTGGCCTACTTGTGCTTAAATGGGCTTTGCTAAATACATCCCTGTCTATTATCCTCTAAAATACTGAGTCTTTGCTTTGACAAAATGGCTGCTTGGAGGGGAAATGAAGTCTAAGTGTACAGAAAGACATGATGTAACAACAACAGCAGCAGATGGGTTTACAGAAGAGACAAAGAGTAAACCCACCCTATCAGGGGGGCCATATGTGCCTTGGATAGCATCCCAACTCATGGTGCGTAAACATGGCAGATGTTTACTTTTAGATTGCTACACTTTAAAAACAGCAACAGAAACTATAAACTGGAAGATGTAATACAGTATGGTGCAAAGCAGATAACATATTGTATCGTAAAACTAGTTTTTTTATGACAAATTTCATTTCGATGTAAAAAAAATTAAATAAAAAAAAAAAGCTTGAGCATATTGCTTCATGATCAGACCAAGAATGACTTCATCCTCACATTTTATCTGCAAATCAGTTTGAGAGTGAGGTTATAAATTATACGAGAGGTTTTTAGGGTACTGGCGCGTTCAATTAGTACTTCAGATGTATCCCTTATCACATCTAATTCATTTATATTACTGTGCTTTTTATTGTTGAGATCACAGTGTTCTAATTGAAGCCGCTTGAGCAGCACAGCCCCAGACGTCGCATGGAGACATTTTGTTGGTCCAGGCTAAGAGGACAGAGATAGGACAGGCTTGAAATTGACAGACTAAATGACAGGCACTCACTAATGTTGACAACTGCCTGTTACTGCCTGGGGTGTCACATGATCAGTGATGATGGGACCTGATATGGCTCACTTGGAGTTGAGGCCTTTAAAAATGGGCTGCTGTGACCTTTCCCTTGGGTACATGAGCTGTCTGGGCTGGGAGAGAACAGCTGATGCAGCTGTTTGCACTGTAGCACTGTTGCCATTTGCACAACGTCTTCAACATTCATAACCTTTTCTGCCAAAAGCTCTGTTATTCACAGACTTCATGATCAGGGCTGATAGGCTAAGTGTAGTAGGCATTTAGGTCCAAGTAACCTCTATGTGTCAACTTGTCCGCTTGAAAAGAATGGCCCCGATCACACTGCGTGCTGTACATCAGGAACTTTGCCCAGAATATAAAAATACTGTTCACAAATCAGTTTATTGGTTTACTCAAATGGGGACTAGATGGTGTCAAATTGATGCAGCATCTTAGAGTGGTTTGTAAATTATTCAAGCTCTTCAAAGGACCCCCAACCCATGTGTGTGTATGTGCAGTGCATTATTTCCACACCACTCGATGTGCTGTATTACTTAATGCATGCAATTCGTTCTGTGCATCTTGGCCTGTGTGTGTGTAAGTGAGAGAGAGAGAGAGAGAGAGAGAGAGAGAGGGAGAGAGGGAGTCTTTAAATCTGATACCTGTGTCTCCTCCACTGGCCCTGGAATGGAAATTATATTGATATTTCATACAGTGGATGTAGATATATGTAAGATTACCCTTTGGGGACTTTTGCTCTCCTTTGAATTAGGACTCGGAATAATCAAATACTATGAATTTTTATTCTTCTTAATCATGAAAAGGCTATGTGGAAACAGCGGAGCCAGAGTTGATTAAAGCGCAGCTGAGATTCATTGAATCTGGCTCAGAGCTCGAAGCAGTGTTTTAAATAGAGTCCATTTAGCAAAATGTTATGTTCTTAATGGGAAGGTAATAAGATCGTCTTTATCTTTTATTGAAAAAAAGTGGAGTCGTTTCCCAGCATGATGTATGCTTTTAAAGAGAGTTTCTTTGAGCAAAGAGTAGAAGGGAGGGCTAGAAATATAATAAAAGAAATTTAATTTCGATCATAAGTTCAATGTATGATGTGAGACAAATTCCATGCTGGGGTTACCTTCAGGGTTGGAGGATTTGTGACAGCAGGAAGGCTGAAATGACATTAGTTGAAATTTATTGTTTTAAGGAGGCTCGGTCCAAGAGCTGAAAAAACTGGTGGATACAGTATAACTAGTGAAGTGAACTCTCTCCCCACAATTGTTCCTACTGAAGACAAACGGGTCCTAGTACTGCATTTGAGCGCACTATGTTAGTAATTGTATTATATTTTGGATGCATTGTGAAAAGTGCAAACAGCCTAGATACATTATTTCCCCCAGAGCTAAAATGGTCATAGGCCTCATTTTAAGTGGGGCGTATTATGATCATTATCATATTAACATAATTTGGCATGCTGCCTTGTCTTGGAGGGAGAAGTTAATTGAATGAGCTGTCACACTTTGGGGTGGATTTCACTGGACATGTGGTGGGCTCCACTCAAAGTCAGACACTCAGAGGCAAAGGCAAATGAGTGAAAAAGATCTTTATTTTCTTTGAAAGGATAATATATAGATTTCTCAGCAAAACATATGCTGTCTTGAAAACATGAGTTGAGCAGAACTTCAGCAGAAAATAATGAGCTGACTTGATAATCACTAATTCAACCCACTGACCCACTGACCCCATCCTCGCAAGTCCAAGATATAGTGTATCAATAATATACACATCTATAATGGAAGATAAGTTTTGCTTCAAATTTCAGTAATTTTGAGGGAATAATTAAAATCCACTTCAAACTCTAAGCTTTGAAAACATCTTTGTCTTCTATCCCATGTCACTCTGCCAATGGTTTTATTCTCTAATATTTAGGTCTACCCATTCAGATAGGAAATATCTTATATGCAATTTGGTTTGAAACAAACAGAACTATGTTTTTCTTAACGTTGACATTAAAAGGTGGTTGAAATATGAAAGCAGGCAAGCAACATGGTTGCAACAAACCATGCCCAGTGTCTTGGGAGAAAGTTAAAGGCTGAAATGGCAGCAATGTTTGGATGCATAGACCTTTATATGAAGAACAGTGGAAGGAGCCTCAGGCCCAAATAGATGAAAGACAAAAGCAGTGAGTTCAGCTCATGCATATATCTTACATCTTGTGTTTTCTTTAAATCCCAAGGGATCTTTGTACTAAGCGAGAAAAGGGTTCTGGTTTATTTGAAACATTAGAAGAAGAGAAAAATAACATAATTTGTTTTGCACAAAGCAAGAATTAGCAAAATCATTGTGAAAATTATTTTTTTTAAATGATGCAACCAAGATTGTTCCAATGAGCCAAAAGACCAACCTCCCCCGTCAGTGCACACATCATGTGGCCTGGTGCGTGACCTAGCTAGGCTTTTGTAGTTATCAAGCCCTTAGAATCATTTATAAAATGAACAGGTAGCCAGTGCAGTCATATTAAAATTGCAGTGATGTGTTCTCTTCTTTTAGACTCTTTCATAGACTCTACATAGACACAAGACAGGCTTGATCTGGTGTCAGTTCTTAATCCTAAACATTTCCTTCACTGAATTTAACAGCTTTTTTCACATGTTCTTTTCCCTTACTACATTATAAAAAAAGATATCTGCCATCATTGAAGAGAAGGTGGTCTGTACTTTTGTCTTAGGGAACCTATGGCCTGTGTCAAGTCTGTTCTATCATTGCCATGCCATGTCAAAGGAGTTTCAGTATTTCTTATAATGGTACTAGGATTATGCAGATACAGCATATCAAGCCTGCCTGCTGTTGTCAGAGGCTAATAATCCCCCTTTATACTTGTGTTCTCCTGCTCCACCAGAATTTGGGCTGCATGATTGTGTATTGATGGCCTCATTGGCTAAGATGATCATACGCATAGGTTAATCTAGCCGGCCTTGTTGTGGTGGCATCAGATGAAGGGGAGGATTTAGACAGGCCTCTCTTGATGCCCCCTTGTGTTTGCTAATTAACTGGTACAGACTGCCCCTCCAATGCACACACACACACACACACACACACACACACGCACATGCAACAATCCAGGCCAGCCTTCCATGTCTTACACACACACAACCTTGTGTTCTTTACAAACTCTTGACATTCATTGTTGGATATTCAGGGTGCTTCACTTTCTAATGAATTTTCCTTGGACCTAGAGGCCAAGTCTTTAAATAAATGCAATTAGAAGTGTCAAAGGCCCTGACACAACCTCATGTTAAACCATTTACACTTAATTACTGCCGCTTTTAATGTGCTTTCAGCTGGTCAGGAAATTCTGCCCCTGACACCTTTTTATCCTGTCTAACATACATTACAAACTAGTCCACCTTTGACCCATCATCAACAATAGTTAACCCCCATTTAAGTCTGAATTCATACTTTACCACAAATTCATTTGCCATATGACTAAAAGCCTCATTTGCTCTCTTTCAATTTTTTATTTACATTTTAGGCATTTAGTTGTCACTCTAATCCAGAGCAATTTACAGTAGAATAAGTTTACATTCCTAGTTTACTAACATTACAAGCAACAGTAAAGAGTGCAGGGGTCACAGCCATAGTGCCCTGACAAAAGGTGAAATGAAAATATTAATGTGAACCTACAACGATTACAGTATGTATGATATAGAAGCACTAAAAAAAGAGAGGGCTTTTTTCTTTTTGCTTCAAGGCTCGAGTATATTAGAGCAGGCAGAGGGGGAAGATATGGGAGAGGGGTGTATGCCATGGGGGGGGGGGGGGGGGGGGGGGATGTGAAGTGTCTTTTGAAGAGATGAGTTTTCAGCTTACAGTGAGTGACTCTGCTGTCCTGACATCAGTGGGAAGTTCATTCCACTGGGGAGCCAGGAGGAAGAAGAATCAAGGCCAGGTGATGCAGTAATGACAAGGAGGGAGAGTAGTTTGTAGTAGCAGAGCACAGAGCTTTAGGGCTTTTGTGTGTTATTCTTTTGATTATTATATTAATGTACGAGATTCAGGACCATGCACAGACATTTTGGAAGGCAGGCATGCAATAAGGGCACTCCCGAACCTAACATTATTTTTGGCAGGCCACCCTTCTTTCTTTCATCAAAAATCTTCTTCTCCCCCTGTCTCTCTCTCTCTCTCTCTTTTTCCCCCTTCCTCCTCCTGTGAAAGATGAAGTCTTTAAGACCTCTACTAATCCTGTCATTATGCCGCCGTCTTCCCTGGCATCTGCTATCTTCTCACTTTCTTGCTTATCCTGCGGACTAAAGCAATTATTGCTGTGCAATTGAAACATCAAGTAATTACCTCATTTTCCATGTTAAGCATACTTGGTTTAATGTTCGCTCCAAGTGCGAGATGAGTGTGCTCATGGGTCAGCTGTGGTGAGGGGTGAGAATTGCAGTCAAGGTTTTATGCATCTCTTGGCACATGGGACACCCACCCAAGGCCATGAAGTATATAACATGCAGAGTAATGTCATTTAGACCTTGGCAGGCCTCTTGTGGCCCACTCAGGGGACTATCTCTCCACCACACTGCTATCTCTCTCATCCTCTTTTCCCTCTATGTCTCCCATGTCTCTTCTCTTCTCTGCCACATTGCTCCATGCCAAATTCTTATATTCCCTTTCTTTACTATCTTCCTATTCTCCATTTTCCTCTCTTCCCATCACTCTTCTTCCACTCCCTTTCATCCTAGTCTCCTACCCCTCCCCCCTGTACATTCTCTGCCTCCTGGTGCATGCCCATCATCTGCGACCACTGTGCCACAGAGAGCCGCAACACACTGCAGTGCCATGATCCAGAAACCCCACATTAACACTGGGATTTCACCCAGAGATTATTTAAGTGTGGCATGCCTGCCAGGCAGGGTTCTTCTCTATAATCTCTACAGCCCCTTGAATAGAGTAGGACTGGGAAAGAGGGGATTTGGAGGGGTTTGAGGGCTGATTGGGTTCTAGAATGGGTACAGTATGGCCTTTTAGGCAATCTCAATATTTCAATGCCATATGGGGTTGGATTTAGGAGGTGGGGGTGATAGCTGAATGTGTCACAGCGAAACTGAGGTTAAATCCCTGGCAGAATGATCCTCTTCTTCTTAGTTAGCTATGTATCCTTCTGAGGTTTGCAAAGTAATTTAATTTGAGGTAATTGTAGCGAGGATCCATAATTAAAAGGATTAAAATGCATGCCATTTATAGATGGGCTAAAGGAAATGGAAGGATGAGGCCGCTGGCGCTGTTTCTGCTCATGCCCCATACATGTCTCTCCTTTCACATCCAGTCCTCTGTGAGTCGATTTAGATTTGCATTACTTAATGTGTCACAGCATTCAAATGTAGAATAAAAATAACAACTGTAGACGTAAACGGCAATGACACTACATATCTGGCTGCTAGCTAGCTAATTAACTATAAGCTCACCTAAGGTTAAAACAACCTCCCGAAGGAAGATAAAGATTATTATCTTGTGTACATTTCATGCTTTTTCATTTATTTTGTTTTATTTATTTATTTTTTTAAAGCCACAGTCACTGTCTCATACTGTTCCCCTTGCGTCTGAGAAAGTGTGTCTCTGTGTGTGTGATTGGATAGGGTGCCCTCCACACCCAACATTGTCACCCTCCCACAGCAGCAGAGGTCTTAACCCCATCAGAGAGTCAGAGTGCCTGCTGATTTTTTGACATTGAGAAGGGAACAGACAAAGCTACTCATCAAATGTCCAATGAGCGGGAGAAGTGTAGGAGGGATGGGTTTTGACAGAGTGCCATTTACAATTTACTGGCTATTCCTCTCTACTTCAACTGCTGATTGTTTTCTTGCTGTGGTTTTGTTTGGCCAAAATAAGAGTATTTTCACCATTGTCATTTTTTGCCCCATTCTGAGAAGCGTATGTGTATATTATATACCTTGAACAATGTGTTTTCCCTCTTAATCAAAATGAGAATACTGAGAAATGGGAGGCCAAGCAGAATACTGAGAAGTACATAAATAGCTATTGCGTTATTAGGCCTCTGTTATTCTTCTGCCTGCATTTTAACACCTTTAAGGTTACAGTATAATAAAATAAGGACAGAAATATGGAGACACATATACAGACATTTAAGACATGTCTGGAGATTAAGAGCTTATTGTGTTAATTAATGGTGTGAGTGGACACCAATGCAAAGCCAATCTTGCCTCAGCAGAGAAAACCCTGTTTGGTGCCAACCAAGCATTAAATATTGGAGAAGTTACAGGATGATGTGGGTTTTTCATACAACAACACATGTGCTATAAATACCCACCTGATGGTACAAAACAGGTGCCTTTGGAATACTAGCTTTACTGTGCGCTTGTTTGTGGCTAAATAGAAGACCACATGTAAGAAAGTAAATTGAAAAACAATTGCATATCCCCACTGAAATTGCTATTTTGTATAGACACACTTCCTTCTGCCAGCTGTCTTGGATATTAGCAGAAGGACCATCTTTGCTGTTCAGTGTATTCAAATACCATATTATGTGTTCCTCTGATAAAAGGTAAAAAAAACATGAAAAGTTCATCACTCACAGCACCTTCAGTGCAAATGTACCAGATTAATTCAACCCCTTTGAGCTCGGTATTAGTGCCTTCATTACCAGCGAAAGCCCATGTTCATCTGCCTAGTAATTCCATGTTTCAGTGGCATATGGTGGGGCTGGGACATGTGTTCCAAATGCACCTGAGTGGTGTTCAGCTCTGCCTTCAACCTCATGTTCCATGTTCTGCAGTTTCATGCTGGAAAGAGCCATTACAACAGGAGAGGCAGGGGAGAGTCATGATGGTAGGCACAGATGTAAGGATTTATGATCACCTCACTGCTAAGCTTACACAAGACAGAATAAAAAAGAAAAAAAAAACTCTTATCAGCGCTCCCTAAGAGCCAATGAGGGAATGTAATCCTTGAGATTAGTTTGATTGATTTGTTTCTTCCAAATAGGATTCAAAATAGCAAGGTTGTTGTGATCTTTCTCCTTTATCGAAATAAGTGAAATGGAAAAGGGAGCATACACTGATAGCACAATCAATTGTGCACTTATAGTCCAAGTGCCTTAACAAAACAGGTTATACAGGGGGTGGACAAAATAACAGAAACACCACATGAAAAGGGCTTTGAAGTAACTAAATCACAATTACAAAGGCAGCTACACAAATTAGTCATTTGAAGATGAATCCCAATTAACAGTCTGTGTCTGCTTTAAAAAGAGGTCTGACAGTCACCAGTTTTCAAAGCAACAAGAGGCCACAGAGTTCCAAAGAGCCCAGATAGCCGGTGCCGGAATTGCAGGTGCATTGGTCACAAAAACTGCTAAATTATTTAATGTGGCAAGGAGAACAGTCCTGAAAATCATGACAACATGTGCCACATATGGACAAACTGCATCAACAAAGAGGAACAGTGGTTGCTAGTTCACTGACACTGATAGGCGGACACTTACCAGGATAGTTGCTAAACACCACAGAACTACAGCCTAAATTATAACAGAAATGAATCAACACATCTGTGACTCAGTCTCAACAAAATGTGTTTATCGTGAGCTTCACAAAGTTGGTATTTATTGTAGGACTGCCCCTCGGAAGGCAAAAGTATGTTCTGATGAATCTTTAACCCTTTTTCCTTCATCCAGATGGGTTCAGGTTTGGAGAAAGCCAAAGGACGCCTTCATCCCACAATGCCTGTTGCCAGCTGTTAAACATGGTGGTGGATCTGTAATGGTGTCGGTAGTCATTAGGTCCAATGATTGCTCTGCTTGATCATATGACAGCAAAGGCATATATTCGGTCAAGGTGTATTTGATGTGTACAAAAGTAGGAACCTAGTGATCTAGTATCATCAGTAGACCTAGTATCAAAATAGTTTCATAGTTCATACTTTTCAGCACATCTGTAGTTCTTTATTCAAGCAAGCTACTCCCTTCTTCTCTGAATTAATGACGGATGGCACACTCCCCCAACCGTCCTGGAGTGTGTAATACATAGGCTTTACATAACATTGTCCACCTACTAGAAGAGGCAGCACACACGCAACCAATGTCTTCTGGGGGGGGTGGGTTGGTGTGTGTGTGTGTGTGTGTGTGTGTGTGTAGGTGGGTGGGTTGTTTCCTTACTAAGGATGGTAATAATCAGAGAACCAATTAATTTGGTCATGCTTCCTAAGAGCAAATCATTTTTTCATTTATTCTAATATTGTATTGGGGGGGTTGTATTGGCCAGTTCCAGTCTTTGAAGGGGTTACAAGCCCCCACACACACCCCCAACCCCTCTTGAATCTATGCCCTTGGGCCCTACTCCTTTTAAGATACTTGATATTCATGTATTGTTAGGTGTTTTCGTTATTTTGTCCACCCCCTGTATGTTCTATCACTCTGTAGAAGCTGAATGATATGCCAAAGGAAGAGGGATGATTGCAGAGGTGCCACCTAACGTAGGTAACAGTTTAAATGTCCTTGACAAGTGCACAGTTTGCAGAGGAGCAAATTTAATTTCCATGGTTTGAAATTTCAAAGGTATCACCTGCTGTAATTGCTTGACTAGGGAATCCATAAATCATTGTTCAGTAAGGTCATCTTGTAATTTCTTCCCTAATGCTGGCATTTATTTTCCTAGCATCCTCTCTTTCTTCTCATTTCATCTAGCCAGGTCATTTGAAAGATTAATTGCTGCCATCTTCAAAAACAACAAATTAGTTTCACACATGTTCCTACATTAAGAATGAGAGTAACCACACATATCAACACCTACCCAGTCAAAACAACGTTGCACTACATTGCAATTGGATGTCACAGGAGTTTATCAGTGTTAGGCCTGTTACAGAGCAATCATGATGAAACTAGAATATTATATATACAAAACAATAATAAAGTTTTAAGTCAAGACTACCCTCGACAGTATTTTTGCAATCTGTCAGACTGGCTAGTGCCTCTTTTATAGAAATAAGGCATGCTTCTTATGCAAAATAGAAAGTAAATTTTACAGTCCACACCTATATCAGTTTGGGATTATGGCCAATATTTGAATTGTAATATTTTACCTCCGGATAGTAATAAATTACACATCATTAAAATGTTACTTTTCATTGAAACTCAGGAGTTACATTATAATAGCTTTCTGTCAAAAGTAATGATTTTTTGTTAAGATATTTTTTTGGCCATTTTGCCTTTACTGGTCAGTTCGAAGTTGAGAGAGACAGGAAATACGAGGAGAGAAAGGGGAATGACATGCGACCCCCTCTTTGAATTGGCCCGCCCAGTCTTTCTTCTTTTCCTTATAAGATTTTTCCTTGTCTTCACCAAGACTCTAGGTTGGTGGTGCTGGGTAGGCTAGCTTCGGCTAGGTAGGATAGGTCGGCCTTTGTCTTTTCAACATGGTATTTTGTGTCCTGTGCTTTGTTTTGTTTCCTTTTGTTTTATTTTGCTGCATACTGTATTGCATCACTTGGTTTTGTGATTGATTGATAGTTAGATCTAGGTAGACCCGTTCTCTGTAAAGTCCTTTGAGACAATGTGATGAAGGACTAAATAATATATAAATATAATATAAATAAACCTGACTTGACTTGAAAATGGGGTAGTATCATTAGGTGAAATGGTTGCTTTCTCTCAGCTTTCACCTTGGATTGTCCCATCTCTTCCATTACAAACTCGAGTATGCTTAGTTGTCATTAGTTGTCATGTGCAATGCATTGGAATAAAATCAGGATATTTCAAGATATTTACCCTGGATAACAGAGTTTCTGCTTTTAGGCTAAAAATGTAGTTGTTGTGAAAAAAGTTGTTCTTCTTTGCTACTCAAGCCATTTGAGAAGGCTTCATCGGAGTTCAAGGACTTCATCTGAGAAGTCCCACATACCTTATAGGCTATAGAATAACATGAAGACAGTGTGGTCTACTAGCCACTATTTACAGACATGGGGGGGGGGGGGAGTTGGGACATTGATGAAGCACATGCATCAAGCATCAGTGCATAGCTCATTATAATTTAACTGATTACAGATGGAAACCCAGGAATAGCTAGTGCTGATGTTATCGATAGTCAAGAGAAAGCTATAGGGAAATCAGACTCTAAATTTTATTTGCCTTCTAAATGGAGTGATTTGCTGAGGTCTAGCTTACTTTAACTGATTATGTCTGTACTGAATTATATTACAGTATGTCTACAAAACCTATATGAGTAATATTTTGTTTAATTTTATTATTATTTTTATTATCACTTTTTTTGCATACAGAGCCTACATGTTTTATATAGGTTACATAAAAGAGTAAATTAGTATTTTCTGTGGATAAGCTCTCGAACAAACAAATTACTACATATATTTTACGTTACACAATTTACTCAAAAGTGTTGGTATAGAGGCTGATCATATGTAGGGCCATATTGTAGCTCACATCCTTCTCACAGATGGAGATTGGAAGTGGCTTCTGGGTTGCACAGCCCTCCTGCAAGGATGTGATGGACACTTAATTACTTGGCTGACAGAAGTTATTCGCCACCTGCACCCAACAGGGGTCTCTGCCAGGCCCTGACCTCCACTTCCTCCCAGCGCACCCACCATCTCAGAGAGCAGATTTATGCATATGGCTATCGCTTACATTTCATGTTATCATTAGCAGTTTATCTGTTGTTGTTGTTGTTTTTTTTGTGCTCGCTTTGTCTCTTTTTTCACAGCCAGCATATACACTGAATGCACAAAATATTAGGGACACTTACTCTCTTCATGAAGTACACTGTTGAGATGAAAAAGGTAAAATCCATTATCCCTATTGAATCTATATCAATCACAAAGGAGGAGATGTAGATGAAGAGAAGCAGACGAGTTAGAGAAGGATTTTTAAGCTTTGAGACAATTGAAATGTGGATTGCAAAAGTGCAAGATATTTTGCACATTCAGTGTGTTTCTCAACTATATTCTCTAATTTAAATTCCACGTACAGTAGACTGTGCATGGGGCCTATGGCAGTCAATTCATGTGATCTAATGGCCTTAAGTAACTAATTGCCACTTCTCTGCTAACACCTCAACACCACTGCAGCTGAGGCAGACGGTCCTCAGCGTTGAAGAGGAAGTGCAAACTTATTCCATCACTGCCAATTTAGTGCTTGAATACCTTGTACATTTTGACACATTTGCCTACTTAACGGGTAGACATGTGGCTGCAAACAACATGACACCCAATGCCACGGTGCTATGGGCTTGTGTTTAGCTGCAACAGACAAACAACTCTGCAAGAAAACAAGTAAGCTAATGACTGCATGAACTTGAGTGGCTTCCAGTCCATTACAGAGGACTTAAAATGAATGTAAATTATTCATTCACTCATTCAATGTTTATTTGAACAAGGACAGATACATAGACATGGAACATTTAAAAATAAACACAGTCTGATGTCACATATAACATTTATAGCATAAGCTAATTTGATTAGTATTATGCTATGTGCTATGAGTATTGTATAGTGTAAATACTACTATGCTTCCTATACTGTAGGTACTGACAATCTTAAAACCCAGACAAGACTTATATCTGATCATATAATGTGTAGTTAATGTAAAAATCCTTTCCCATTCAGTTATATTGCAAGCCATATTTTTTTTTTAATTTTCAAGCATATCTTATATCCATTTAATTCAGAGCACTTTTAATAGACAGTACGGCACTATACTTTCCCTCAGGTAATCATGAATAAGTGTATGTGTAGGCAGAGCATGTTCTGAAATTACAATTATTAACAGAGAGGAGATGTACCTCAACATTACAATTACAGAGCTCTCAGGGGATTAATAAGGTTCTATTTTATTATCAAATTCCTTCAGGCTCCAGGTAATGATCAACATAGAATTATGTCTCTCTCTGTCCCCACTGTACTGTAGTACCTATCGGTCTCTCTGTTTTTCTTTCTTTCTCACTCTTTTCTCTCTCACCTCCCACTCTTTCATAAGATTTTTCTATTACCCTTTTGCCATACTTCTGCAGGTAAGCAGATACTGTACCTGCCATGTCCCCTTCCTCCTTATGCTAATGCCTCATGCTTGTGCCTGCATGTGTGGGCTTTACTGGAAGAGCACATGCCTAGAAAGCATTCCACAACAATTTTGAGAATATCCAGTTAATTGCTGATGCCTTTTGCTGCAGGCCATTTACTCCTTTTTGATGCTCGTGCAAACTCTGCACAGAGCGTCTGTGTTTTGCTCTGTCGACTGATTCCAGAAGAAGGGCATATACTGTATAAAACAGGGCACATTTAGTTGGGATTTACAAGAAACTATGTCAACACAAGTGATTTTAAAATAATATTAAAATCATCTCAAAGACACTTGGGTAATCCTTTATCTTATGGGCTACTAATTACATCCGCTTAGAGGAAATTATATAAGATCCATTGTTACACAAAAGTGATAACTTTTATGAAAGGGAATTCATATCACTGGTGGATTACTCCAAGAGACTGGCAAATAAATTCCACAAATAAATGGATGTTCATAATAATATAACCTGTATTAACTGGTATATATGTAGATTGATGTTTACAGGTTATTGATTGTATGGAATAGGTTTAATTTCTGTTTGGATATGTATTTTGTTAGCAAGATCACTATTTGAAGACCAAAAAAAAGAAACCACAATCAACAGTATACGCAACTAAATGTAATGCGGCACATCATCAGAGTGATCACCACATGTACATAAGTCAAAATCATCAAACTCAAAACTGATATTAATTGCACATGAATTATACTGCGGCCAGGGTAAATATTCAGCTCTGATTCCTGAATGGCTGCTGATTAATTTCAGACAACTGCGTGGCTTTGACAGTCATTTCATCACTATTCTAAATGAATGCACTAGGAAGATGGCAGCATTTCATTGTGTCATCAGTTGATGCATAACAGCATCAAATACTCTGTAGCTAAATGTGTAAGCATAACATATTGTGATGAGCAAATATGTTAGTTTGGTGTTCAGAAGCACAGCATTTATTCAGTCTGGGTTACCCACAAAGTATACAATGCAACCACAAACCTCTCACAGCTGATGACGATACTTTTATGAACATAAAAAATTCAGTTGAACAGTTCCAACAAATTTTGTTGCAATACATAGGCTACTAATTGCTGGTAATTTTTAATTAGCACAAGTATTCTACATTGTTACCAATTGTTGAACTACAGAATTCCACTTTCATTAGCTGTTATATTAAATATGTTACACTCATGGCTTTTATTACCTCCACCAATGGAGTTAGATGAGGGTTATGTTGTTTGTTTGTTTGTCTGTTAGCAGGATATCTCAAAAAAACATCAAATTTTGTGGCCTATCAGCAGACATAAGAAGAGGCAAACCCTCCATTATTGGCCCAGTCAAACAACATGGGGACACTGGAGAGCTCATTTCCAGTTTAGACATACTGTAACCGCCCTGCCAATTTTTCCAAAAATTGGTCCAGTGGTAGAAGGGCAGCCCTAATGGCCACTGAACAAATATAGTGCTGATTGGCCATTTGGTGTTGCAATAATCGGGTAAAATGCTTAAAAGTGGCTAGAATTTGAACAGGCAGATCTCACGTCCCATTTCCAGGTCCAGTCATGAAAATGTGTGCATCTCCTGACATGAAACAAGTTGGTAGTGGGGCATGGAAGAAGAAATTATGAACTTTTGGTTTGACATGTAGAACTGGCATATCTTGACAATTGCATAGTTTTGGCGGAGGTATGCGCTTTATTGAGTGCCATCTAGTTTTAAGGCCTGCAATAATCACATTAAAACACTGAAATAGTTATCTGGCTTAGCAAAATGTAATAAATAGTCATCCAGACATGATGATATAGCAGTGCACCAGTGACAATGTCTTATCTTCTTGTTTATTCCAGATTGAAACTCAATACTCACCACTAATCACAACAGAATTTAGAACAAGTGAAAATAACTCCAATGACATGAGGCTCTAATACTGTACATTGTGAAGCAATTGGACTGAACCACAGAGTAACAGTGATGCTTGTGATTATTATTTTCTCTCATTTAGATGCTTGGGTCCCCCCGTTATCCTGAGTTGTATATATTGGGGAAAAGTGCATTGCAGCCATTTTCATGGTGCAGTGTTACTGTGCTGTGCGGTCAACATGATCATTATCTGCACCTGTTAAGTGACTGCACCACCACAGCCATAGCCAGCTGACGATGATTAAAAGATTGTACTCTTCTATTGAGTTCGAAATTGATTCCTCATAGCTCAAGTGTCACCAGAGAGATTGTATTAGTCTGTTTATAATAACTGTGCGTATGCGCGTGTGTGCGTGTGGTGATGGTGTGGGCATGGGCTTTCATGCTTTTTATAATAGATTTTTTTGTTGGCCTTTCTTTCTAATATGTGACATTTTAAACACTCTTTCAGTGTCCCTTAGTGGACATGCACGATTTAGCTGTAATTTTGCATTGCCCTCATCTGAAAGAATCTTGTCTTCTCTAATAAGATAAGATGAAACTTTACTGATCCCTGTGGGGAAATGGGGTCATAGCAGCAGCAAATATTAATAGGATCCAGCACAGAAAGAGACAAATATAGTATAAGAACACAATAGATATAAAATACAATAAAAAATAATAAAAAAACAATAAAGCAATAAAATAGAATGTAAACAATTATTGGCTTCTATGCTGGTGTTTATTTAAACACATTATGTAGACTGTATTAGTGGGAAATATGGGGGGGGGGGGGAGATTACTAAATAACATGTATGGATTGGGTTACAGTTGTTAATGCACTGATGTTTATATGAATAAAAACAGAATGTAATACAATATAACATATATATAATTTAACTATCAGTGTCTATACAGTATGACATAGTGTAACATTCTAACATTATGAAAAAACATAATTAAAAATATATAAATACAAAATATAACAATAAGGAAGATGTGTAAAAATTGAATAAGAGAGTTTTCACATATCTTCCTCATTGTTGCAAAACAATTTTATGATCTTTGACCAGAAATGTATTCGATCCACTGTTGAGATGAGCAGGCATAGTCACTGACTTAGGCCAACAATGAGATTACAAGGTCAGTGACTGAGTCTAATGCAGTGGAAGATTAGAGAGGGAGAAGAAATCATTTTCACATGGCTGTTGTTGTCATGGGGACTGAGCACTTGCATTGAGCTGTGTAAGACACCAATTCACAATGTGTTTTGAAAATTTGTAGTGCAATCTTTATTTTGGCAGGCAGAAACATGGCAGACAAATTTGAATTTCCAAGTGGTTTCCGAGTGGTTTCATCTTTGATTCTTTGAGTTTAACGAATTAGACTAATATCCATCTCCAATATTATGTAGTCATTATATTGTAAGACTCACAAACCTACAAACACTAAGGGGGAAACAGACTAAAGGATTGTGATGCTGTTGCGACCGTTAAACCTTTGCAAACGAGAGAGAAAAAGACCGACCAATTCACAAAACCACCCGCAGTGGTGGCACAATTAAGTGCGCATTCCATCCCTAATAGAAAAAAACATATCAGTCAGTAGGAAATAGTGGAGCCATTATAAAAAATATCACAACAAAATGTTGAATATAGGTATAACAATGCGTATAAACTGGAGAAGCAGATATGTGAATTTACAGCAATATACATGATTAACTAACTACATTAACTGTGTTGTAGCATGTAGACTAGTGTCGTAAAAAACTATATACTATACTACACTATACATGTACAGAATGTACTGTTTAGATATGTGCATTACAAGCTGTCCCCTTTACAAAAGCTGGATGGAGGTACCATATGTTCAGAAAAATGGCAGTATGCAAAATTGCATGTGCATTATTATCCCTTCACAGTATTACTATATTATCAGAATATGGAAGGAGATAGCATAGGTACTGGGAAAGTGTCATATGTGCCGACTCATGCAGAGAATTTGCAGGAATATGCAGAAATATATCCAGAGGAAAACAGTACAGTAAATGACTAAATATGTAGATTAGTCCAGAGCCTAGGAATGTAGTGAGCAGTCTATGATTGCCTGTTGAGTCAGTGCAGTGCAGCTCCCTCCTAGTTGGCAGAGACGGGAACCGTTTGGACATGAGGCAGTGCACAGTCCGATGGCTGTAGGCACAACTTAGGGTGCTGAGGCAGACGGTGAAGGGGCTCTGTAGCTGCATCACCTCACCATAGAGGGGTGGGAAGGGTTCTCTAGGATGGAGTTCAGGTTAGTCCTCATCCACCCTTTGCTGCTACCTCCAGGCTGTCCAGGCTCAGCCCTAATCCGGCCTGCAACCTCCACCTTGATGTTGCTTCCGAAGCACGCCACTACAAAGAACGGTGCGCTGGCCACCACAGATTGGTAGAACATGTTGAGTTGTCTGTTGCAGACATTGATCTGAGCCTCCTCATGTCTACTCTGCCCGCTCCTGTACCGTATCTCCATGTTGTCCAGTCCAGTTTGTTGTTGATATGCACCCCCAGGTACTTGTATGACTGCATCATCTCCACCTTCTTACCTTAGATGGTGACAGGTGTCGGTGGCTTCTCGCTCTGCTGGAAATCCACTACAAGCTCCTTTGTCTTACCGACGCTGAGCTGCAGATGGTTCTCCTTGCACCGTCCGATTAGGCTTTCTGCCAGATTCCTCTACTCCTCCTCACTGACCTCACCCATAATATTGGACTCATCCAAGAACGTTTGGAGGTGGCATGACCCAGGGTTGCAAAATAAATTTGTGGAGTATAGGATGATCAGGAAAGGTGACAGTCCCTTGGGGCGCCGCCGTGCTACACTGCGGCATGTCGGACACACTGCTCTGGAGACGTCTGGAGACGTTCTGTCCGTCTATGATCCAGGAAACCATGGTTGTCAACCTGCATCGCCCTGGGCCTCTCCCCGAGCAGGAGGGGCTGGATGCTTTTGAATGCATTGGAGAAATCAAAATACATGATTCTCACCATACATCCCAGTAAAATAATTACAGAAAAAACATACAGTGTAGAATCTGCTAAGTAGACTTTGCATCAGTTAAGTAAAACTAGGCTTTTTGAGATTACAGCATTATTGTTATTGCCTCGTAAAAAAGAACTTGTGCATCTGTTTTGGACCCTACAACATAAACACTGTGGCTATAGATGAATAAACATTACTAATCCATACAGAGTAAACAGCAAGTTAGCTTTTGATTAAGTTTAGAAAGAAATATATTGACTCTTAAAACAACTACTTAATTTTTAATCTTACTTTGCTGAAATTCACCAACTTTGATAGAATATTCTACTTAAAGGGGATCTGAAGTTAACCCCTAGAGAATTGCAATGGAATTTTGAGGGAAATACTGAGTGAAAACAGCATGGGGCAAAATGAAAGAAGGTAGTGGAAAAATGTTTTGGATTGCTTAGATTTTCGTCTGTGCAAATGTAACACCACCCAGGTCATGTGCACTCAAAGGCAGCCTTTCCCCAGTTAAAAATAGGGAAATTCCTACATTAACTTGGGTCATAACTGTAACAAACCGGTTATGAATATGGATCTCCAAAGGGAAATGAAACGATCACTAATCAGTCAAAGGAGAATCAACCCAAAGCAAGGAAGGTGCATGGCTTTCAGTGCTTTCAGCACAGCATGGCTCTGATTAAAAGGAAATAAGGGGCAGGAGTTGTGCAAGTTGAACAGTGGGAGTCCATATGGTGTGGGAGTGTAGTTGGACAGGATATTAGCATAGTGAATATACATACTCAATGAGTATGTTCTGTATACTATGAGGGGTGAAAGTAACAAAAGTTAAATGATAAAAATAAAAATGCATGTGGATTGAAAACAAGAGAAATTAATTGTCAAATGATTTAATAAATCCCAGGATGAATTGATTAAAATAGTAATTTGATAAAAACAGAACCATTTTCATAATCTGTCATCACTTTCTATCACTCATTTATCATTTAAACAAATTTTGCTGTTTATAGGTAAAGGTGCATTCTCTAGTGCCTAGGGTGGAAGAATTGGTGGAAAAAATTATAAAAAATAAATTTAGAGGTGATGAAAATGAAAGTGAATTGAAAAACAGCATGATGAAGATGCACGTGAATTTAGCAAGAGAGTGATTAATTGTGACTTGATCAATAAAAGGCAATTAAATAACTGGTGATTTCAAATTTTCTTTTTTCCATTCATAACTCATACTACAAAATTACCATTAAGATTGTTTATCGTTTGGCATGGGTAATTTTTGTTACTTCCACCCATTTATCTATTTAAATTATAAGTGGCAATTTTGAGTACAAAATTTGTAATCAGCAGTTATTTAATCCTAACGCCTTTGGATTTATCAAGTCACTTGGCAATTTATCACTCTTTTTAAATTCATGCAATTTCATAACACTGTTTTTCAATTCACATTAATTTTCATCACCTCTAAATTTATCAGTTTGGTACGCACTAGAGATTGCAAATGGTGGTAAATGATGAAAATGCCTGTTTTTATCAAATCACCTCTATTTTAATCAAATCATATTTCTATTTATTAAATTACATGACAAATTATCATTCCGTTTTTTAACTTACATGTATTTTCATCTCTCGTTTTCAATTCACATGGATTTTCATGTGAATCATGTGGATTTCTATTTTTATTATTTAATTTGTGTTACTTCCACCCATCATAGTATACTATGTACTACCAATAGACATTTCAGATTTAAGTATACTCAAAGACTATGTCACATGACCAGGCCAAGCTATTAGTTGTTAAATTAGTTGTACACCACTGATGTAAAGCAACATACAGTATATTGATATATTTTTCCAATAATATCAAATATAATTAGCCTACGTTATTGGCTTACAATATATTTTAGCACTATATGATTGTACATTCGGCATGCCCTTAATATCAAATCCTAATTATTATTTTTTTTTTTGCATAATGCTATTCAAACATTTTCCCCTCCTTTACTCATTTACTGTTTCATCTGAGTAACCCAGGGACCCAAGTTATCATCTGCCATTACAGAACTGAATATGACATATAGCCAAGGACGTTACGCAGCAGCAATGCATTATGGAGTATCTTATTGTGTTGAGTTACAATGGCAGCATACTCTGAAATTACTTACTTACTTGCTTACTAATGAGGCATACATAAAAACATCCTCACTACATAGACACAAGACAGAACAGAGGGGGCAAAGGACAGGGCAGAGTCGGCTGGGTCCTGTCCTGTGCTGCCTGAGTCCTGACGTGTGCCACAGTTGTGTCCCGTCTTGTGTTGCCTGGGTCTGTGCTGTAATTATACAAGACAGGGCACAAAATTATTTGACCCCTACTGAAGTTATTTATTGATAAATAATCAAATAAATGCATTAGACAGAAAGAAGTTTCTTTGAGGCAACTTATTATGAAGGGGAGGCTCAAACCCAGGTCTCCCATGTGGCATCAACACTACTATGTTGCCTAAGCCACAGAACAAAGTAATGTTATTCTTGATGCGAGTCAGTATAAGTCCCAGTCTGCAATATTTTCAGAACACACAATTTTGGATTAATTGATTCTTCCGTGAATAAACTCTGCTAAATGATATGAGGAATACTGATGAAAAGACTATTGAAGAAATTGAAACTCAACTGGTTCATTGTCCTGTGAGACTACATGCAGTTTTGAAAAATTGAAGGCTATCTAGGCCACAGACTGGACTACATTTACAGCTTTGGAAAAATTTAGTAACTGGAAAAAATGTGTAACTGACTGGTAAGTTAGCTTGCTAGCTAGTTATGTTACTTGTGTTACAGTCCTGTATTGGACTGTAAATTCTAGTAAATGATTTGTCGATGGGTGAAGTAGCTGGTATGGTCACCTGGAATGGCTGCAACTCGGGCCATCAATCAAACGAAGGGGCGGGAGCTTCATCTCCAAGCCGTAAACATTGTAGCCTTGTAACATTAAAAATTAAGACTTTCCAAACATCTTTGAAGGCTATTCAACATAGCAATCGGGGTCCAACAACGTACTCTGTCTGTACGAGTGAAATTATGAATGTAAAGAAATACACGTTTACATGGAAAACTCAGTTGTACATCTTTAAGTTGTCAATTAATTAGCTTCTGGTATTAAATTAGGCTTGCCTTTTAAAAAACAACATAAAATTGCTGCGATCAAAAATATACAAGGCTATTTTTGTAGTCGCCCCCCCCTCGAATGACCATCAAACTCACCATGGTGTTTTAACAGGATAGGCTTTGTTGGCTTGATTTGCCACTAAATCACTGGGTCGGACACTTCTTTAAAAGTAATGTGAAGAGATCCTGGAGGTTCAGAGAAGCGTTTTTGGATCTGGCTTGCTGTACCAGGGGATGGTGCAGTTTTAACGGCCACATGTGATTGTATGTGTGGGTACTGCAGGATTTCACAAAACTTTTTTTTGCCATCTTTTGTTATCCAAACATTAGATCAAACATAAAAGACATGTTTCTTACTGTATCTGGAGTAGTTATATAGTTATTGATTTATGTCATTATGTTGAAATATCTTATATGCATCAGTGAAGTGAAAAATGTGTATTGACATGTTGAGGTTAGAAATGGATTTCCGCTTCCCCTTAAACAGTGGTGGAGCAAATCTGGAGGGCAGAAAGAGCTAGCAAAACCCGGTATCCAGGGGTTAACTTTAGCTTACCACGGCTTATGCTAGCTCTTACTGTCCACTGGATTTACTCCAACACTGTTGGATGCGTTTGAGCAGGAGTGAGAAGTCGGTGCTCCATCTGGACTGCAAGAACATGTTCTAGCCTACTGACTGTGCAGCAGTGTTGCCAACTCTCCTCCAAGGAAAGTAGCTATTGGCTGCTCAAAATGTTGCTAGAAGTCAGTAGTTACTGTCAAATCCTAAGTTCCATGTTAATATTTTGATACAGTGATCCTGTTCTCCCTTCGCTCATAGCAATGGGTGGGTGGGGGAGGAGGGGCAACACTGTCTATGGGAAGCACTGTGATCAGACCATTCTGGCTAAGAGAAGCAAATACAGCAAATCGACATCAGCTGTACCAATCTGTTGCCAAATGCTTTAGGAGTCGACGCATTAACAGTTTTCCCAATGCTCCGAAAAAGTTGCTAGATTTGTCGCTTTGAGAAATAAAATGGGGGGTCTGAAAAAACACTAAATCTAGCGACAAAGTCAGCAAGTTGGCAACAGTGCTGTGAAGATAGAGTGTAGGGAGGGGGGGTCCACAAGCCAACAGGTGACCAAGAGAGTTCCTGTTACATCTTTGCGGGTTGTAAACTTTATTTTTAGTGTGGCACAGTGAGTATGTGTCATCTAATAAAAAAAGAGTTGTCTAAAAATAAAGTGTGACCCAAGCAGAATGTGTAAATGGCAACACAGTAGTAGACAAATTAATTGTGAGATGGAAAATGAATATGAACACACATTAGTTAATGGAATAAGAAAAACTTAACCTCCATAGAGAAGTGGGTAACTACACAAGAAAATTGCTGTCCATGTGACGTGCACAAAAATGTGACTTGACTGGGCATAGTGCAGAGAAAGTACACTCACATATACTGTAGTATGCACACATAGTTTATTCAAACATGGACAATATTTTTACAGACAGGAGACAGACAGGAGTTGTTCGGGAACATTTTAATAACTTCTTCTTCTTCTAAGATCTTCTTACCCTGGGCTTGTAGATCAATTAGATGTTCCTCAGGTTCCTTGTAGGGCAAACTGAATGCTGTACTGAATGCTGTAGCCAAGGCCTTTAGTTTCTCCACTGAGAGAGTGAAAGGGTCTCTAATGAAATCAGATCACATTTTTTTTTAAATCTGTAAAGCGGGAGGAAAATGTTTCATTCATCTGATTCACAGTGTCTCTTAATCTCTCTCTCTCTCTCTCTCCTGTTCCCAAAGCCCCCTCACATGTGCCATTCAGAAGTGGAAAATGAGTGAGGTCACAGTCTTGTGCACAGTGCAAGCCGACTTTCATTTTGACGCTGCACACCAAGTCTTCTATGGGTTTTCCCTCCCCGTGCAGTGGCAGATTAAATGAGTCGTGATGTCAGGGCTGCTTTTCTAGCTAGCTGTGTTAATTTTCCAGTGCTTGTCTTTTAAGTCTGGTGATCGCTTGTCCTCAAAAATGTCATGGATAAAGTGGTCATTCTCTGGCAGCAACAATAGAAATCAGCTCAGGACTTTGCCCCGGCTGAGCCACCTCACAGTGTAAAATGAAATCTTTGTAGGCTGCATTCTCTTCAACAATGTTTCTGAGGGTGTAAAAGAATCATCTCTCCAAGGTACTTTCTGTGGGTGGACAAACTGCTTATTTAAACAAAACAAATTAGGAAATAAAAGTAAATAAATAGAGGTCAAGCATGTGGGCTGCATGTTTGAGGTGTCTTTATAGATGCCCCTACTTTGTAGACTGGAGTTCATTTTGAAGCTTGACACATTGAAAAACAACTTAATTTCTGTCTTCAGTCCGTAAAGGAGTATGGAATATTCTTTATAACTCGAAACTTCATATATTTCAAAATAATGATTAGTCTGAGACTATTAACATGTTATAAGATACATTGGTGGGTATATTTGGTACGGTCACTGAGGGAAGATGACACATGCACACAAATGTGTACATTTACAAATTCTGTGTTAAAGTTTTTTATTTACTGGTCAATGTTTATAATCACATGTTTACAACTGCCTGGAAAATAGACGTTTAATCAATGTGTACATTTACCAGTGCACATTTACAGATTTCAAGGAAAATATGTATACTGCCCATTTAATGGATGGAAAATGCTCATCACCTTTCGTACAATCCTTGAGCTACATTTCAACCATGTATCACGCACACAGTGATGGTGTGTGCCCACTCTTCATGCTATAAAGACTGCTTTTAACAGGGGAAACTATTGGGAGTAACAGATAGTACTTTTTGGTGGTCTGAAATGTTTGAATGTCTGAGAAAAGTTTTAAGTGAGGTATAGCCAAGAATTTTTAGCAATGTTTGAGAAAATTCACGGTCATTTTCTGAAAGGCTTTGTGTTTGTGTTTGTGTTTGTGTTTGTGTTTGAACGATCCTTCTTAACTCACCTTCGCTCTCTTTACGTCTCTTCTTCTTCTCTTCTCTTCCAACTCATTGGCTCTTCTTTTCTCTCTCTCCAAACACCCTTCATTTCCATTCGCAAGCTTTCCCTTCTTTTTTGACTCCCTCCTCCCCTTCATCTCTTTTCATGAGAATCTGGTGCCTGGCCTCAAAGGGAGCACTAGAAAGGATCCATCAGCCAGACTAGGATTCTCCTGAGGATGCAGCCAGCGTGTTGCTCTGTTCTGTTCTGTTCACTATCATATGTATCTGACCCCAGATAGCCTTTACTGTAGATCACAGGCCCTGTTTGCAAATTTGCACCGTAGCTGTCTGAAATTGTAACTGTAATTCTACACCAACGAGCAACCATTTGTGATGTTTTATGTTTATAATACATCATAGTATCCCATAGTTTTCCATATAGTGATAAATTGGTGGTGTGTGTGTGTGTGTGTGTGTGTGTGTGTGTGTGTTTTTGTCTTTGCGGGTGGGGGTAAAAAAGGAAACCTCCCGATGCTTTAAAGAATTGAGAATTAATCTGCCAGTCTTATCTTGTGGGCTTTTTGAATGGCAGCTGGAGACAGCAGTATGGCACTTTGAGCCTTCATGCTGGACCAAAACAAAGCCTCATTCATCCCCAAATAATAACATCTGGGCATGCTTAACAGCATGGATAAATAAACAAGCCCTATGGACACTAAATCCCCCGCACTCAATCACTCTTACTCTCTCCCCGCCCGCTCCTCCTCGCCGCTCTGGAGCCTGTAGGTTGTTGGCGTGGGACTGGCACATCACCACTGATAGCGTGCATCCCATTAATTAGCCAAACGTTATCTCATTAGTAATAGCCGCCAGACTAAAAAGAGAATACTCCCTTATACTTGCAAACAACCTCTAGCCAAAAATGAGAATGATTTTCTCCTCCTCTGTAACCTCAGTGATCTTATCTTTGACACCGCGTAGGAGGACTGAAAGAGAGGTATGTGAATGCTGTTTGTGAAAGTGCCCGTCTTCAAACGGCTGCTCATGGCTCACGTTTACTCTACAGCTGCTGTAGAATTAAACAGACCAGCCCCCAGCACATCTTAATGACTCCCTATCAGGAGGGGATCTAATGGTTTCTTTGTCTTTAAGTTATCTGTCTTTGTGGACATCGGCAACATTTGCACAGTGCTGTAAGCAAAAGTCAGCACCATCTGACACAGTTCTGAATCCCTTGCATTCCTCAACACCTGTGCCTCGATGTTATTTAAAGCACTCAGGGGCTCTGCACAAAGCATCAGCCACTGGCTATTTGCTTGTGTGTTTGTGTGTGTGTGTAAGGAGAAACTTGTCTTCTTGTGCGTAGTAACCATGAGCAACGAGCTATCCTCGGACACAATAGCACTAAACAACGTGGAAGCCATTTCGTGTGAATGAAGGAAACATGATGTTACGTATTTAAGCCTTCTTAAAAAAAATAAGCTGAATATGCATGTTGATGTTGCTAAACCGAGGTGTGTCATGTCTTTGACAGCGGGCATCAATACAAAGGCCTCTATGTCTCACCTATACTTCGAAGTTGAAGTGAATTCGTACTTATCCAAGTCTCTAACAATCACTGGAAAGAATACAATTTAAAATAAAGAAGGAAAATTATACCTTTTAGTATCCATACTGCACATTTATTATTATGGTTTTTTTTACATTGATACAGTGACATATCAACAAATTGACATATCAAAAATTGGGAGTCAATCGCTATTCTACATGAGAACCTTTCATAAGTTTATCCTGGACTACCCAACCATACCACACTACCTTTGCCCTGAATCTTTCAGTCTTCTCTACTGTCAGCTCTTTCTACTATTTTCCCCACTTTCTCCAACAAAGAGATCCAGTAGCACTTGAGTGACATAAGTCATGCATCTGCTGCACGTGTTCACTTACATATCGCTTCCTTTCTTTTTCTTTCTTTCTTCTGACAAACACTGCCTACCCATGCATGAAAATACACAAAACTTTGAAGAGTAGTCCGGTCTGGTCCAAAACAACGCCTACTAATAATATGGTGGCACTCTAGCAACCATCCAAAGTCTATAACTTCAAAACCTAACACATAGCTATATCAACAGATTTTTTTAGACATTAAGATGACCAGGAACCATCTGCACTCATGAAGTCATACTATGAAAAAAACACAGGTGGAATCACTTCCTAGCTGGTTCAACAAATTTGTGACTTGCCAATGGCAAAAAAGGTTGTGAGTCCATAAAGGTCATAAACGTCCATAAAGGTCAAGTCCTGGGTCGTGCAACCATAATGTGACAACAATACAGCTATGCTGGCTGGTTTAGGTGAAGTTCCTCTAAAGCTTAAAAGGCATTATTTAAGCCTAACACATTTAATTTTCTCCTTTTTCCCCCCCTTTTTTGCTCATGACTAAACAGCTGTTCCTGGCCGCCATATTGCTGCTATAGAAGCTATAATTATTTTTTCTTTCTTTCTTTCTTTCTTTCTTAGTGACTGAAAACATTTGTAACTGTTTGCTACTGTAAACACTTACTGTACATTCTCACTTAATATGTGTTAAAACATTATGAAAATAAAGATAACATATTCTACAGGTTAACAAGATGACTTGTACCAATTTTAATGGTTAATTATTTGCCAATATTTTTCATATTTTTGTCTTGTACACAATTGCAGTCAATGGGAACTAAGGGCTATTAGGCCATCTTGCTTATTGAGTAACCAAACCTAGTAGTTTTGTTTTTTTGTTTGTTTTTAATCCACATTTTGTCCAGATGAATAATATTAATTATCATAATTTTAGTTTAAGAATTTAGATTCAAACAATTAATAAAAATCAGCTCTCATAGAGTGATTCTGTGAAAGAACCGAGAGAGCTGAGAGAACATAGAGCTGCTCAGCTGGCTCAAAAAATTCATGACCTCATGGTGGTTGTGAGATGGAGTCCTGAGTGGCGCTAAAGAAATGTGACACTAATACAACTATCTGTGCTGGCTGTCATGAAAAATGCATCAAGCTTGTGCACACAAACGTATCTTTTTTGCCCTACCATCAATAATGACAATAAACAGAATACATCCTTCTGTAAATGAACACTGAGTTGACAATTTCCGCAAACAAGTAAGGAGCATAAAGTGCATTGTGTAGACATCACACACAGCAGGGAAAAACGACTCATACTGAAATATGGGGCTAGTCTTCCTGATGGTGATTCTATAGCAACCGTCCAAAGTGAAAAACTTCAAAAAATCATTAAAAATTAGCCATACGTGCTACAGGTGTGCAAATTTCTGAGGATGTAGACCAATATGAGAGGAATCTTTTGTTTACTGCTACCAGGTGGAAATTCTGAAGTTGATCGCTTAGTTTTTTTCATAAACTTAAGTCAAACTCCTCCCACAGTTCTGTATCAAAGTAAACAAAAATTGCAACACTGCATTGACAGGTCAGACAACCGATTCAACACTCACTGTACATTCTTGCTTAATAAGTGTACAAACTAGGGAATATCTTGCTTATAGTGTAACCAAACATAATGAAAATAATTTAATTTTAAAAACATTCACATTTTGTCCAGATGGACAACATTGATCATCAGAATGTTATCTTAAGAATTAAGATTTAAATCAATTAATTAAAAAATCTGCCCTTGTTGTTTGTGAAAGTCCCCAGGTTCTGCCCCTGGTGGTTACTTTCCAAACTCTTGTTCAAAATGCTAAACAGCCTCAAGGGTAACCTACTTCTCAAATGGCTTATTCAGTTCATGGCCTGCTTACGGTCCTGCAGCTACTGTAAACCCTTATTTAATACACAATTTCCATGTGCCATTGTGGACTCTCTGAATGAGAACCCTCACTATGCCATCATCCTAAACCTACAACTTAGTTTCTAACCTGTTAAGCCTGTGACTTTAAAGTTCACAAACATTTCAGAACTCTATTGTGCAAAAAATACAACTTCATAGAGACCTTATCACATTATTCAAAACACCTTGTTGCTAAATGGCTGAGCTGTCTATTTACATTCTGCAAATAATACCAGTGTAAACAAACCTTTTACAATCTCAAAATACATATAAAAGTCATGTTATGAAAAGTTAAGAGAGCCAACCAGGATCAATTTCAGACTTATGGGTTATTGTTATTCAACCATTCCAAATGAGTCTCATGTCTCAGTCTTGATAAAGCAAAGGCACAATGCTGTAAATGCCCGGTAGCCTCTTATTTACAATCATGTTTAAAACATAAGTGTCATGGTGTGCTGGTGCTTATCATTTGTCCACAGCTCTTCAAGGTTTCAGCAGGAGTAGCTGCGTTTACACCTCATGACACTTGACACCTCCTGGACTTTCTCAAGCCAAAAGCGGTTTCAGCAGTGACAGATTTTTGAATTTACAACCATGGTATTGTGCATGCAACAACAAATGAATCCGTCAACACATTTATAATCTAAATAAATTCAGTGTCACAAACAATATTCTCCGTCAGAAACCTCTCAGAATGATGACACATGATACGCAATTTTGGTTACAGAGTGGGAAGTCAGAATGTAGGGATGCAAACAAGCTTGCTCAAGAAGGTTTGGGCACAAGATCATAAGCACCAGCTAGCTACTAATAAGCCTTGGTGCTCAATGCCTGTCAAGTCAAGTCAGATTTATTCATAGAGCGCTTTTAACAAACAAGATTGTCGCAAAGTGCTATACAGAACACAAAAACAAATAAAAACAAGGATAAGAAGAGTACATCACAAACTCCAAGAAATGGGGCCAGAGCATGTGTATTTGTGTGCATGTGTGTGTGTGTGTGCGTGCGTGTGTGTGTGTGTGTGTGTGTGCATCTGCATCATGCATATGTGTGCAGGCGTGTGTAGTGACTAAGTGGATATGAAAACACCGGACAATACCAGGGCAGGCCACAAGAGATGTAAGTAAATGATAAACGGCAGGAAATAATGGCTAATAATGGGCAAAGCCCCACCAAACGTGATCTGCCAAGCAACCAGTTCCACCTCCATTCATTTGTGCAATTTGCTGTGCAGTGGATGCTGGGATAGCGCGTGGTGCGAACCAAGCACACAACACAGGGAAAGGGGTGGGACAAAAGGCAAAATGTATTTAACTTCATGCAAATGCACACGGTGTTTGCCGTGTGAGAACCATTCCATTTGGCCAAAGAAGATGACGTTGGTTGCACAATGCTTCTACCGGCTTACACCCACTTTCTCATTACCAGGAAGTAACGTTACTGTAGCTGTCCAAGCATGTCTTTTGAGGACAAATTGATTACAGCGGTGTTGGGATGTCCCGAGTTATATGAACACTCTCTCCCTATCTATCGGGACACTGATAAGAGAAATGCTGCCTGGAGGAAGGAGACAGATATTGTTCATGCCCCCAGTGGGTTTACACAGGCTATTAAGACAGATTTACCAGTGAAGCAGTCATTAGCAATAGTTTTTCGTGAATCGATTTGGACGGATTGAAATTTATTTCTCCAACTCCATGTCCTGGAAATTAAAAGTTTACACAGCTATCTAAACTTTTTGAATATCAAAATATTTGGGTCGGACAAAGTTGACTAACTCCCACTTGGGACCACTATTCGACACAACCAGAAGTGACCAATTTGTGACCAAGTAACCACTCTCTCTCTGAATTCATTGCCTGCAGTGGGCCTTGCCCGAGTTAAGGTTATAGACTGTGCTGAATAAATGTGTTTTGAATCTGGACTTAAATCCTGTGACAATGTCTGAAAGCGTATTGCAGAGGAAGAAGGCCGTATGGGAGAAGGCTCTGCCCCCAGCTGTTTTCTTTCAGTTGAGCGGAAGGACAGATTCCTGCACTCTGTGAGCAGAGAATACAAGTAGGCCTTGTAAGTCAGAGGTAGGACTTTATAATCAATATGTGCATCGACAGGGAGCCAGTGAAGAGAGACTAAGACATGGATAATATGTTTGTTTTCTGGTTTGCATGAGTAGTCGGGCTGCTGAGTTTTGAATAAGTACGATATTTGTAAGGGTGGAGTTGGGGTAGCCAGTGAGTAACACACCAAGGTAGTTGATTCTGAAGGAAACAAAAGAGTGAACCACTATTTCTAGGTTGGCAAAGGAGAGGTAATATCCTAATCCTGCAGATATCTCTAAGGCGTAAATGTGCCTTGATGTAATTGTCAAAAGGAACGTCTGGATCAAAGATAACTAATATTTTTGACAGAATCCTTTGGCATAACTGTACAGGTTTTAAAATTAAGAGAGAAGTCTGATAAGTGAGTTCTTTGCAGCTAAGGGCCTGAAGTAAGCATTTAAGTTTTATCTGCATATAGAACAAGGAAATTGTTTTTGTCATAATTTTTTTATTTCTAAAACACAGGATTCAAGATTATTTAGTTATGCTGTATCACTAGGTTTTATTCTTATGTAGAGTTGTGTATCATCTGCACAAGGGTGAAACAGAATGCTGTAGTTACTGATAATACCATAGGAGATGTAAAGTGAGAATAAGAGAGGACCTAGAGCTGAATCCGGGGGAAGCCAGAACCTACAATAGAACAGGGAGTCATATTACCATCTAGGATAACAAATTAAGATCTGATAGAAGACTTATACAGAGCCCAGGTCCGGGGCAATTTGTTACTCTGATTAAAGTTGCCTCAGTTAGATATTGTTTGAATTAAGAAGTGAGAGTGGCTGGGCTAAAACTTTTTTCTGGTGTTTTGAGAGAAATGGAATATTGGATTTGATTTATTCAGATGTTTTGAGTTGGGCTTGAGCGTCCTTAATAGCGGCTCGATAAGTGCAACTTTGAATGAGCCAGGAACGATGCCAGAAGAGAGAGAACTAAGTAGCTCTCTTTCTCCTGCCATTACTGGTTCATTAAACTCATTATCAAATGAAATCAGACTCAAAACATGAGAGCACAAGTAGAATAGAGTTGACCTTGTGTTTTAGAAATTGTTCACAGAAAATATTAACAAAAATACGTTTTTAATTTTGATCCCACAGAACAGATTCACAAATGTGAATTGAGATTCATTTGTGGACAATGTGCTTTTCCCAACAGCCTTGCCTTAGCTGTGGTTCAAACATATTCTGCCTAAAACTTATAAATTTGTAAAATTGGTGTAGCTGTTGAACTTACGCATTTTCATTATTGTGTGGCTTGTGGTTTCCCAGAGGGTTGATCCTAAAATGTGATAAAAAAGAAGGATGAAATGATGGTTATATCAGAAATAATAATAACTAAATTTGGTAAGATACTGTATGTTATAAGAGTGCATAATGATAGCAGTGCAATTTGTAAAGCAAAGAAGTAGGAATGATATTTAAGTCTATACTATCTGTCTTCTCTATAAGTAATGTTTCAGTGAGGCATTGTCTTGAACATGCTCAAACAGCAGGTAGCTATAACGGGTAAAAAAAAAAAAAAAGCCTGGTTCAAATTGTCCTCTGCTGCCCACAGGGGCCACTGATTGTATCAATCTACATACAAATGGTCATGTTGATTACACCAGGGGAATAGAAATGCACAAATTGCCCTTGATTAATGAGTGAATGGATTGGCTTTGTTAAAAAAAAAAAAGGGAATTCACAGTCAGAAATACAGGTATTAGAGACAACTAATTCTGCTGTAATCAACATGCAAACTGGTAATGCCACATACCACATACTGATTCTGTCAATCACAAATCAATCGAGGTTTCGTTTGCTTCATTGATATTTTCCTTCAACCATCTCCTCACTTGTTGGTATTAAATAACAATTCCTGGAAAACCTTACATGTTGGATGCCAATAGCCCACTTAAACATGCCTTATCTTTAGTCATGTTTTTTTTTTTTTTTTTGGTCTAAAAGATGATTTGATTCCTTCAATGTAGTCTAAATATGTAGCACAGATTGAGTAAAGAAAAATACATTTTATACAAAATGGGTCAAAGCATTTTAATTAATCTCACGTAAAGTCACAAAAATGGCAGGTCTGTAAAATGTTCCCCTGTCCTACACCACACTCCATGTCTGGCCCCCTTTCCTCTCCTTCCATCTCTCTTCCTTAACGGCTCCCCAGCTGTCTCCCCTCTCCTCTACAATCTCATTTGGGGAATTAATCTTGTTGTCACCCCAGCACCATGTATAATTCTTCTCCATGGTTCTTCATGTTACCATGATAATGTGTGTCTTGGCTAGGCTCCTCACATGCCCATTATGGGAGGCAGTTATTGGGACAGACTCTACATCCTACAGGCAGAAGAGCGACCGACACTTTCCTCAGACCATGTAACAATCAGAACATGGGATATAATTTCTAATGGTTTAAAGGCTGAACTCAACAGGGCTTGGAGGAGCAAGGCGACATGTTCTTATTAAATGAGAATTACATCAATTCACACTGTCCTACACATGATTGACCCTCAAGGGCTCTATCATCATAAAAACTCAGCAAATGACCTGATTGGTAAAATAGCTTCCATTTTTCTTCTTTTTTTTTCTTCCATTCATAATTGTATTCACATTTGGGTCAGGGGAAACTGAGAAACATAGGAATAGAATAGACAATAATTCCTTTCCTTCCTCTCCTGTCTGAAATTACTTTGATCCCTTATTATTTTTGGAAACTAGAAGATGAGCTTTGCAAGGCTTAAATACATTTGGGGGAAAATATTGGCACTCAAGAAAATTATATTTAGGATAAAAACATTAAAATGAGTGAAAGGAATAGACATCATTCAAGGTATGTGTTGGCTTACAAGATAAAACATTATCAAATAAAACAACAGAAATGTTTTTGTTGTATTGTGTTTTGTGAGTCCCCTCAATATCAGGGGACCATGAGACATGGAACTAGGTCTAAGTAAATTTAAGTTAATATCTTTACACGTATCTCTTCATGCATGAAGTTTGCGACCTATCAGCATCACTCGATCTTTGATATTTTCCACAAAGATTCATTGCAAAGCCCAAAAGTCTCCTGCACCTGATGTGTGATTTCAGCTTATTCCACACTGTATCAAAAGAGTATTCTATCCTAAAGATGAAATGTCACTGAGCAAGAGGCAAACAGTGACCAAATAGTGACCATATAGTGAACTTATATGACTTTATTTTACTTGAGGACTACTTATGCTAAGGCAAAAGATGTTTTGACATTCATGTTTTGTACCATTTATATGAGTATATGCAGTAAACAGAATTGATTGCACGCATTGCCTACACAATTCATTAACAATGGCAAGTACAGTATGTACTGTGAACAGAGAAGGTTTAAGGCTGTCATAATGCAACACAGAAGTATCTTGATTGAGATACGCCAACAACAAACATGTACATCTGCACACATTAACATTTACACATAGGCAAGCAAGCACACACATATGCATACACAGCACTCGCACACTTGAGCTGAAACTGAAGACATCGTGTCAATAAAGCCATAAAAGGACTCTAGTATTGGATTCTGCCTTGTTGAGAGATGGGACTAAGTGCACCATTGGATCTGGTTTGATCAAATGAGCCATGTCATGAGGAGGATTATCTGGAGAAGTAGCAATCTAAGGAAATAGATTAACAACTGAGCACAACAGTTTAATACCAAGTGTGGAGAAAGTGAGATAATCATGCTAATGCTAGAGTCCAGGACCACCATCAATGGAGGACACCCAGGACAGCAGTTACAAGCCTTGAGCATAGGAAGGCAAAAGTGGCTATAGCAACCAACACTGTAATAACTGCCGCTCACATAATGACTGCCCATAATGTAATAAAAGTAAATATAATAAAGCTGATGACAAAATAATCACCCAAAAACATATTCCAATCATGAAACAATGACCTAAAAGCAAATTTGCAAAAAGTACTGCAATCTCAGTACTATGTTTAGTACAAAACCATCTTGGAATTTCTCAAATAATTTCCACTCATGTAATCAGCTAACTCTTTATAAACAACTTTCTCAAAAAGTCTACAGATGCAGTAAATCTCCAATTTATGAGAATGGAGGGGTCCAGACAAGCTTTTTAAGAAAAGGCAGGACAAGTGCAGTTTTGAAATATTAGGGAACACACTCAGTGGCCAATTAGCTGTTTGTGACAAATTAGGACAAATAGTTGTCATTGCTTGCTTTAGGACTATAGAAAATCAGAGATGAATTTGTTATGTTTTGGAGCTTGATGAAATGAATATACATAGAACAAGTTTCTTCTAATTAAAATAAAACTTCTTCAAATGACATAGCTTCACACTGTGTTTCTCACATCGTGTTTTTCTATCAAATAAACAAGTACTTCACTTGAAACTGACTCATTTGTGAGATGTTTAATATATGAGCGGTGATGCATGTTGAGCGGAAGACCAGAGTTTCCAGGTGACGGCCATGAGCTAGAGAGCACTGATCACACATTTTGATGCTTATTGACCTTCAACAAGTTTTCAAATTAATAGAGCTGAAGAGTGTAAGATCCATTGTTAATATGTATGACCTTTAGAATGAATCGGAAACATTATGTTGTTGAAAACTGCATTAATCTGGAGCGCTTTTACTTCATTTATACTGTGTAATTATGGTACGTGATTGTAACATACACTACTAATCAAAAATTTGGACACACCTGATTGAATGTACTATGTTTTTCATTATGTTAAAGACATTTTGATCTAAAGGCTTATGCTTAAATACTTGAAATGTGTTCCTTCGATAAATATAAATAGTGAAGTTGATACCTATATGAATTTAGTTGTGAAATGTGGTGTGTCCAAACTTTTGACTGGCTGTGTAAACGTGTAATTAAGCTTTTATGATTATTGATCTAAATATGTTTTACTCTGCTTTTCTCTCATCTCCTTAGATGGGCCGCTTGGACCCCGTGGTCTAGTGGAAGCTACAGAGATGTGCACACAGGAATGCTTAGTCCTGGGACATTCAGACAACTGCTGGATGCCCCCGACCATGGGAACATACCAGCAGCCCAAATCACCTGTGTCTAGCTTTGGCTCTCAGAGGGAGTGGGGGCCCAAGGACAAACTTCTCAACGGACATACTCTGACCAGAACCTGGAAAAATGAGGGTGGTCGGTCAGAGCATTTTGGTGACAGGAAGCAATTTGGGAGTGGAGAGGGACACTTCACCAGCAGTGGTAACATGGCTGATATCCCACTGGTAAGCCTGAAGTCCTACCAGCCAGCCTCCTGCCCGGACAGCCCGAAGGAGCAGCAGCTATAAGAGGAACTTTGCTTCAGTGCTATGAGAAGTCCTTGCATCTGGACACAGTAAACAGATGAAGCAACTCATTTGAGCTCTTCTTGTTTTATTTTTTCTTTCTTGTTTCGTTTCTTCCCACTTAAGTTGATGCTTCTGCAGTGTGATAGCTACATGTACTATGTAGGCCACTAGACTAGTGCTTATGCTGTGTACTCTACAAAACAACTTTACTATGGCTCAAGAGGAAACCTCTTTTTTAATGAATCTCCATGGATTTCTTCAGACTAACATTTGCTGTCCACTTCATGTGTGATTTGGACAAGTGGAGGAAGAACATGCGTGTAATGGAGAAAATGAAAACAAATTAAAAGAAAAAAACTACCATGGCTGACCAATATATACCAATATTTGTGGTGTGGTTGTTATTGAGTTGTTCAGGACTATATTAATCGACACAATCAAAGAAAATGGAGTTATATTTCAGAAAGTGTTGTTCTGATAACACTGTTAGTGGACACTTGTTTATTCTGTCATTGTCTGTGTGTTTGTAAATAGGACCTATTAACCACTATCATGTACCTGTAATAACAACAATGAATAGGACAGTTCATGGCTGTTGATCATCATTATGGCTTGTCATCAGGATTTGGGATCTCAGCTGGACAAAGATCTATAATGTGGCATAATGTACAACAAGAATACATTTACCACATTTTTTAAAAACCCTATTGGTGATTTCAAATTTTCAACCAGTAATATGCTCAATATTGCCCATATTTCATAATTCTTTTGTTAAAGTATTGCAACAACACAGGCAAACTTTTTTTCAAAAGCATTTTGTATGAAGGATGTCAGTGCTCAATATCTACATTATAAAAATGAAAAGCTCTGAAAGCTCTCCTCTATAAACTGATTTTGAAAGTGTTCAGTACAATTAAATAGCAATATATTTGTAAATGGCTAAATGTTTTATCTAACGTTGATCTTATTACTGTATAGATTTTATTCAAAAATTGTGATTTAACTGAGTGTAATTCCTCAGTAGTACTTGCAATTTAATGACATATATTATTTCCACACAGATTATTATTTTCCATATGTAAGAAAACACAGGTTAAGACTACACTTTAATCACTGTGCCTTCATGATGTTTCTTCAAATACTGAATTGTGCTTATTTAAATGATGAGAATATGTTGGCTACAAAGAATACCCTTTCCAATAATTAAATGCCTTATGCATTGAATGTTTGCCAAATTTAAAGACATAGTCACACAGATATGAAAATACAAAATCAAGTCATTGATACTGAAGAAAAATACAAAGGCATGTGCAGATAATAAGTCAACCATGAAAGATTGTCTATCATTTCCACTGTCTGAGAAGTTTTTTGTTTTTTTGTTTTGTTTTTCCACAGCATGGAAGGCAAATTACACAATGGAATAGCATGCTAAAAGATAATAGCTTTTAAAATTAACTTGATCATTTTGTGTCATATTTTATTTTGTTGAAATAGAATTGATTTGTGCATTAAGGAGGCATTCAGTTTGTAAAGCACTTTCATATTTATGTCACAATATAAAAGAAGTTAAGTGGGATGGAGTGATTTGCTTACCGCAGTATGTTATGTCAGTTGTGAGGGTGTTTGACATCACAGATATTGAAACAGTTAATCCTTGTTACTACTCTACAGGTATACAGCTACTGCAATAAATGTTTTAATTATGTGTATGCTTTATTTGTGTGCAGGATTATCACCTCAGTAGTTATGAGTCTATCTTTGTTGTTTTGTGTGAATTTTTGCCTACATCAAAAAAATATGTAATTTCTAAATCATACCAAATTTCCTGAAGCATTCGGTCCAAAGTTTAATTGTGAAATAAGTCACTGATTCATTCAAAGCATGGTGTTTGGTTCATTACATTCATTAAGTACGATTTCAATATTTTCTCTGACATTTGTGCAGTTATTTTCTTGGAAGAGTGTCAAAGTTCCGGTCCTGTTCTTTTCCCAATAGGCATTGAATTGGACCCTTAGCCTTCACTGTGCGGTGGTGAGCCCATAAGGCAGCAGCCCCACATTGCACCCAGTTACCTGGCTCTCGCCTACAAGCACCAGTTTCAGGCTTAGCTCTAGGAGTGGGCCCCAGGATCCCTGTTCTGACTGAGCTTCTCTCAGATCTTTTCAAGATTATCATAGGTGTCTCCTAAAATTGCTATTTGTCTGGCCCCCCACCTGAGACCGGTTTGCCTTGGGTGTCCCTAGCAAGACCACAAGGCTCCCGACAACATATCTCCCACGGTCACTGGGGCACACAAGGCCCTCCACCACAATAACATTGCAATTCCTGTAGGGGTAATTCTGGGAGGGTGAAATTCTGAGAGGGGCTGTCATGGTAAAGAGAGAGCTGAGCTAAGCCCTCAACTTACTGGTCAGTGTTCTTTCTGACCCTCACTTATGCACATGAGCTTTGGGTAGTGACTAAAACAATGAGATTGAGGATACAGGCGGCCAAAATTAGGTTTTTCCGCAGGGTGGTTTGGTTCACTCTCCATGGCAGGGTGAGGAGCTCAGTGTTCTGGGAGGACCTTGGAGTCGAGCCGTTGCTCCTCTGGAGAGAGAGGAGACAGGTAAGGATGCCCCTTTGGAGGTATACTGGGCATGTTGACTGGGAGGAGACCCTCAGGTAGACCCAGGACACACTAGAGGGACTACATATCCCAGTTGGCCTGGTAGTATCTGAGATCCTCTAGGAGAAGCTGGGGGAAGTTGCTGGAGAAAAGGACGTTCGGGCTGCTCTGCTTTCCTTGTTGCCACCATGTTCCTGACCCACATAAGCGGCAAGAAAATGGATGGATGGATGGATAGATGAAGTTTCAATGTTACTATGATCATATCCATGTCAACAGTGGGTGAGCTTCACTTCAAGAAGAAGGTAGTTACACAGACATTTTCTTGGTCAAATCCATCTTAATGTATTTGATTATCCTTTCTAGTACCTCAAATCTTCAGCGAGGCCAAACCCACCTGCACTAAAATGTACTTTACATAGCAAAGCTTCACTCATGATTTTGCATTTACAATCACTGATTGGTTTTCTGCCAGATTATTCACAGATGTTTGGATAAAGCAGTATGGTGTTGTGCTCATCAACTCACAGGCAATTTGTTCAGAAATGAATTTGCATGGTACCACTGCCCAGTAATGAAGGGCCAGGCACCCAGCCTAACTGGTGAAGTAATTATATTTCCTTTATTCCTTTAGGTTTCTCTTTCTCACTGTAACCTCATTTGATATGTTTATCAGCTGTCGCCCAATGGGCCTGCTTAAATTCATATTTGCCATGCTAGCTATCAACTTGGGCAAGAATAGTTTCTGAGAAGCTTCAAAGCTAATTGCCTTGGAAGTGTGAGGGGAAGTAAATTAGTGTCACACCACAACCAGGAAAAAAGGTTCCCAATCGCATTTCCTTTCATATGGCTTTGAGAATATTTTTCAGACACAGAAGCCTCCATGCACAAAGTGGAACAGAGTGAATGTTCAGTGGGGAATCAGTCACAGAGAAAGCATGCTCTTCAGACAGAAAAAAAGACAACTCTCCACAAAGATACAGTTGACAGAAATAGCATCATCTGCATATTTTGAAGGCCATATTTGAAGATAGTAAGAGCTTGAATTAATCCAAGTCGGTTCCAATGCTTCAATCAGTTTCATTTCATCTAATGAAGGTGGGAGCTTTCAATATGGATCTCAACAAGTGTAACAGAATAACCCTGTGGCCCTCCCACTGCCAGGAGGGATCTCCTTTTGGCTGACTGGCAGATGTTTAAGAGGTCATGCGGGAGGCCTAGGCAAAAAGTGGTTACAGTGGTGCTCAGTAAGAAGCAAGTTTCTCTGTAGATGTCATTCAAAGGAAGGTAAGAGTTGCTCAGCCTGAAGCTATGTAAGCCTAACTATCTCCCTTGACCAGAAAGTATTCCCTTCACTCGCAGATATTTGCTTTGCTATGTCGAAGACGGGTTCTGTTATACAAGTTGACCAGAGTGATTTACGGGGGTTTGCAGTGGTGCAAGGTGATTTACAGAGCTTTGTGCAAAATTCACTGTTCATAATTTAAGCAGCAATGGCTATTAATATGATTGGCCAAATTCCTTATGACTGTCTTGAAGCTCTGCGGCAAAACCATGATAATTTTAAGCTGCTTTGATAATTTTCCATATACTAATTTATCCAACAATGTATGCCACACATCCTTACAGTAATTTTCACCAAAGCATAGTCCACAGCTGAACCCTTAAAAACAAAAATGCTGGAAAGAGAACAAGAGGCTGGTGATGCTTATGAGTTTCAGTCATCTAGAAGTCATTGCACATTAACAATGTTTGACTAAATAGTAAAAGCTACTACTACATTCCTTATACATTAATTAATAATTAATAAATTACAGTAATTTTGTGCATCAGCTAAGCCTGAAAATACCCTCAGGATAAAGCTGTCTACAGTTTAACCTCATGCTCATTGTGCCATTTCATATCCAACACATAAAATAATGTGTTGCTGACTAAATGCTTGCACACACCATATACTTTGGATAGATCAGTTTGTACACTGTAACTAAATATTCAGAATTGTCTCACATAGCCAAAAAAAGAGAACAATGTTTGTCCTGCCCTGTAATGCACCATGGAAATCAGTTTAAAAATGGAAAAAGAGAGTCATGATAACATTCCTTACATATGAGTACATTTGTACAGAACTGATAGCACATCTTTAAACTAAAAATTGTGAGTAAGCCTCCCAGCCACTGTCAAGGATAAAGCTAAGGCCTATGCATCTTGATGACATCACATGTCCAAAACCCTGAACTAGATTAAAAAAAAACCAGCAGAACAATAGCAAATTATCTAGAGATAGAGGTAGAGATGAATAGGGTTTGTATGCCCCAAGGAAAAGGAGGCATGCTGACCAAATGAAACATGAAGGTCAGTGGAGAAGAGGATGAAGGAACATGAACTGTCATGGAAGGCCACAGCAATGGCACACTCTCATGCCTTATGTTCCACAAAGGAATGAGGATGAAGCAAGTCCATAGAACCCATATAAATAATGTTTATAAGATGAGTAGTTTCAGCCAAGCAACCAAATTGGTCAAAGATCCCAATCCCATCCCATTTGTTTATTATTAGATATTATCACAGAAATACATTTCATGGTATTTTCCTTTAAAAATAAGCATGAATGTTTTGGTTATATTTATGTATATATATTTATGTATTTATGTAATTCATAAACAGTTTGAGTTTATTTTTGGAACTGTCGCTACTTAAAATATCTCAAAATGCAAGTGTATTTTGATGTTATATATATATATTTATTTATTTATTTATTTATTTATTTATTTATTTATTTATTTATTTATTAGGTACAGATAGGCTACACTGAAGCTTTTTTTTTTTTTTTTACACATAAATATAAACAAACCTTTCAGAATCTGAAAATACATGTAAAACACATTTCAAAATGCATTAAATTTATAAGATAAGATAAGATAGCACTTGCAAGGTTTAGCCATTTTTCAAGTGCACTTGAAAAAGTTACTTTCCACATTTCATTTTTCCTTTCAATGTGGGAAAATAATGTTGATATTATTTTGGTGACAACTAAATGGCCAGCTACGTTAGCATAGTCCTTGCCACCAGTACATAATGTTTGCGACAGTAAGGAGAGCTAGCATAATGTTAGCTTCTTGAATAAACTGTTGGGACTGGAACACTGTCTCTTTTGTCAAGCCTTTACTAAGTTTATCCTACTTACTGGAGTGGTGAAGTAATTTAGTTCACATTCTTTAAACTTTGACACAAAGTAGTCTGTGATAAATAGCACAATATGTTTCATCTGAGTATTTGTTATAGTCAAAATAATCCATACATTATGCTTTTTTTACTCAAAAACGAGTTGTATGAGCTCAGGTCAATGAGGCCTACAGGCCATAAATAACAAATAGAAGTTCAAAACTTGTAATGTTCACAAGAACTTAAGTTGATAAAAAGATATAACACAACATTAGGTGATAATATATGTATTATTATGGATTTATAATCAGCTATAATGGGCCGGTCATTTTGGACCGGGAACACAGAATTAATTAACAGGAAATGAACACAACCCCTGGAGGGTTAAATATCTCATGTTAATTATGGGATGGAAATAACTGTGAAATTAGTCATCAGGTGTTATCAGGGAATACTATACTGTAAAACTTCCAATAATGGCCTGAGCCTTTATTTACCTCATCAAAAGAAAATGCCAGGCTAAGAGAGACAGGCTATTATTAGAGACACGCCATGATGGCAATGATGGCAATAAACACATATATTCTGCAAATAAAAAAAAATTGGTATACTTTATAATAACCATCATTAATAAATGGTGGTCTTTAACATTAGCTAATTATTTAATTGTTAACTGTCAAGTAACTAAATTATTTGTATCTTTTAACAGTTTACTAAGCATTAGTAAATGCTGGAATTTATGTGATTTGACCATTAATTAATATAATTAAAGTTAACATTTTCTAATTCATATATTGTATCATAACTGATAATTGAGATTATAACATTCGCTTTCTGATTACGTCAGTTCAGTCTGCCAACTCATGTAAACAGATTATTGAGAATGAATGCAAATATATATACAGAGTTTAGTATGGCATCTAGGCTCTGATCCTGTCACTCCCTGCGAGCGTACACCTAGCTAGCCTAAGAGAGCAGGGAGTGACAACAGCAGTTAGCAGCAGCAATAACTGAGCAGCAGTAAACAGCAGTCTGAGCAGCGTAGCAGCAGCATGGCAATGCGAAAGTGTGTTAGCAGGTGCAGGAAGCTTAAGACCGCCTTTTTGAGAGGGGGGCGCTTGATAAGAGTGTATGAGTAGTGTGTGTATCATGTGACCGCAGCGCGACTCGAGTTGTCTGCCTGAACTAGCTTCGCAGGCTTCGCTTCATTTAACCATTTATTAGCTGTTTATTTTATTTGTTTAAAAAAAAAAAAATGCTACATTAAGTGGGTTTATCATTAAGTAATTATTTCTAAAACATTAATAAAATATTTTGGGGTTACTATTAAAAAGTTGCAACTGATACAATGTTTGCATGTCTGTAAATAATAGGTACAGATACAGTAGGCTACACTGAAGTGAGATAAGATCTGTGCAGCGTGAAGGTAACGTTATATAAACATTAATTACCTCACGTTCTCTTTGGAGGATAGACAGCCCATATAGCTCTTTCTCACATCCAACAGTAGGTCCATACTCGCCTTTTTCCTTTCTCTTTTTCAACAAAACACTGCCAACAGCACGCACAGCGCATCTTGAGAAGTCATGATTGAAAATGTTTTGATTGACAGCATAGACCCCTCCTACCAATTCCCTAGCAAAACTGCTACTTGTAGTCTTAACAGACAATGTTGCCGCCCAGAGAACTAGATGTGTAGTGTGTCCAGCCAGGCAACCAAGACATTTCACAAATTTGTGTGCTTTGATTGCATAATTTAACATACTGAACATCGTAAAAGACTTTAATTATTTGTGTAGTCTAAGCTTGGAATAAAGCTAAAGCTTCAGGGGACTTCAAGGCAATTATTTGATATAACATTTAACTAATATTAAATAATACCTTTACCAGTTATTAAGGATGGTTATTATAAAATGTTACCAAAGTTTCAAAATCTGTCTTCTAGTTTTACTTTTGATAACAGGGTTGAAAGGTTGAATTTACAACTTTCGACTATGTTAAAGATTCATTGATCTAGCCCATGACTGCATGACAGAAAGCCTGGAAATATGGGTACATCAATGATTAAAAATAAAAAAAATAGATAGGCTAAGTTATTATTTAAAGGTCCCATATTTTATACTTTCCAGTGTTTTATTTTATGTCTTGTGGTCCATTAAAAGCTGTTTGTGTGGTGGCATGTACCAAAAACACAATGCATTTTTACACATTTATTTTCCAGCATCTGTCTGAGCCTTACTAAAAACAGGCTGTTTTTGTTGCTGTGTCTTTAAGGCTCATTAATATTAACGGCCCTCTGTTCTGATTGGCTAACCGGCAGTGACAGGTAGGGAAAACTCTCTGGTAAATAAACAATGGCAACAGCTCAACTGCTTTGAAAAAAACACTTTGTTAGCCAATTATTTCTGGTGTTGTAGGAGGACAAATGATAGCCTAATCATTTAGAGGCTCTGTTTTCTAATATGGATCGCTTGGATTTAGTTGGCAACCGTGCGTTTTGATACTTTCACAATGTTTAGATAGCACATCCAACTCCTTTATAATTAAAGAGGCAAGGGAAATCCTGTTTTCCACAATATGGGACCTTTAAATATTGTAAATAGTGATAACCAAGCTAAATTCTGGAAGACAGTGAAGTCTCTAAAGCACTAAACTTCCTCACACCAGTGGTGTCACATCATCAGGCTGGCTCTTCATACAATGTTGTCCTGCTCTCCTCAGGCAGCTCTTAAAGCCAGAGGCTCTGGTAACACAAGTATGATCAGACTTTGATTTCTACGTAGACTTTGGAATGTCTAAACAACTCTTTCCCAAGGATCTTCAGCGTGGTCAGAGCGGTCCAGCGAGTCAACAAGGCGTAGGTGTGCCTGATTAACTTCTCCCTACTGTACATATCTGTGGGTGCACAAGTTTATGGGTTCCTGATCAGTCAATGACGTACAAGCTGGGCGGAGTTTGCACTTGATATAACATGGGCCTTCCCAGCAGCAGGCGCCTGACCTGCCCACTCTGAATTAGAGGCGAGAAGCAGCCACATCAATCAAAACAATAGCCCACGTCAGGAGATAAACAACCTGACAGGTAAACACTCCACAATCAACTAGCCAAATGTATCAAACATTCGCAGTCCATGTAGGCTACTTTTCCTTATCTCTTGAATGGATACAGATACACATATCCACAATTAAGCCTTGTTGTTGAGGTACACGTCCTGTAACATGTAGGCTTAAGCCTAGATCGGGAATTCATCTTATAACTTCAAGTCTTATCTACAAGTTAAATTAATTATGCCTAAATTCAGTTATGGTTATACTTCTCTTGTTGACATGGCTTAACCCTAAGCTTATAGCCTGTGATTACTTGATTGTTTACTGAGCTGGTTTGTTTGACTGGGTACATTTTAATTTAGCATAGAATTTCGTATAACTAGACTGTCCTTTTACCATGATGAATACCATGATGGAAGGCAATTGATGGTAACGTTGGACTTACCAACACTGCTCCAAGAGGAATGCCACACAGGTTCAGTTGTAATTGCTTTTACAAAGATTTTTGTTGCTTCATATAAAACAAGCCCAGAACCTGTACAGACCCACGGTGCGTGTGTTCAATTTAATTCAATGCACTGAAGCATTACAACAGTTATCAGTTAAATAATTCTACTAACGTCTCTTAAATACCGCAACGTTAATAGCGTAATAACATTGAGAGCAATGCTCGGCTAGCACAACACGTTTATCGGTTAAATTACCTATTCTACCAACATCACATACCACAGGTAATAACATTACCTACTGTTAAGGTTTGCAGGACAGCAGAAGATGTCGATGTCTGTCTTCAATGTGTGAGATCCAATATAGCATTATCAGTATGGGAATCAATGTGGCATTTAGCCCATAGGCGAGAGGCCAAAAAAATGTTGATCATATCTGCCAAATAACACCATCAAATTAATCAGTTGATCACATTCAACTGTATAGTTCCCTGCTCCCTTGATCAGTTCACGTAATTGTATTGTCTGCTTTGCTCCAGGATCATCCACACTCATGGAGACAATCTGGAGAATTATTGGAGAAGTTAGCGTTGCTTGGTGACAGTGACAGCTCACTGTCAACGAGTGAGGACACCACTGCTCCTCTTCTCACTCGATCTGTCATGTTCAGAGAGACGGGGTTGGTTTGCCACCACCACGGGGTATTTATAGTCTTGATTATTGCAGTTCGCTCCACCCTGGCTGGTTTCCACCTGTTATGTGTCCTTAAACAAGCGCACCTTGTGTTTCAGTGAATGAAGGGGAGGAACCAGTGGACCCACTGTGCATGAAGCTGCCACAACCGTGGCGTTTCCAAAAATACTCTTTATTGATATTGACTGTTGGAATTATCCCAGGTAGAGGAACATAGGTACCAGCACCAATGATATGGATTTTGTGTTATTTTGTGTGAACACACAATATTAAATAAAGACTGTCTGAACCACAGAGCTCTATCCAGTGTCCTTCACTGAACATTGTCACATCTTACTGCTGTATTTTGAACAAGTTGGAGAAGATGGATCAATTTCTCACTAAACAGTGTATAAGGAATTGCAATAATCAAGATGAAACAAAAGGATGGACAGCTTTCTCCAAGTCTGCTATGTTTCTTAGTTGTGGTTTCTGCATAGTCCCACTCTGACACAGATTGTTGCATTATGCAGTCAAGCGTCTCATATAATATGTGACCATAAGCTGGAGTGATCAGCCAGCTGATATCTCATATTAAAGACAATAAGTATAAAATTGTCAAGACCTTCAGAACATCTTGGAAAATATTCAACTAATTATTAGTAGTCAGGTGGTATAAGATTTGTGATAGTAATGCTCTCATTTCTTGAAATAAAGAATATATATAAGAATTTTAAGGCCCACAAACTAGTAATATTTTGGAACCCACTTGTGTTGTACCTTCACCAATATTTGGATAAAAGCACATCTCCGAGCAGGTGAAGCTGGAGGAGGAAGAAGTGATCCTTTTCTAAATGCCATGTGACTACTTTTTCAGTCTGACGAACAGCTCTTTCAGAAAAACTCACGAACGTAGACATGGGGGTGACGGACAGCATTTTTCAGCTTTATTGTTTCACAAGCTTTAAGCTGCTGCTGCTGCGTCTTTCACTCTGACATTTTTCTTTGATTGCATAGATTTTTAAGTCCTGCTATGGTGTTTAGCCCCATTGACCTCCAGTGGCATTCATGACAAATGTTATCAACATCTGCTTACAACAGCTCAAAAACACAAAACACTTTTGCAAGTGCTTTTTGGATGGACTAAAATGGCCCATAGTTCTCCTAATTTATTCAAAACCTGAACAGTCCCTTTAAACACAGCAATGACAGTCTTTAATTTGATTAAGACTCTGTCAAGAGACATTGTACTTTGGCCAGCCCCTCTTGATATTGTCTTAAAGTTGATCATACAGTATGACATATTAAACTCTTTTCATTGTCATGCTGATGACACACAACTATATATTTCTCCTGACTGCCTTAGGGTTAAAGGTCCCATATCGTGGAAAACGGGATTTCCCTTGCCTCTTTGATTATAAAGGAGTTGGATGTGCTATCTAAACATTGTGGAAGTATCAAAACGCACGGTCGCCAACTAAGTCCACACAATCCATATTAGAAAACCGAGCCTCTAAACGAGCCGTTTGGACTTCCGTAACTTTGGAACACTGGAAACACTGGAAAGTGTAGAATATGGGACCTTTAAGGATTGGATGTCATTCAATTTCCTCCAACTGAACTCTGACAAAAGTCCTTGTTATCAGCCCTGAAAATATTTTTAGGGAAATCCAGCAATTTGTTGGTCCATTGGCATCTAATGTTAAGTGTACCTCTAAGCATCTAATGTTAAGTGTACCTCTAAGAATCAGGGTGTTATTTTTGACCCACTTTTGAATTTTGAGAAAAAAAACAGAAAAGCTAGTTCAATCATTTTAAACTGAATAACATTGCCAAAATTAGGCCTGCTCTGTCTTTTCAAGACACAGAGGAAATTATTCAATCATTCATTGTATCGCCACGCCTGGACTGCTGCAATGCTTTGTTGTTGTAGTTGCTTCTGTGGCTCGACTGCAACTGATCCAAAATGCTGCTGCTCGTCTTTTAACTAACACCAAACATAAGTCTCACATTGCTCCAGTGTTGGCCTCTCTTCGCTGGCTTCTTTTAATTACAGACAAAGTATTGCATGGTTAAGCACCTGATTATATCCCTGAATTATTGTCCCCATACAAAACTGTTAGGTCTCTTAGGTCCTCAAGCCAAGAGCTCTTGGTCATTCCACGGACCAGGCTAAAGCTAAAGGTTTGATCATGCTTTTGCTATCGCTGCCCCTAAACTTTGAAACAGCCTTCCCCTTGATATCAGATTATCTTAATTATCTTAATTAACTAACGTCTTTAAACAACACCTCAAGACCAACTTTTGTTCTCTTGCCTTTGAGTGTGTGTTTTATTTCTTGTACTATATGTTGTTCTTGTTTTACTATTTTACTGTTTTACTGTGTTGCTATTTGTTTTACTGTTTTATGTGTTCTTATTTTTTGAGTATCCCATTGTGAACTGAGGAATTGGGGACTACAACATCCTGCCTGCCTATCAGTGTTTAAGCATATGCAACTTGAAATGGCCTTGCAGTGACCACAGTCAGTTATAGGGGTGGCATGACTTCATCAGGATTCAGGACTTCATCAAGGCATATAAAATTGTTTTTTTTTTGTTTTTGTTTTTGTTTTTTTCTTTGTCTGCCCTGAGCTGAAAGGGAGCCCTGAGTTATTACATATGCCACTCATAGCTGACACCTGCCCTGAGCTACACTGTAAACATAAATTTAAACTTACAGAGTACATAGCCACTACACAATATGAATCAATACTGATGCTATCCTCTTTAAACTAGAAACAAGTCAAGTGTGGATGTGGCATTGTCATGCTTTATTACTTAAATTCCCCACTCAAACACAATGCAAAGTCTAAAAAAGGCAATGAATGTGACAAAACACACAGTGTTCAACATTCACGTAGCAGACTGTACAACTGCTTGGGGAGCATCATTAAGAATTCCACTATTGTCTTTTTAGGGACATGGTCCATCAAGCTGTCCATCAAAACTGGACGGCTTGAGATGGGGCCACATTCCTGTTGACACGCCTATGGCTGCTTTTACATGCATGGAGAATTCTGTTCTTAACACTGGCTTTGGGTCGACATGAAAATGTTAACTTGATTAGCATAGTACGCTCATACTCCAATTATGAGAAATCCAGTTAAGATGCCTGGCTTACTCCAGTATTAAATGGGTTACTGTGGCATGTAAACATCCTACTCCTTTCTTTTGGTTTCTACCATTTGCGCAAACTCAGACTCGCATAGCAGTATGGGGACATTTTAATGTCAACAAAAAACATGGCATCATGCTGTACTTACTATTACTAATGGGATAATCATTCATTTCCAGTGTATCTGAAGTAGCCTACGGTACAATTGCTCAGTCAAAGAGGGAGGATGTAGCTGGCGACTGCACCTTTTCATACTTTTATCCAGGTGGACTGTTCTATCTGTGGATGGGATAACACAAGTGGATAGGAATATTATGTTTATCGGTTTATTCATAGCAATAGGGATACTCAATCGCAGGGTATCAAAGGTGCATATAAACAGCTTGACACGAATATGGCCTGTGTTACTACATGAGGTCATTAGTTCATGTAAATTACACCTCCTGAAAGTTTTCTATTTGGGAGAGGGACCAGCATCAAAATGCACACAATGCCAGGCAACCAGGCATTTTTTGTATATTGTTCAAAGTTAATGTAGCATACAGTCACCTGTGGAGCAGGATAGGCAGCCATGTTCCATGGAGGGTTGAGAGTGTGCAGGTTTTCTTTCCAACCAGAGGCTACACCAGGTGATTTCACCGATTAGTTCCCCCTCTCTGCTTGAAAGTGTGTTAATCAGTAAAATCATGGTGTAGTCTTTGGTTGGAATGAAAACCTGCAGACTCTCAGCACTTCATAGCACATGATTGCCTACCCAGCAATAGATGTCATTCTTAGCCTTTCTAACAGCCACTACTGTTAATATTATCACATCCATTACCACATGAGGGGGAAAAAAAAATAGACTGACAACGGACAATGAAACCATTGATAGGAAGACTTGACTGTTTCATCAAGAGTTAATGCCTTGGTGAGGATCAATGACCACTCTTTTGTGTGGGAGAGCCATTCCCTGGGCCCTAAGGCCATTTAGACAGAGATCTGATGGCTTCAGTCTGTCTTGGCCCTTCCAGAAATCTGATCCACATGGGCACAACAGACACATCTGTATGGATCGCTCCCCCAGAGCCAATCAGGGAACAAACACTCTGCCAATATTCCCTCTAGATGAGGCCTGAGCTCTGGACAGAGGGCCTGAGATGAAAGAGAGAAAGAAGAGAGGGATTGTTGATTAACTTCTGTAGTTGGTGGTAAATCTGTACACAAGAAAGAAGACACACAGGCACTGACACAGAGGGCGGAAACTACCCCAGGAATCATACCTGTCCACCAAGGCAATCTCAAAAGGATTCTTGTCAGCACCAGCTGTCTTTAAATACAATGTGTTGGAATAGGTTGTAGACTAGTTTATTTCCTAGTCCACCAACTATCCACCTATCGCAAAAGCCTGTTATTGCCTCCTGGGTAGATAGGCCATGTAGTGGATGAAACCTTATCTATAGTACTTTGGAGCAGTGAAAAACAATCTTGTTTTTGTGGTTCAGTTTGATTAGTGTTGTCCTGAATGTTCTTTTGGAACAATGCTTTGCAATTGTCCTAATTAATTTATTCCAGATTGAGAAGGATCATTCCTTTTTTATGATATTCACATGGTTCTTTGGCCTGATAGTTGTTTACGAACCAAGTGAAACATCATCAAATTTGTAAGTAGACATTGCTTCTTTTGCCTGTTGACAGTTTGGCTGGGAAACCTAGTGTCTTCCTCAGTTCTCTCAAGCAATGCGCTGTGGGATGCAGCCTCCTTCCTTCTCCGGTGCAGGTATGTTCAGGCTATTAGATCCAAATGTATAAAAGGCCCGCCTCTTCACCAATCAGCTCTCTGGAAAAATGCCATCATCGCTCCTAGAGGATCCCGTGGACTTGGGTGGACAGATAGTAAGTCAGGGGAAGATTTTTCTTTCCCTGATGATTTATTAAATCAGAGATATAATAAATGCTATAGTGGGCCATTTGCCCACTATAGAATAGCTATAAACGTGTGCTTCTGACAAATAGCAGGTAGCTTACATTAGTTGACTATAGTTATCAATAATGAATGAAATTTATTGTTGCATATTAAGCGCGCTGAAATTCTCTCATAGGATTCCCGAGAATGATTAGTGCGATAGATTGCACTCATACTGAAATCACCGCAGCCCTGGGGTACAGGAGGTGGACTTTGTGATTAGAAAATATTTTTATAGACCCGACATGATGGCACAATATCGTATCAATGGAAATGATGCCCACTGTGCAGTAATGACAGGCCAGTGGTAAGTCTATTTACACAATCTGCAATTTTCCTCTAGCAATCTGCTCTAGCTTTGGCAACAGAAACAGTCTCACTTTTAACTGTTATATTTTTTGTATTGCTCATATTTAGGCCTATTCATCATAATAGTTTGTTCTTCTCGAGAGAAGAACATGAGGAAATCAATTGTTTCCCCATACTTAACTATTTAACATGTTGAAACTGTTGCAGTATTTGTATAACCCCGCAATTGTTCATAGTCTAGTTTATTCCTTTTGTTTTATTGTTTTATTTTTCTATGCTGAATCATATTACTTTTGCTGCTGCAATGACCTAATTTCCCCACGGGGATCAATAGTTTCACTTTATCTTAAATCTGCTGTCCATGTTGTATGTGATCGGCTATTTGTTACAAACCTCGCCCCTTTCATGTGAATGCGCTCATAGCTGAATTGAAAATCCTGGATTGACAGAGCAAGTTGATAACCACCTTCATGAGACCAGTCAGCTAGGATTGCCATCGTTTGGTTTTGTGAATCCAGCTATCACAAAGATACCCTGACTGTGTTGAATTTGATTTGTGAGACAGGACCATAGTCATTGAGCAGTCATGGAAATGTCAAGAAAATCCACTGGTGAAAATGTGTAAGACCCCTGATTTAGGAGAGATGGAGGAGGAAGCTGGTACAGTTAGGAGGAAAGACTAAACAATGGTTTATTATTATTTATAGTGGTTCCTGGTTTAACTATAGAAATATTCCCTACAGCCACCCTTTGGTTGTGGTTAAAACATTTGAGATGACATTACTATAAGTGCTCTGATGGTATACAGACAGCATTTTATAGCCCATAGGGCTCTAATCAAGATTTCCCCCTCAGACTCACTCCCTATAATTGAAATCAAAATTTCATTTTTAACCACACAGCGACATTTGAAATGTTCCCTGTCACTTCACCTCTTGACTGAATTAAAATGGAATTAGCTGTAATTGTGCTGGCTTTGGGGATTATTTTATTTAACGTAAGGTCTTTTGAACACCTGAAAGACAGGACCGAGATAAGCGATTCCCATTAAAATTCTCCTGAAAAGACTGCAGTCGAGCATTACCAGAAATAAGAGCTTTTAGTCATTCATATGCTAATAATTGGACAAGGAATTTCAGTGACTTCCTCAGTGACATTTGATTTGGAGATGATTGATAAATTAAGATGCAATACCCGTGGCAGTCATGGCCCTTGATTAGTTACTATGAAACGTTCATTCAACGTAATGAGTGTGTCTGCATATGCACGTGTGACTGTGTGTGTGTGTGTGTGTGTGTGTGTGTGTGTGTGTGTGTGTGTGTGTGTGTGTATGTGTTAAATACAGATGTAATCTTGCCAAACATTCTGTGTTTTGCACCCATCCAGTATATGGCCCACATGCCAGGTCATTGTGAACAAAATATGCTCTCACTGTCTCACTTGGCTAAATGAAGGAGTAAACTCAACACTTTATCTTATTGGGAAGGCATAATAGAAATGATAGATGATAATGTGATTCTAGGATATTGAATTAGAACCTCCATTATACCATATTTAATGTTCTGAACATTCAATCAATTAATACATTTCAATAAACAATCAACTCTATTATCTCTGTAGTTTATGTTATCACTGTGAAGATAGAAATAATTCATTTATGATAGGGTAATCAACAATATATTTCTAATGCAAGTATTGAATCAGTAATGTGCTGGGTGGCCTCAATTATATTTTGGGTGGACTGGCACAACAGCACCAGTGTTTATCTTTTTGTTGTTGTTGTTGTTTTTATTTAATTATTTTCCAACTGTGGAGGTAAGAGAATGGGTTGACATTTCAATATAAAGATAGCTAATTTACCATTGTTATGGCTTCTGAATCTGAAATTAATTGTTAACCTCACATTAAGGACACAGTAATGTGCAATAAACACTTGTAAAGAAATTTAAATGATATGAGTGGCGACTTTATCGTAATCGTTATTCTGAAACCGTACAGAGGAGACATAAAGGATCAGTTATTTAGCATCATATCACAGGTTATTCAGAAATTTACAGCTCAGTATTGTGTATTTGTCTATAAGGAAACAGTAAACAGAAATTATTTAATAATTTAGGTTTAATTAAAATCAACAGATAAATGTAATTAACATGTAAATAGATCTGTAACTGCACATTAACTAATTAATTGGCTACTTATTGGGTATTTACGTTACTATTATTTACTTGATGAATTATTTCAATTAACAAGAGCAAATATTTGCCAAATAAAATAAAAATGAGACAAAAACAAGGCTATGACAGTATGGCATTATTAGTTGCTATGAACCGTCAACGACCAGCCAGGCAACACTTGTCTTCTCCGTTGGCGACAATGTAACTTGGTAGATCTACGTCAGACCGTTTTATAGCTTTTGTAGCCTGTAATGCACATAAGGAGATTTCAGGAAAAGATCTCCATTACACATTGCCGCCACTTGCCATAGAAATAAACACATACTGTGTTTAGTGAGTTCATGAAAATGGAGAGCACAAAGAGCTTTGAGCTCAATAAAGGACAGATGTACATACTTGGCTCTATTGAGGAAAGCTAGCTAGCTTTCCTTCTGCATTCCAGGAGGAAAGCTAGTTAGATTTACAACGCTCCAGCTTGCTCCAGCTAGCTTTACAAGTTATATGACATTATAACTTTAATGACATTATAACTACTTAGATTGATAGGCTACTGTATAACTCATTTGTATGCCTTGCATGCCAACAAACCTTTCTGTTCAAAAAAATCTTTAATTTGAGTAATAAATGTTGTCATACTCCTGAATATTATATAGGCTAGAGGCTATAGATTGAATAAAATAAGCTACATGTCCTGACTGCATCTTTTTGGCATACTCTTTTGAGTATGAAGAGTTACCATCATTTTCTGTGTGCTTTCTCATGTAAAAATTACAACAGCAACAGAGCGATATTGGTCACTCTGAATGTCTTTTTCCCACGGCGCAGCAGAGGGCATCACGCGGCAAATTCAGGTCACTCAGTCAGTCAGTCAGGTAACGCTTAGTGAGATGTCGCTTCGTGAGATGGCCTCTAGAGGGCGTCTCTGACTAAGAGATGGCCCCGAGTCTCTTGACAGAGTAATGGGCCGGAACGCACCGGTACGCCGTTCTGGGAGTGAATTTGACGACGTAACCATTCTGAAAAAATAAATACAGAGCTGTACCGGTGGTTGTACCTCTTTTAGGAGCTACTACTGGCTTGATTCGTTTTATGACCAAAGTTTTCTGGCTGGGTGGTGTTTGGACCTTCAGGCCAATCACAGTGCTTAAAAACGGAAAACTCCACTCAACCGGGATGCTGCGCGACAGTAAACAACGCACAATCAAATCAAGCACAGACAGTTTACTCTGAGCCGCGGAGCTGACAGGTTGTGTTGTGAAAATGTCGAGAAAGAAGAAACTACACATTCTTTCCTATTTTCAACCCAATGTGAAGTAGTACCGTTATGAGCGAAGCTAGGCTACTGTATTTCTGCCTCTCCACCATGTTGACATTCCAAAACAGCCCGATGGACAGAAATCTATCCGTCAATAATTCTGTCCGTTTTCTGACGGATCAGTTTGGCTGCAGCTAGTGGAATTCGACACGTATATGTTTTCTCTCAGACAATTGTGTCTAAAAAAATTTAAGTTTATTATAGTTTTTCTTTAAAAACTGGGCCGCAATTTGCTGTCTTCTGATTGTATTTCCAGTAGGGCTGAACGATTTTGAAAAAATATCTAATTGCGATTATTTTGACTGATATTGCAATTGCGATATGATTTGCGATATTAGAGGGAATGATAATTTTTACATCATTATTCTCATTTTCATTGAAAAACGTATTAAAATGATTATGGTGAGATTTTTGCGGGATCTGTACCGAACAAAGATGTTTTCTTAAGTCTGTAGAATATGATGTGTAGGCCAGGACATCTCTGCAGCACGACAATATTTAATTTAAAATGGTATTTTGACACACATTTCGCCTTTAACAAATATTGCGCCTCCTGCGATTTGAAAATTGCAGTAGGCCATATTGCGATTTCGATAAAATTTCAATTAATTGTTCAGCCCTAATTTCCAGTAAAAATGCAAGGGTTAATGGTTAAGTGCAGAGCTTGGTCAAAATTGCAAGTCCCTGCAATTTTGAAGCAGTAATTTTGCAAAAATATTGTGAGCAAGGAAGCTACTTCTCTAAATAAAATGGATACCACTGCTGAGTTGAGAGGTTGTATAGAATAAAGGTCATGCAAGAGCCATACACATACAGTATCTTATTATAAATTCTGTGCAAGAGCAAATTTAAGAACATTCTGGCATCCACTCAACCCCCACCATGCTGGTCTCTTAAAACAGGTCAAAGCAGTGATATTGCTGTATACAACAGGCCTATGTTTATGCTTATAACTGATAATCAAATGGTAACGACTGCACTTTTAGAGACATTTTTTCTCATACATCACATATCGCAGATGCCTGCACTTTTTATACATAAACATCTCCCACATTGGTTTCCATAGGTGCTTGTCCACCTTTATATTGCACGCCCCAAATTTTTCCCACACTTGGTTCATTCTCCTAGCCACTGTATGCTAGGTCTACTTTGCTATTCTGAAGGCAATTCACAAAATTTGCACTTCAGCTCTGTGTGTTTTGTCATCCGTCTATTGTACGAAATTTTCAGGAAAAATCAAAATCCATGTTATAGTGCAACATTTCTTCTTGCCCTTCCTTTTCTTTAGCTACTCAACCTCCCATTGCTGTCTTAATTGCCATTTTATAATGGGCAAAAACATTTTGCTTGGCAGTACTTGCTTTGGTGCACTTCATGTATGGTTTGCCTTCAACAGATACTGCATGCCCACTGAGTAAAATCTTATTCCCCTGATAATCTTAATAATGTAAGGAATTCTTGGTAGTAATGAGGGCCAGCACAAACTTGAAATGAAGAAGGTTTATTAAGCTATGTAGAGAGAGACTTACAGTTTATGTGTAAAGCTCACTACCACACCTTTCTATCCATCCATGACTGCTTACACACACACACACACACACACACACACACACACCGCACACACAACCTGCTCTCAAATAACACTGTTGTCTAATAAATAATGCCAGGTTCTCAGATCAGCTTCACTGCCTAAATTCCCTCTCTAATTGCTTTAGTATTCAACAACAGAAATTGCTGAACAAATAAATAACTCAAGAAACTGACTGAAAGCCCTGCTCCTCGCAACAAGAGGATGAATAATTAATCATGTCAATTGATTATTAGTTAATAGTTGATCTATGAGGTGTTTGTCAATATTCTAATATTGTTCATTGAAAGTATGTAGTTCATTGAGTATTTCTGTAAACTTATGAAAGCAGTTAACCTCAGATGTGGCACTACACTCTTTGCAAAGGCAGGCATTCACCCAGAGTTAATAATAGTTAAATAAATAAAATACCCAAACTGCAAATTAAAAAAGGACAATGACCTTAGGATCTAATTTTTTATTTCAAAATTTCACCAATCATGTGTGTCTTGCTCTTGGTGTGTGCATATTATTTTTTCTCTATGGATGCCAAGACATTTGTGCTGGTTGACATACAAATTTTACTGTTTTGATAAATAACACATTGCAGAAAATGTCCATCTTAACAGGTCATTTAGCCTATTATTGATTCTTAAAACAATTAAAAGAATCTGTTATTGGGGTGAGATAATTTCACAGTGGAAGGTGCATTGGCTTGGCTTAGCATTATCTAAAAAGTATTATCCATTTATTTTACAATAACACCAATGTGCCTGTGTATTGCTATCTGGACTCCTTGTGACATCTGGTTATCAAATTTGTAGCATAGGTCATAGTGAATTAAATTCTATGTGATATTGGATTTGCAATATTTAAAAAGCTGGTGTTGACAAACAAAGCATACCCAGCAAACTGTTTGTTTTAGACAGTAGCCTAAATTTTGTGTTATGACTATGACTGTTATTACTCAATTTTACAAACCTCAATAAATCTCAAACCAAATGATAGCCTGCATTTAGCCCTACATTATAGTAGGGAGGTTTAGCTGAGGTACTTGGTTATGAGCCTTATTATCCCTGAATGCATTCACCAGGGACCTGTTATCTAAAAACCTGCCAGCCATTAGCTTAATTCATTATTTTCCTTTGTTCTCAAAGGACACTGAATTTGAGATTTTTTTTACGTGGACCACGGTGTTGAAGTAGAATTAACTCTTTGTGGAAATATCAAGTCAAAAATCATCCCGATTAATCAAAACTATTGGTACGAAAAAAGTATGGTATCTCATGGGAAATCAAAATAGTCTACCACTGTTTGTTGATTTTCTTATGAAGCTGTGAGATCCTCTCAATGTCACACTAAACAAGGTAAAGTAAGGTAAGTTGCTGCTCAAAAAGGAACACATTCACAAAGTTGAAAAGAACTGTCACTTCCCTGCATTTTTTGATTAACATCATTACGGTATAACTCATTAATACTTAATCTTCTCACTTATATCCTATCTTGACAGTCAGTCTGAAATACATAATCTCTGAAGAAAACCTACGACCACGAGTCATTTTCTGCTCAGCATCAGCATCATCATCCTAACGGTATTCAGAGAGTAGAAAGGGCTTTTCCTGACCTTGCGCCTCGTTTGTAATCTCCTTTGTGGAAATTACACTCTCACTTTATGAATATATTGTAATTAGGCATATGTATTCTAACGGGCAGTAAGATATAGTTTCTGCCTAATCTCTCATTTATATGCAAAGGAGCACCAGTTAAAGAGCTTAGACTTTCTTCCGTCTTACTGATTCCTTTTTCCCCTAATCAAGTTATTTTTTTCTTTCTCTTTTCTCTAGCTGCTGTTTCATTTGCCTTTTTCTGGTCCAAGAACAGTAGTCCATTATCAATTCTTTTGAGGGTGTATAAGAAGAGTGGTGTAGATGGTCTAAATGTTACAGAGGGAAGTCTGGAGGCATGGGAGTAATTATAACCTCATGAAGTTTCTTCTATGGCATTTGAAAGAAAGCTGAATGTGGAGTAGCAAGAACTGAGGGAAACGAGCCATAAAGTGCAATCTTTTGGGTTTTTTTTAATAATAGTTTTATAATAGTTATTTGTTATGGGGGATAGAAAACAGTTTAAAAAGTTCAATATGTAATTTACTGGCCCACTATTCACTTAGCAAAGTTTATTGAAATGTAAAGCACTGCTTGTCAGTTTGCTAGTGATGTTGCACAAAAAAAAAAAAAAAATTCACCCCTACGCGCACCGGGATGTATGGCTATATGTATGGTTGGATGTGTATATAGTATGTGTACATACATACATACACATACATACATACACACATAGTAATTTGTCCTTGATATAACCAGGTGGATTCAGTCAGCATCAAGACAAATTTAAAGTTGCAATTAAAGTCACATAAATGCACAGTCAAAATTCACTATATGAGCACCCCCAAGGCAGTATAGTCCAATAGCAGTCCAGCTCAGAACAAGGGCCATGCCTAAGTAGATCAAGGCTAAAAAGAGCAGAGATAGCTCCTTATTGAAATTGCCTTAAGATCACTCATAGCAATTTTTACATTGCTTAGCAAGATGAGCCCTTTAAAATCATTTTTAAATAATTTTGCAATGGGTTCCAAGCAAAAAGAGCATAAAAGCTGTTCATTTCACTTCTGACCTAAGGGACAGAAAACCAAAACAATACTTGTTACTGTAGCTAGTAATTTCTTAACATATAATAGCACAAATAATGATGAAGATCTAGAATGACCTAGAAAAAAGTTTTGGCAACAATTGTGACCGGTGGGACTAAATGACCGATGGGATGAAATAAAAGTTAAGCAGTAAGTCTACAAATGGACGGAGCAAGTCAATCAATGTGAGCAGGTACAATGATGAGTGACAGCTTGTAATTAATAATAAACCTCAGTGCCCCGTGATACAGTGTTTGTGGCACAAAGACATAGACAGGAGGCATATTAGTATAAAACATCACCATAATCAATTAAAAAAAGGTTAAAGTAGCAGCAAACAGGCTCTTTTAAGCTGCAAATAAACATGACTTGTTCCTGAAAGTAAAATCTCAATTTTGGGTTTGATTCCTTTTGAAGCTGCTGAATATCTGGCCGGAAGGAAGGAAGGAGGGAAAGAAGGATAGACAGACAGCATTTTTGGGGGGGAAATAAATGTATATTACATTTCTCTGCCTTTATATATTGTGTAATTCATATATTTATTTATTTAATTTTAATATTTCATGATCCTAGAAAGGGCAAGGGATTCAATGCCCATCAGAGCAGCACATATCCTTATATGGAAAAAAGAGAACGGCTTACCTGTTATCATAAATAACTTGGTGGAAAGCCTTCAACCATTTGAAATTAAGCTCCAAACAAGTTCATTTACTCCCAGACGTGTTCAATTGATTTTGCACCTCAACTTCAAAGGGGTTGTAGTCAGCCTCTGCGGGGCGCGGCGAGGGAGGCAGAGGCCTCGGCTGGCTGCTTCTGCCGACCTGATCAGATTCCAACCTGCTGGCTAGACCAGCTATCCCTGCAACCACAATTAGTATTCATGGAAATGCTATTGATTTATTATACTATGGGGTGGCTACTTGAGGCATGGAAAATAAAATAATTAAATTGAGCTTTTTTTTATATATCTCGCTACCTCAAGTACTGATGAAAAATGTGCAAACTGTCTAGCCTTGGGCCCTATTTACACTGCTAAAACATCAAGCATCGCATCAACCCATTGCTAGATAGATCTTTGCAATTAGCATTTTAAGATCTCATTTAAGTTCCTGTTTACACTACTCCTGAGAACGTTAATGAGAAGTGGGTTCAGACACATCTATTAGCCTCACTACCCATGGGTAATCCACTGTCAGATCGCAGTTTTCGCATGCATTTCTGAAACACGGTTAATTTTGAAATATAACAGTGATTGGAGGGGTTTCATTGTGTCCGCTCTGCAAGAATCCCCTAGATGATCATGTGAGGGTATTTTTGATGGTGAGGATTCAACTATGAAATGTTAATTATCATTTATGTGTGAAATCCACTTTCAGTGCAAGTTGTTACTGAAAACAAGCTGTTTTTGTTTGTTTTGCAAGTTCTACGAAAATGGGTTGTCTGTCATTACGACTATGACTTTGCTGTTGGGGGATTAACTTCATTCCAGGTGAAGATGACTTAGACAATCTGCTGTCATGAGAGCAGCAGGCAAATTTACAATTTTTATATTTTATATGCTCTAGATTATTAAGATCACCTCAAGAACAAGTCATTACAGTACCCCCCTTCAGAATGACTGTATTGGCATCCTTGGTGTGTATATATAAGATAAAAACATTGTTTATAAAAAAAATAATACTAGTTATGAGCTATACTTTGAGCGCAGAAGATGGCAATTATTTTTGTTCAATCAGAGGCAGTTGTCATCCTATAAAAGCACATTTGTAAACGTTATTGTCATTTACGGACAATTGTCAGGCCTTTATTTGAAAATTTTGCTTTAAGTGCGACCCATTTAGACCATTACTGAGCTTCTTGTGTTTAAATGATTCTACAGTAAATCAGCTTTTAAGGATGTTTTGGCTTTTGTTTATATAATAACAGTGTGAACTACATGGATGACTAGTCAAAGGTCAAAGTGCTGTGATTCTGAGGAAGCGAAACCCCCATAAACTATCAACTCGCTTCACTGGGTATGAAGATACAGAAACTGGGTATAACGATACAGAAACTTTACAATGAGTTGCATATTTTTTTTATTTGCCCACTAAAGCAATACAGGAAAAAAGGAAGAAATTATTGATCTAAAAAATAATTTCTGTCTTAAAGGTATTTTGTAGTATAGTGAATAATATCAAACCTGATTTATATCAGAAAATCAATTTGGATGGAAAGGCTGCAGTTGATGTTTGCTTTGAATCTAGACGGGTCTTCTCAAAGGACCATGTCTTGACAAACACCAAGCTTAGTTTTAGCTTTGTTTTAGCTTTACAGCCAAGGATACCAAACACTGTAAAATGCATCTCTTTTAGAAAAGGGCAGTGAGTAACTTACATCCCTGGTTGACAAAATGATAACTGACAAAATCCCATATTTTATAGATTCTGTATGATGAACGATGTGTTTTTTTTGTTTTTTTTTCTCAAAATGAATACAAACCATTTTGGAATTTACGGTAACTCCCCTCGGGTAGATTTACAATTTAATATAGTTAAAATGACCTGCTGGTTTGATTTTACCCTTTGGTAGTCTGTCAATTGTATGTGACTTTCCTCTCCGGTTGAAGGAGAAAGTCACAGAATGATAATAAAGGGGTTGGTATACCAGAAAGAATAAGATTCTCCTGCATTTCTACATATTTATGAATGTTTTAAGGTGAAATGTTTGGTCTTCACTGGTATTTACTCCGAAAGCAGGTTTTAAATTGTATGTGTGCGACTGTGCTATTACCAAAGTGGCCAAACTGTGTCCTTGACGTGATGTAACCCCTATCTTTATGTTTTAGGTTGTGTGTGTGTGTGTGTGTGTGTGTGTGTGTGTGTGTGTAGTACTTCACACATAGAGTGTACGGGTATGGATATGTAGGTGTGTGGGGGAGAAATGTCAGAGAGAATGTATTTATACACACAGCTGTGATTGTTTGTACAGTATGTAATGTATGTAATGCTGCTCTGAAATAAGTCTATTTCTTTATTTCCTCTATGTAAAGGCATCCCAAGAAGCAAGTGATAACCAATATCTGTTTGTCATCTTCATAGTTTCTCATCAACATACTCATTTGATATTAATTTGTCAATTAGTCCCTGCTGCATCTATTGAAAACAATATTTATTTTTGGAGTGTTTAAAATTTACCAACATTTCGGTATTATAATTTACAGTCTCAGATAAAATATGGGAAATAATTCAGTCCAATGCTTAATTTAAGCTAGCACATGCATATGTTTTTTTTTGTTTTTTGTTTTTTTTGGTCTGTTATCTGCTAACATGTACAGCTGGGCGATGACACCACTTTCATTCTCAGCTCATAGCCACTGTTCAAGCACTACATCTGGCATTGCACCCATCACAGCTACAAATATGAGTGTGAAATGTGTACCTATGCCCATTCTCTACAGGCTCATCATCTACATTTTCTAATTAAGTACACATTTAAGTGAAATGAATATGTCCCACAATTTCAATAAAAGATGGTAGTGTCCAAAACATTTTACAACTGGAGATGCTGAGGAATGAGGAATGTTCACAAAGTACAATGCAATTTCCAATTTAGGCATTTAGCAGACACTCTTGACTTACGATATATATTCTGAAGTAATAGTCACTTCCATATGGCTGAGGCTAATACATAAGATATTATACATCATATTGATTCTAGACCATGCTGCAAAAGCAGATGAAGACTTTATTCTAATCAAATGTTCTACTTCCCATTCAAGTTTCTCACTATTGATGGATGGGGCAATTTTTTTTTTACCACCCACTGAGTCATTTCATCCTGCTATAATGCTATTAATTTTATTCTTTAACTCAACTATTCCACAGTGAGGAAAGGACTTAATAAATAATATATACTATAGAGAAAGCTTATATAAACAACCTATATAAGCATATATACAGTAAAAGACAATGTTAAAAACTGGTGAAAAAGGATTGAAAAAGTGAAAAAGATCTCTCACATACATACACATACATACACACACATACAGTACACAGTTCTAGTAAATACATGAAGACAGGAGGAAAAAGATTAAACTAAGTAGGTAAAGAGGTTAGACTAAGTTTACATGTATTGCTTCAAAACTCATTTCTGGTGAAGTTTCTCTGATAAAGGCAGTTTTTAGTTCAAGGTCAGAAGTACTGTGGAGGTGAGATGCATGGGTGGTGGAAGATCCTCCAAACGATAAAACATGTTCTAATTACTGTAGTCTATAATTCTCTCAAGGTCCTTCATTTTGGTGCGCCCCACTCGTTTGACATAGATTCATAAAATGAAATAACAAACTCACTGCACTCTCACTTCAAATTTACCCGAGACACTTACAGATAATTGGGGAAGCTGATGAAACCTGACTTGAAAATATTATTTGACAGCAAAATGACACAGCGGTGACAGTGAAGTTACCTTGGTGTTTGTGTTTTTTGTTTGAGGCATGCAATCTTTGTGAAAGAGAGAAAGCTTAACCAATTATATGTATGGCATATTCATAGGATCATGATGCAGCTTCATTTTAATTGAAGTTGCAGTTACAGTGAGAAATCCACAGCCTCTCTAACTAGAGAATACTTTCAGTGCACTCTATTCAAATGAAATAAATTTGGAACAACCTGGTGATTTTTTTTTTTTCTACTTTTAATGTCTGGGGGGAGGCAAGTTTTCCTAAACGAATGCAGCACTAAAAGCACAATTTGTCCTCGCCTATAATTGGCTTTAGGTTCATCTCAGTGATACTGTTAAGCAAAGCTTTGGGGAGGCAGAACCCAATTTGCAATCCTAGTTGTAGTAAAGGCAGGTTCCAGATATCATGAATGAATAACGTTAATAATAATATGAATAATTCATATACTTAAGGTCTGACTTTCATATGCCACTCTGGATTAATCATAGAATCTGTTCTCTAAAAAAAAGAAAAGAAAAAAAAAAACTTGCGTTGAAAAGACAGGAAAGGACTGAGGCAGGGGAACCTCATGAGCTGGTCTCAGTGAGATCCTCTTTGATCAGACTGTTCTAACAAATATTCACTTCCCCTCCATTCAGCCATTTCACACACCACAATGGAGGTTGTGGTATAATAATTTGCCATTGGGAAAGCATTGAGTCCCCTGTGGTGGTGATTGAAATCTCATGTCAGTGGAGGAAGTCCCTTGAAGCCTTGGGAAAAGGCTGTCAAAGTCAATGAGGAATATAGTGAAATCACTGGGGGCCCGATTCAGACTGTGTAAAGTAACGCAGGTCTTACGTAGATTGAAATATGTATGTTTGAGGTGTTCCTATTCAGACTTGGACGATTCAATGTGCTCACCGAGGGTTTTAGGTGTGCCTTTACTTGCACACAGGTTTGTTCAAAACGTTGGCATCTTTGTCCTTTGGTATGGTGGAAAATTGGGCCATGGATTTTTCTCTTTTCATATCTTTCTGTTTCAGTTTTGTTAAGGATGACGATGCACAAAGATTGAATTGCCTTTGGGAAATTAATTGTATAAAACATAAAAATAAACTAAAATAATAATTACCGATTTTTTTTTTTTCTATCCCATACATTTTATATCAAAGGATTATTTTATATCAAAGGCTCTACTGCTTTCTACTCAACTCACCAACAAATCATTCTCCAGTTGCTGTTGCTGTTCATGTCTGCATGGCATACCAATTATATGTTCACACAATGCTTCCATTTTCTATAAATATGTTCTTGTGCGCTCGGTGCCCTGATGGCAACATGTGTACTGTCGATGGCACCGATGACATTTGGAAAGCCAACATCATGAAGAAATCTGTCCTTGATTGTGTATCTTTGCGCATTAGTGTGTCTGCTTATTCCCATTAAGACCTGTGCCAGGCAGTGGGAGAAGGTGTAGTGTAAAAGACCCATTGAACTGACCTCTGCCTGAGCCACACACCATGACAGCCCGCCTGCTCCATTATCGAGCCAGTTCCATTACCTAGTTATCTGACATAAGTTTTGGGAACATACTGTACATATATGGCAAGAACAGGGCATTTTTAGCAGTGGCTTTTTTTTTTTTTTGACACTATGTAATAAAGCTCCCATTCTATAGCCTTTATGAGCAATTCAGCCACTGCTATCGGTTGCACTTTTGCACCTAAATGCACTTTTGCAAGATAGAAAACACCCTTCGAAGTTGCCATGCTTTGGTACGTTTTTTGCATGTTTAATTATACACTCATTTTTTGCCTGAAATGTGCCTGTCCATAGTCACTCTTGTTTTACAGCTTGTGTTTCACTCCATATCATGAATGAATGAGGTAGGAATGTTCTGCAGTCTATATAATCAATCAGGCTTATCACTCCTCCAGTGATGTTGATATGATTATGCCAACCTTGTAAAAAGTACAATGAATGGTATGATGATGGGTTTCCTTAAGGTTTTAAGATGAGATTATGTGATAATGATTTGATGTGTTTTTTGTTAAACACTTAAAGTAACACTTAAATATTGACAAGTGGCACATTTTGTGCTTTTAGTTTGAAGGCCAAGTAGCTGGCTGGCTTGACACAGCTGGTGTAATAATGTCTTTTTGCTGCAGGAAAAGTTACTCTGAGGGCATGGGTGGCTAAATTGTGTGCAGTTTTCAAAACTGAGTACAGATTTTCAAATGGGTTTTTTTTCACCAAATGGTTCCCTAAATTCTCTGATGTCCATACAGAAATATTTCATGACAGTTGTTCTCCAGTTAAATACATTCCAATACATTCCAATGTTATCTGCTTATTATCTCCTTCGTTGTTTAATTCATTAGTTTGTCATCCCAGTTTGTTGTTATCTCATACATTCTTGATTGACTGAAGCGTTCTCTGTTTATGTGTTGAATTAATTAGTCAATAAATTACTATTTTATAAAGAACTGTGGTTCTGCGTTTTGCGTGTGCAAAATATCAAGCAATCCTACAAGGTCAAGAGTGTACTGAAGCTTTAGAAAAGACTGATTCTGGTGTTATAGTCCATCACTGTTAAGCCCACTGTGCATACTGGCTCGCGCCCATAGGCCTTTTCTGTATGTCCATATTGTGACAGCATATAAGGTAATTTTATTTCCCCATGACAAACCCTTGTGTTTAATGACTATTAATCATTACCTGAGACCTGAGACATTCCCTCAACATCCCCGGACCCCTGCCTGGCTGACGTCTGCTGCATGTTACCTGGAGTGACAAAGGAGGGATGTCCATCATCATTCAAAAGACAGCGCCTCAATGATTCAAGCCCTATCCATTCACAAACGGTAGATGCAATAGGCGTTTGTTAAACTTGGCACAATTGAATTAGACTATTCCTTGGTAGCCTCCATGGTGGTGCCATCTCCCATCTTGTACTTGTAAGTGGAGAGCGATAGCTGTTGTTGCCTTACAAAAGAGTCACATGCTTTGTGAGTGCATTGCATTAAGGTCTATTGAGGCTACTGCCAGTGGAGAAATTGATTTCTTTCAATAAAGGATTTCTCCCTGTAAAATTGTTGAACATTGGTGCAAAATGGTGAGTCTAGAAAGAAGCCCTTGGTCATTGATTCTGAGGGTCTGACACCAAAACCTGACGTTTACCATTGATGTTTTAGACAGTTGAAACATTTTATCTTATTAACCTGTAGCTGCGCTGGAAATATATCGACATGATATCACATCATCTCTATTTAAAAAAAAAAAAACACCAGCAAACAACAAAAGCATTAAATTAAGCATTGAAGTTTTTCCTTTTAAGTAGTTACAATGGCAAATTTGCTACTGCATGCATGGCACTTGACAGTGCTACTGTTTGATTTACAGATGAGGGAAATAATCCATTTCCCATGTTTCAATGTCAATTTGTTGCTCTTTCATTGTAAAGACAATGCACAGAAGACATTTAATTAGATGAGGATTGTTGCGGGAAATAGTTGAGCTCAAAATGATTCATATATGGGTAGAGGCATAATCCTTTTTTCAATCAGTTTAGTAATTTTACTTCAACTTTTACCTGCCTCTCTGAATAACAATCTGAAAAACAGATTGAGATTATCTGTCTACTGACTCAGGAAATCATACTGTGTTTCACCCTCTCCCAGCAGCTCTGACCAATAAGGCTGAAGTCCTTTGCAGATTGAATTCTCCAACATGTTTTATAGCACATAGTTCGACTTTACAGAGATGCTATTCACTGTAGATAAAAGACTGTCAGTGCATTCCTCGATAATGTTCATCTGCTTCCACACTGTTGATTGAAGAGGATGCAGGAAACAATTTCCTGGAAAGTGTCAACCGAGATCATTTAGACTTGTATGATCAAGCCAAGACTGTGCCGGTCTACTTAGTAATATTGAGCCTCTTACAGCGATGTCAGACTGGCAAATGAGCTTGACTGTTCGAGTTTCCTCACTGCCGCGACACCATGACAGTCATGACAATGATTGGATGGAAATTCAAATTGAAGCAAGCCAAACCATTCCTAGAGGAATGTCCAAATCAACATTTCAGTTGACTTTATTTGGTTAATTGGTTGGCTATGTGGTTACTTAGAGTTGCTTACAGTTACAGTTACTTACACCATACAGTCATTTTATTATTCGTTTCATGTCACATAAGATTTCCCATTGTGTTTTTACCTCATGAGTTATTTCATTGTGGACGAATAATGGATCATGATGGTCATTCTCTGGCTATACATATCTGCCAATTTCTGTGATGGATTGGAAAAAATAAGTTATCAATCTATGCTTTAGATATTTGACAATTCTGGGGCAGAGGTTGACAGGTTACAGATATCTGTATTCAAGTAGACTGTACAGATTGTTGTTTGTAAATGACAATTATGAGCTCAAATAATGTTGTGACAAGGTCAGAATCTTCATACTGCAGCTACAGATAGACATGAATGGCTTTAACTGTTTTTCCTGGCAACTGATTTATCTACATAATTCAATGTGTAAATAAAAAGTGAAATAGATAAACATGCAAAACTAAATCAAAATTATGTCAAGACTGGATCCTTGCGAGACACTGTGCACGGACGTACACACACACACACACACACACACACACACACAGACAATAGCCTCATTCAGCTCAAAATGAGGTAGGAATGTTCTGCAGTCTATATAATCAATCAGGTTTATCACTCCTCCAGTGATGTTGATATGATCATGCCAACCTTGTAAAAAGTACAATGAATGGTATGATGATGGGTTTCCTTAAGGTTTTAAGATACAGAGCAGTGCTTACAAAGTGTTCAGAAAATTCATGGCACTTCTCTTCCCAACGTCGGTATTAAATGAAATCCTCCAAGTGGATACAAATGGTCTAAAGCAGATGGTCTGACGCTAATCTGGATTTCATGTTAATGCCTCAAGTCACTAAGAAATGTATACAACAGACAGCTTTCATCTTAAAGAAAATACATGTGTGACAGTTAAGTTGCGTGATGCACTTCTCCTCTCTGATTGTCTCTCTCTCTCTCTCTCTCTCTCTCTCTCTCTCTCTCTCTCTCTATCTATCTATCTCCATCTTTCTCTTTTTTCTCTCTAAATCAAGTTCCACTGTCCTGAAATAAGAGTTACCCTGAGGAAAAGGATAATTATTAACAATTAATATTCATAATGATTCCACCGTCCCTGGACAGCCTTCAGAGTCTCAGTCAAATGGATTTGGAATTCAATCTTTATTTTACATAATCCAATCAGAAATGTGGATGCATCTCAAACACATCAGTCCCCTGGTGCTTGCAAAGTCAAATCTGATATTCTTACAGTTTGACATCTATTAAATGTATTGTCTCATATCCTGCACTACACCTAGGAGAAGCAAGGAGAAGAGTGCCAGAGCCAGCGGTACAACATGTGCATGGTGAAAATTCTCATTTACCTTTGATGTAGTTTGAGGGTTTTTCAGTCAGTCAAGGTTTTTTGTTTTCAATTTATTTGAGGGAAGGGATGGTGAAGGTGCCGCCCCCAAGTAGTGAGCTAAAGCACTGCTGTCTTCAAGTAGGCCCTTCTCTCAGAAACCCAGTGTCAAACCTATACGTATTACTTCACATCAGTTATTTTAGAAACCTCCAACAAACACCACTCTCTGATCACTTACATGTGTCAAGATCTTTATTTCGTCCTCACTCTAAAACCTATCCTTAATGATTCTCTTTACTGTTCCTTTTTTTCCACATCCTTTTTCTAAATCCTTACATGAGATTTGGATAAAAATACTCTATTTCTCTGGGGAGAGATATTTTGCTCACTGTCAAAATTGTTTGGGCCACAATAGCATTTGGTGGTATCTTCAATGTAGAAAAGGGCCTGTCCTACTTAAGCAGCAGAGCATTGCTATCAACCTACAAAAGAAAAATAAACAATCTCTTTGGAGGAGAGATGCATCATCATTGGGTTTCATTGGAATATTCATCATCTTTGTTCTCTTTACCTTATGACTTGTTTCATTCTCAGTCTGTATTTATCTTGCTCTATTAAAAAAAAAATGTAATCATTTTATTAAAGCATTATTCAAGGCTGTCAAATGATCTCTCTCTCTCTCTCTTGCTCTCTCTTTCTCTCTCTCTCTCTTGCTCTCTCTCTCTTTCTCGCCCCTCTTTGGGGTTGATTAGACAGGAGAGGGCAAAGTTTGAATATTCAGCATGCCTCTGTTGTGTTTTGCATCAAACTTTTATCAAGACATAATTGTGATAAATGATGCATGTAATCAAGCATTAAATAATGCTAGAATATGCAACCTCCAAAGTTAAACTGTGACCAGCATGTCTGTGTCCTTCGTCCCCAGTGGATAGGTACCATCTGGCTGTGGCCATTACCACTGACCTGAGTGCCAGACTCCTTAGTGTGCAAGGAAGCTCAACATCGACCGGTCAAGCCCCCGCACACCTGACCACATGGACACAACCTTGCCAGAGTGTTAGGGGACAAATTACTGATTCAGAATGGCCATAAAGCTTACAATCAAGTGTATTTTAAGACCTGATCCATACTTGCAGTGTGGTGCCCCATGTTGAAACCCTGCCACCCCGCTTTTGGTTTTATTAACATTCTGGGCTTTTGATGTCATCTGATCTTTTGCTACAGTGACTGACAGTGTATGACAGTGTGTGACAGGTTTGTTTACATTTCCAATGTTTAGAAAGACTAGACTAAAACAGACCTGTATTTTGAGATATGAAACTTCCATTAAGTTACATCTACAAGTTAACTTCTTCAAGAACATACCCAAATATACCCGAAATGTTAATGGCCAACTAGATTCTGGATTTTATCTGTAGAAAGGTTAATAAATTCCAATTTGAGCTAATTATCCTAAAATACTTAAAGATTGATTCTAAAATAAACTGTAAGACAATGTAAGGCACTTAAACTGGGAGTTATAGGAAAGGTCATACAACTCCGATTTTAGTTACTTAAGGGCAAACAAAGCGTTTTTTCCCAGCTGAAAACTCTGGGCGCTCTGCTGAAAATGCCCAGCTGAGAACACTTGGAAGAAATGTTTATTGATTGTTTTGTGTTTACTTTTTGTTTTTTTTGTTTTTCCAGCTGAGATTTTTTTGGTTGCTATGATATGCAATATATGCAGAAGTAATGTTTTTTTTCACCAGTATTTTTGAGGTTAATGTTGTGGGAGTCTGGGTTGGTCATTTGGTAGAGACACGGATGCTCAAATACAAGAAAAAAAGTTTCTCCGTTGTTGCTCCCAAGTTATAGGATATGATGGTTGTTCCTTGTCCCGCCCCTCTGCCACCGTGATTGGATTGCTATGTAAAAAGTGGCAGTGACGGGTGCAATGTTTTATCAAAAGTGGGACATTTTTCAACTCTCAGTGACGCTGTACTCCTACCATTTTTAGAAGAGTGCAAAAGCATTCATATTGCAAACAATGAGAAAAACACACTGGCTTCAGGAAAAAAAACACTTTAGTGGACACAGGCACTTACACTGGCTTCCAGTTGGTTCTAGAATAGATGTTATTTGTTACTTTAAAAGCAAGAAAAGGACTATATTATGTACGTTTTAACTTCTTATCTACAAAGCTTCTTATCTACATACGTGGGTCTTTTAACTGATTCAAAGTGTAGACTGATGACACAAAGATGGTCACTTCTCATTAGTCCTGTAAAGTTCACTTTTGAAGGAAAGTACATTCTATAACCGCGGTTACAAACAGAAAGATATCCAGGTATTGAATTTGAGTGCGGATTCAGTTTGTCCGGGTAGTGTTTACCAGAACCACACTGGACAACTGGTTGTTAAGTGACACACAATGCGCAACACACATTGCATTATGCAACATTATCATTGTTCATTTGAAAAAAAGGCAGTAGTAGAAGGCTGGTGTACTCGGAGTGGGAGACATAATTATTGATAAGTATTTGGGTTAAGTTTGGGTTAGGGTTAACCCAAATGTTGCGGTCCACACACAGCATGTCACTTAAAAGTACCAGGTTTGTGAGAAGAAAGAGAATACAAAGCTGTCGTTGGTGGCAGTTTATCCAAAATGGTAATGGTAGCAGCCATAATGGTTTGAAGCATGAACATTACTATGGTTAGAGATGTTTACAGCCAGAGTGGAGTTACTCCCTTTGACTGTACAGGCACACACTGTACAGGCAAAGGGAGACTGTACTCTACAGTGTAGTCACTCTGCTCTAATAAACAGTCTGCCTCTCACTGGGCTCTCCTGGTCTCCCTGGCTCTCTGGCCCATGTCTCTCTCACACTCACACTCATGAACACTTGCTAACACTTTCACTCGTGTCTCTTAACAGTGAGGTTTTTTTTTTATTGCTGCAGTACAATCTGGGAACCACAGGTTTTATTGCAGGTAGGGCATGTGTAAGTAGCTGTTCTGGCTTGTTATTTAATCTTCAACCCAACCCAGTCAGGTTAGCCAAGACGTAGTAGTAGATTCGTTGTTCTTGTTGACATTCCTGCCCCCTGACTTTTTTATCAGATTTAGCAACAGCCTATTGAGGTTTTATGCTTCTATTATAATTTATTTCCAGAAAAATTCAAAGTTTTTATGTATTGCAATTTATAGCAAGCCTGAGCTCGAAAGGTTATTGGTTTGAATCCCCAGGCCATGTGATAAAAATTGAGCAACTCAACAACTACTGGCAAAGTGCCCCTGAGAAAGGCATTTAATCCTCAGGTTCTCTAGTGTATCTGCTCAGCGGCCAACTAAACTAGATTTGATTGAACTGTACAGCTCCAGGGGTTGGTGTATATATATAAATTTTGTTAATCTACCTTTTAATGTTCATATTAAGCATGTGGGAGTATAAAATCACCAATATTTTTGGCATCCAATATTGTTGAGCATCCAATCAGAGCCAATGAATGCAATATTTGCTCTGGGATCACATGCATCAAATGTTTGAGATTTTACACCCAAATAAGTGGTATTTTATAGTAGTTCCTAGTAGGGCTGAACAATTTTGAAAAAATATCTAATTGCAATTATTTTGACTGATATTGCAATTGCGATATGATTTGCGATATTAGAGGGAATGATAATTTTTACATCATTATTCTCATTTTCATTGAAAAACGTATTAAAATGATTATGGTGTGATTTTTGCGGGGATCTGTACCAAACAAAGATGTTTTCTTAAGTCTGTAGAATATGATGTGTAGGCCAGGACATCTCTGCAGCATGACAATATTTAATTTAAAATGGTATTTTGACACACATTTCGCCTTTAACAAATATTGCGCCTCCTGCGATTTGAAAATTGCAGTAGGCCATATTGCGATTTCGATAAAATTTCAATTAATTGTTCAGCCCTAGTTCCTAGTTGCTCGTAACACATATGTACTCATATCTCTGTATTCATATCTCTTCATGGCAGAAAATCAACCAGGGCACTATCATATTCCATTTTCCCACCTTTGCCAATTTGTTCTCAAACTATACATTATTATGACATTTCAATGGGGTGGGTTGTGTGTGTGTGTGTGTGTGTGTGTGTGTGTGTGTGTGTGTGTGTGTTTGCGTGTGTGTGTGTGTGTGTGTGTTGGGGGTGGGTGTGTTCTGACAATGGGAGAATGGGAGAGCGCTCTACCTTACACTCAGACTTTTCATTGTACTCGTATGATCTTGGACAATGCAGTCTAGATTTCCAGACATTAATAAGTCGTCTGAAAGCTGGTCCAACAGGGCAAAGACTGTAGTCTGTGATGTCAACAAGTGACATTGGTCCTTTAACAATAAACACTAGCTTTGTGGACATTGAGGTGATGATTTTTCATAGACATTGGTGCTTCTGGTTCAGAACTGTTGAAACTATGAAATACAGCTTAATTCAGATCAAAAACTAATATATAGATATAGTTTATAGATCAGATATAGTTTAGTTTTGAAGTATATATATATATATATATATATATTAGTTCAGTTATATATCAGTTTTTGATCTGAATTAAGCTTTATTTCACCCTTTTCACCCATATATATTTGGGTGAAATAAAGCTTAATTAAAGCGTATTATTTGCGTATACAGGTGCAGAAAGTCAGTCTCTAATTATGTACCAACATTAGAAAGTGTCTCTTGATAACATCAGTTGAGAGTCTTGGTTCTGGATTCTAATTTTTGGAGAGCATTGTTGTAAGTATGTTGTATGTAAATTGTATTATAATTTATTTATTTAAAATACTGAGCTGTTTAAAACATAGGAATAACAATATCTACATTATATATTTATGGTTTTTTTTGTTTCTTTAAGCCTGCAAATCAAAATGATGGGCTTGGTTCGGGCATGGAATATAAATCAGCAAAAATAGGTTGATAGTTAGGGTTAGTGATGTGGGGTAAAATTAGAGGACAGAGTGTTTTTTGCTTAGGGTTAACAGTTAGTTACTACCTTGAATGTTCGACTTTGCCGGAGTCAAAACTGGGATATTTCTATCAAAAGCTGACTAATCTAGGACATTCAGCATGCCAACATCCCTCCATTTATTTCAGGCTATGAAAAGCATAACAAGATACCCTTAACTACCAATCAGTCAACACTTGATATTTTTTCTGACTGTGACACGAGTCTGGTAAGCCTGCGGTCTTTCTTAACATGATCATTATGTTAATTTTATTCCAAAGAATTTGGTGTAAAATGCTGCTTGTGACAGGAATGAGATCTCCATTTCAGCAATTTGTTGCTGAGCATGTGAATGCTCTGACAATTTTCAAGTATTGGTGGAAAGTGCAACAAGGAGAACAATAAGACAAGGGCACAATCTGGCGCACAGAAAATGGGACTGAAAATGGGAAGCAATCTAAGTATTGTTTTGTGAATGTCTTTTAAGGAAAAAGATGAATTTGTCTGTAGCTTCCATTACTTTTCACTTATATTTGCATCTTGTTCAAGGATAGCCTCCCATTGCATTTTTTTCCTCCTTTTATGCCCTCTTATGTCAATGTGTACTCTCAGGAACCGATAAGAAAGACAGAAACTGCACAATATCCACTGGCCAGGCATAAATGGCGCACACGCACACAAAAATAGTACATGCACACTACTCTCACGATTTATAAAAGAATTATTGTCTATGATTTTTATATCTTGCCCTGCGAACCACACAGGCCATGTGTGTCGTATAGTGCTTTTGTATAGGGCTTTTCATTTGATGTCTGCTTTTCAGACAATACTTCTTTCCAGCCAGAATTCTTTGTGCAATACCTCAAAATAATACGCTTTTTTCAGGACTCAAGGTCGACCTCAACTTTACAGCCAATGACTGCTGTAACAACATATACAACATTGAGGTTGTATTTGTTTAGGCTTAGTGTTATACAAGTATGAAGCTGAAAGAAAGGTTGGTATAAACAATGGTAGCTGCCAAGGTGGTGCCTTTCTACAGTGCCTTTTTCAAGTTCTTTACATAAGCACACTAACTTCATGTGTGTATATTTCTGCTGAGCAGTCAGAGTGCATGGTCTGCCAAGGGTCAGCTCCCTTGGAGAGGGGATGTGTTAACCATCTTCCTTAAAGAATCTTTGGTAGTGATGTTGCGCACCATAGATGCAGTGCTATTCATCTTGAAGGTGCTGGCTTATATGAATCACATTCCTTTTCATTGATTCCTGCGATTCAATTTGTGGCATTCATTCCTGGGATTACTATATTATTACTATATTAAGTATATACAAATTAAAAAAAAATATCTGATGTAATGTGTGTGTACTACCGGCGACTGAAGCAAAATTCCTTGAGCTTTATGGTTACCCACTTCTGATGCAACAATTGGGAAATCAGCCTCAATGCAGCCCTGACATTATGGTCATTTGGACTTGGCGTATGTGTAAACGACTAATTAGTGAGGAAAACACTGTCAAGATACCATATGGTGGGAAAGGCAGAGCAGCTTGCAGAGGGCTGGTGCCACCTAGTACATCTAAGAATGTCAAATGCTGTGAAGACAATCTGTGTCCAGTATCAAGGTACAATATATGTAAATGAGGTCAAATTTGATCAAGATTTTGACATTATTTTTGTGTGTGTGTGTGTGTGTGAGAGAGTGAGAGAGAGAGAGAGAGAGAGAGAGAGAGAGAGAGAGAGAGAGAGAGAGAGAGAGAGAGAGAGAGAGAGAGAGAGAGAGAGAATTGTAAGATAGATCAGTGGGTTTTGTGTGGTAGGAGAATTCTCCATTATTTTCAGGTTTAAAACAAATTTGTTCTAAGCACCATCTACTGTACATTACAGTGAGAAAAACACACCAATTGACATGCTCAATAATGTCAACCCTCAAAGCACACAATAATTTCTCAGAACTGGGATATAGATGAGAGGGCATTGCATTGGGTCAGATGGATCTCATGAGATTATGCTAATGTTGAGAGAAGGGATGACAAATCCTTGTGTGATGCCACATTATGTAACTATTTCTTCAGCTTTTCTACTTTCTTCATGATTGTCTTATAATAGCATTGACAGAAGATGGAGAGGTGTTGAGTTCCAAAGAAGGCAAGGAGATTACAGGAGCACACACACTAAACCAGTAGCAGTGTATTAGGACTGTGCAAACATTGTATAAATTACTGTATGTGTTGTCAGTCTCCTCACAAAGTTTGGGATTTATAAAAATCTAACTTGACATGAGAAAATGTTTACCACCATGCAAACTCTACACAATACTTACCCAGACTCTAATCATGAGTGGGATTATGATAACATGGCAACATGAAATGTAAAAGAGAGACAATGTGCATGAACTGTGCAATTGGGGAGCTCTGTGGTTCACTAGACTATGAGTTATGCCTTGTACTCACAATATTTTGGGTTGGCATCCAGCGCTAAATCAAAATGTTGCCTGTCACCTCCAACAAAATTGTGTCTTCCATCTCTCTCCTGTCATCTTCCACAATATTGTCCAATTATGTGGAAATGGTTAAAAAAAAACTGCGGTGATACTGAATTCAGACTACACTCTATTTTGAGTGTAGGTATGGTTAAATGTGTCATTAATGTTCCAACATCATTTTCATCAATGGTAACTTTTCTTTTTACACTCACAGCTAAGTTACGAATAGAGCTTTACCAAGAAATGTGTACAGTCATGACGAAGTAATTACAGCTGTGGTTGTCACAGGTTTAGAATGATAAGAGCTTGAGTTTAATGTCATAATTCCTGGGGAATTAGGCTACCATTTTTTAGAAACTTCTCTATTACCAAACTATGAAACTGTTTATATGTATATTGTGGGAATGGTATAATAACCCCACAAAACTCTAAAAGATAACATACTTGGTCATTGTACATTTTCTTCAATGCTGGGGACATTCTCACAGGTCTGCATAAATGGTATTCAGAGATTTATGTCTGTTGAGTGGCTACCATACAGTATATGCACAAGGGTATTACTAGGAAAAACCTTCTATTTTTCTCAAAAACTAAGGTGAAGCTAGACTGTAAAAGAAAGTGTTTTTTGTTCCCACAGAATTACCAGATTCTTACCACATCCTTTCTCAATGCAATAATGCCAATAAACATTGCAGTGCATAGAGTAATTATGGTGAAGATGAACTGTAAAAAGCAACATTTAATCCTATGGTATCAAAAATTATATATTGAGTTATATTTCTAAACACCATATATCCATTTTGTGATAAGAAAACACTATCTGAAATGTGTCATTCAACAGCACTAAACTAGAGGATCCATTCCAGTCTGTAAAACTGGTCAATTTGTCAACCAAGGACTGTCATTTGTTTAAATGTTGTACTATCAGTCATTTTGTAAGAGCTTTTTTTTTTTTTCAAATAGTGAATAGGCATGTCTAATGTCGGAATTACATGTCGGAATTAATTTCTTCAATTACATTTCATGTGGCACACAGTACAATGAAGAAGATTCCCATTGACAATTTATACAACTAAGAGAACAGGAGGAAAGGAACACAGTTGTAATTATGGATTCTCATTGATACCAACAATTGAAGTTACCATTTCTTTCAATTAAGGGCCCTTCATTTTAGCATCACATAGCTGTGACAGTATTTAATGACCCTCCAAAGTTAAACAACGAAGATATGGAATTTAAGTAAGAAATTTAAGCCTTTCTCTTTCTCTCTCCCTCATTCTCCCTCTTTCTCTGTATATTGCTGGCCAGAGAGAAAGGAGATGAGAGTAGAAAAGGATCATGCTGAGCTAGAGGGGTGAGCTAATGACATGGACGTAGAGGGGACCCCCTGCCAGTGCGGACGACTGTGATGACAGGAGACATGAGAGAGGAGCAGCAGGCCTTTCAAGTTTGAAGGAGGTTTGATGCAGCTCCTTGCTGTGGGCAATTGTACCATCTTGGAATTTCAGCTGCGCTCTACTCCTTCCTTTCACATTGTTCAGAGGACAGAGGACGTGTTCATATGTGTGAGGACTGCTTAGTTTGCCCTTGGAAATCTGCTATACCATTTTATTTCTTCTAAAACCCTAGATCAAGCCTTCCCAACCTTGGGGTCAGGATCCCATTACGGGTCCCTTGATATGAGAGAGGTGTCTCTAGATAAATGACTGAACGTGTTTGTGCAATGGAAAACTACTAATCTTCCTTTTGACTTCACAGAAGCCACTGTGAAACCCACATAATCTTATAGCATATACACAGTTATCATTGAACAAAAGCAACTTGATTTGTCACCCTAACAACTGAAACATTTTAATGCACTCTGTACAATGTGTAATTGGTACAATGAGAACACTCATTTTACATGTTTTACAAGCTCGCTTCACAGGGATTCCCTGACCTCAATATGGGGTCACCAGCCAGAAAATGTTGGGAACTCCTGCTCAAGATGTGGTCACTAGACACTGAAGGGCTTTTCACATTCAGCACATACCCTCCGCCTTGCAGTGAACAGTGAACCCTCCATGATCCGCACTAGAATACAGTTCAAACGGTGAAATCTTGGCTCAACCATGTTATCAAGGTCAACAGGCACCACTTTAACCCGTGGTCAATGGCCATGAGTAGGCACTTCGTATTTAGCACTTTGGCCTGGCTTGTACCTTGAACTCCCTGCTGGCCAGCAGCACAGCAATGAAAGATGAACACACACTTTTATCCAATCTGCCATTTGAAGTGGATCCAATTCCAATGGTGAAATGGAGGTATTTCAATTTAGGAATGAGTTTACACCAAGTGGGAATATCACAAGTTATCAACCATATTTCACACAACAGCTTCTGCTGCTCTCTATACCCTCCGGAATATTTAGCTATCTCGTTCCTTTGAATGACTTTTTCTGACTTTACACATGGGCAATTCTACAGTCAAATACACATTTGTAGGTGTAATATAAGATGCAGCGTAGGTCTAATTCCAACCATGCAACAGCCCACTTTGGGTGCACAGGCATGCGCTTCATTTTTTGTGAATAGTATATAACAATTGTTGATTGGGTGTGCACCTACAGTCTTGATAATCCCATCAACTCTGAACAGAAAGCATATCTCAGACAATACGACACAAAAACTTTTCTAATTGTTCAGTGCAGTGCTTAATTTGTAATTATGAGGTCCTGGAACACCAAGGGGTCGGTGTTCCCGCGAGTCGGTCTGGAGGGAAAAGGTTCCGGAACATATCAAGACAACAAGCGCATTGGAGGCACGGTGGTGCTCAGTGCAGTCATACAGCTTACTGTAGACCTAACAGCCTAAACATCACGAAATGACCAACTATATGACCTTAGAGCTCCGACTACTGCTGACCTATAACAATATTTGATTATTGCATAGGCTACATAATGCTCATTTTGTCTAAAATGATGGGTTTTTACAAACCTGCCCTTCAAGAAGTGAACTAAAGATATAACTGCGCTGTGCACAACATAAAATGCCCACATACTTGGCTGTGAGATATCCTAATTATACATAAAGGAACCTGCAATGGCTTCCACCATTTACCAGACAAATTCTGGCTCGAGTAGTTAAGCATCAATATTCAACACAAATACTTTCATAGGATATCTACTTTGAACGTAGGAAACAATGTCAGCGAATAATGTAATAAAATAAAATGTATCATGGTCATGCCATGCAGCTAGAAGTCGGCCTAAATGTGCACACTCAGCTGGACCGCGCTGGTTTTGAAATGCCCACATTGATGTGGGGCTTACAGCCCTTCACTCAACCAATTATATTACCAATTATTTCTGGACACTCAATGACTCGCAATGTCCCACATATTTAACTGTGGGACTTACAGGTCCGCACTCCAAATAATTTCTGTTTTAATCTATGCAAATATGAATTTAGATGTTATTGTCCCAGCAGAGAACAGTTTACAAAAAAAAAAAAAAACATGCTTACTTTGTCTAATTTTCCAAAAATAGTCTACACAGCGGACATATGGACAGCAAATTCAACTGTCTTTTAGCCATGACGATGTCTGAAGTTTACCATAACACACTCTGCAGAGCAGCTCACTCATGTGACGTGATCACTATGCACTTGTTGCTACTTTCTAATAGGGTAATCACCTGTTGTCTTATGGAAATGAGCCAATTCGGTTTTTGGAAGGGAGGGGAAAGGAAGAGTCAACTATTGGGATTATTACATGGCAGACAAAAAAAAAAATTTAAAAAAAACTTTCATGCCACCAGAGGTGCCGGGTCCATGCAAATAAGTACCGGAATGCAGGTAGTCCAAAACCGCGAGGTGCCGGATCCTGTTCCAGCAGGATCCGGCACAAATTAAGCACTGGTTCAGTGACAATAATGCAAATCAAATGCCAACATTTTCAGCTATTAAAAACTCAAATGCACGCATTGTATTTATCATCCAAAATGGGGAGCTACCTTTTACAGTAAATAATGAGTGAAGAATATTCACTGAATGGTAAATTAATCCTCAACATCAGGCTATGCTAACAATAGCTTAGTATAATTTTAACTTGGCAGGATAAATAGCTAAACCTTTTTTTTTTTTGCAGTTTTATTGGTTGATGTGTAGCCTATTTTGAATTTTAAACAGATAAACATAATGAGATGAAGCTCAACCCATCGCACATAGAAGCACTATATTGTAAATTTTCCAACCCAATAGGATTGATGAATTTTATTTGAACATGCTATAATGACAACTCTGAATTAGATCAATTGTGAGTAGACCTACAGTCGTTTTTTTTAGCCCATCTTTACCATTCAATGTCACCATATTTTTATGAATTCCAAACTCTAGGTTGAAATAATGTGGACATTTGGTGGATATGCACTGTTTTTACATTGGAACCTACACTGGAAATGTGTTGATGCTCATTTACCTGCAAAAATCTTTACTTATCAAATTGGTCTTGGTAAAAATCAAGCTCTGAACACATACGTTCATTTGGGCAGGGGGATAAGTGATTCTCTGCATATTGTAGAAATACTTAATCAATACCACAAATAAGCCTATATGCATTATTTATCGCACATACTGATGCCTGCCACTTCTGTCATTTCATTTTAGAGCAATCAATTCTAAAAATATATATACAGTCTCTTTTATTATGCCACCAGACAAGCAATGTTGTGGATATTCTTTTTCAATCACACCATTTAGGAGAGAGCTGCATCACTGTTAGGAAAGAGAAACACAGCACTCCAGCGCTGGGCAGTGCTTGACACCACTGGGACAGGGGAAATTCCCCAACAGTTGCAGTACTGAGAACAGTGATTTATTAGTAAAACTGATCCGTTTCGTATTCACCAGGGTTTGCTTGGCACCGCAAACATCAAATGGTGTGCATGGCAATGTGTACAAACTATGGTCCAAATTGGCCTGCATAACTACTGATTTGACAGGAAGCCAACATGGAACTTTGTATTCCACTGAAGGGCAGTGCCAGACATAGGTATGCTAATGTGCCCTCGCACTCACTTGATAACAAATATGCTTTTAACGTTTAGTCTAGCACATCCAGAACACTTCCAGTCACTTCACCGGCTTCCCATTTGTGCTTGCATCAAATTTAAGACACTGATACTCGCTGATATTCCAAACTCCGCCACGTTCGCTCCGCTCCTCCACCCTTGCAGGTCGTCTAACCCCTCCATCGCTACGTGGGCTCAGAAGTCGCTCATCCCAGTCGTAACTCTTCTCATCCCTGGCACCACGATGGCGGAACGAACTCCCCGCTTTTGTCAGAACGGCTGAATTGTTACCCATCTTTCCCTGGAGACTGAAGACCCATCTCTTCAGGTTACAACTCGACCTCACTTGCATTGACCAATCTATCATGTAAAGATCTCCTTCCTCTTCTATTCTTTAATATAGTGATATACGGTCGGTTTGACTACTGTTGAGTAAATAACATAATCTAATGTTATGTAATAATCTAGTACCGGTAAAGGTCCTAGCTGCTGCATAACTTTTAACTGAGGCCCGTGTAAAGGGAGCTACAGTAGTCCAAATGAGATGATATACGTAAAAGCATGGATAACTTTCTCCAAATCCACAGAGGATAAAACCTTTTACTTTTTGACATATTCCTCAACTGAAAGAAACAGGACTGTACTACCTTCTTAACCCTTGTGATATCTTCATATTCTATATGCTCCCCTTGTCCTCGGGTCAAAAATGACCCGCTCTCACTGTCCCTCCTAGTATAAAGCCTCTTCATTTACTTTTTAACCCAAAATCTATTTTGCATGAAGAAACAACCTGTCACGTATCAACAACTTGGGGAATATCTGTGTTTTCCTACCTCACAGTCCAGGTATTCTGTATTTACTCAGTGTACACCACTGTACACTGTACAGTGCTGTACAGTTTTACTGTAAAATATACATCATAAGTGGACTAGTACTGAAGCACCTTTATAACATTATGACCCCATCCGACTCTATTCTCGCGAGAAAAAGAGTGCTTCATAGTTACTACAAATTATTTAGCAATTTTTTTAAAAATTTTAATTAGTCTGTAATAACTGTTGGATCAAAAATGACCCAAAGACAATCTTTGTACCCTGATGGTGTACAGCTTTTATAAACATATAAACAAGGTAAATGTTTCACTTTTTCTAATTGTAAGATCACTCCAGGAGAAGTCATTACATTTCATGCAGAAAAAAAATAATTTTTACTGCTGTTACACTCAGAAACGGGTCATTTTTGACCCAAGGACAACATGAGGGTTAACCTGGGCTGCGTTTCCCAATAATCTTTCTTAGCTGTTACGAAGGTTTCCTAAGAGCAATTTTAATAAGGTTCGTACATTTTACACGCGTTGCCCAAAACAGCACTTAAGCCAAGAGCATCTTACCTTAAGTGCGTCTTTGGTCGTGTTCCATTACTTTACGCTTCACCCTGCGTTGTGCAGCTGATAACCAATCACAGCACAGACGAGGAAGGTCTTGAATTGAGTGCACATTGGGCTCTGGAAACCACTTTTGACAGGTATGTAAATGTAGGCTACAGTTAGTCGCGCTGTCCAGTTTTGAAATGTATAGTTGTTTATGGTTGATTGTAGGCTTACTGCATTAATTTCCACACAAATAGGCATTTTGTCAAAACCTTGAAAATACACAAAATAACATTTTGTGCTGTTTAGGATACTATGACAGGTTACATTTAAAAAATAAAGGCAATCGCACAGAAAGGAGGTTGTGATATGACAACATTGTACTAAAACACAATATTGAATAGTCTAAGCTTAGGACTCAAGTGTTCTCACTGTATTGTTATTATTAAGCATTAGGGGTGGGAAAAAAAATCGATTCACTTAAGTATCGCGATTTTTTTTATTACGATTTTTAAATCGATTTTTTTATTCCTGAATCGATATAATTCAAATTCAATTGCTTCATTTTAGTCTATGCTTATTAGACGAGGTGGAAAGAAGTTACCGCTTTTATCCAGCAGATGGCGAAATGTAGCCTATTTGTGTTGAGGTAGTTGGTCTAGACTTTGATGGTCAGCAGCCCAGAACTGGGGAGCAGTGTGTATTTAAGACACAGACATCCGTGGCCCACGAAGAGTTAACCATAAAGTACACACCCCCTCCCCTCGACTTGCCTGAGTCCTTCGTTCTGTCTTGCCGATAGACGGAGAAACCCTCCGGCGTGACAGCACAGTCGGACAGGCTGGGCTCCAGCCACGTCTTGGTGAACGCCAGAAAGCAGCAGCTCCTAATGTCCCGTTGGTGTTTAATCCGTGCGTGCAGCTCGTCTCTTTGTTGTCCAAGGACTGAACGTTAGCTAGCAGAATGCTGGGCAGAGGGGGTTTGTTGTTTCTCTGTTGGGTTCTGCACAGAGCCCCGGTGCGCTTCCCTCTCTTTGTTTTCCTCCGTCGGCGCGCAGGTAAACAAAAGACCCAGGGGAGTACGTGGTCCGCGATGTCAAAAGTCGGCTTTAAGTCCGAACTGGCTGACAATCGTAACTCCAAAAGTGTTTGCCGATCATACTGAATGAGTGAAAGTACCGTATGTGCAAAAAGAACCAGTAATACAAAGTAAATACAAACAAGTTTGCTGAGTTGACACAGAGCTCTGAGGTGCATTCCATTTGGCCAAAATGCGTGATGTGCATTGGATGTCCACAGGATATGACTCATGATATATCATGAGTCATATTTCCAAAAACAATGCACATCACATGTCATTTAGTCACATAAATTTTATGATTTGACTATATTTTACTCACATTGAAATTGAATGAGCAGTGCATGGGACATAGCAAAATAGCATGCATCCTCTTATACAAAACTGAAAAAAAAAAATCTAGAAAATGTATCTAAAGAGCCAAGTAATGTTTTTTTATTAATATAAAGACTTAGCCCAATATAACAAACCCTTTCATAGTAATTTTTATGTTAAGTTAACATGGCAAATGAATTATTTATGTACAGGACACCAAAAGGCACCCTACAGCGATATTGTCCCATATACAGTCTCTAGAAGTGTATGATTCAACTTTTTCCCATGGTCTAGTGTTAAAAAAGCAAACGAAAATCGCAATAAATTGTAATATCGAATCGCAATACTTGTAGAATCGCAATACGTAAGAATCGCAATACATATCGAATCGGCACCCAAGTATCGTGATAGTATCGAATCGGGAGATAAGCATATCGTCCCAGCCCTATTAAGCATGTTGCCAAGTTATTCAAAGTTTCTTTTAAACAGCCCCCAACACACACTGTGCTGCCCTCGGTATATGTGCTCTATATAACTCGGCAGTCAGATAAACGCCTTCCTAACATCAAGACTCTGAAGACAGTTGTCTATTTGTCCACAGGATTATTGACAAGGAAAGGGTGAAACTAAAACACACAAAAATGCATAATCAACAATATGCTTGCTTTTTACACATACAAATATACACAATGTAAATATACTCAATCTTTAATGTGAATTAAATTACCTTGTTTTTACTGCTACACTTTTTATGTATTATTGCATATTTAACGATACATGTCCCTATGTAACATCATATTTTAACACGTCATCAACTATTTATTCATATTTATTTGTATTTATTCTCTCCTATGAACTTCAATGGCTTAGAAACAGTGTAGTCATTAGCGATAGTAACTCGGTGGACTTCTTGCATCAAACTTCACAAAAACGTAACATTGTCACAAAAATAATGGTCTGCGATTGTAGATAACAATAAAACAAATCAATACATACCAACGATGCTACCAAAGGCATAAGATGTATGCAGATTTCACTGGATTCGGTTCAGATGCAACGAAAACAGCAGTTCTCTGTGCCATGCGCACTTACTTCCTGATTACTGGTCACATGACAGGTTAAAGGCGATTTCTTGTTACTACCTTCCTGAGATTCTTAAAGTGACCACGACGTAATACAGAAACGCCTGAAAATTACTTAGAAAAAATGTAAACAAGACTTCTAGCTTATATTAATTTAACAATTCTAACAAAACACACACACAGCCACAAATAACCCATTTTGTATTTTATTTCACTTTTTCCTCACTTACCCCAATTGCTGAAGTTCATTAAATCAACAATTAAAGTCCTGATTATGCCCTGAAAATGGGTAGTCTGCATTTCACATAGTTTTTAAATATGTTTGCAGTTGGTGTTTTTCACTCTACTAAATATTTTATCGTGGTTATAAACATTGTGTGCATATTCTACTGTCGACTATAAAGCTGCCTCATGATACTTTCTTCCTTACGTCGTTCTTAGCGTTCTACGAGTGGTCGGAAGCACTCGTGATCTATGACGTGTTTTTAAGAGCATCGTTAGTTAAGAAGCTTTTGGGAAACCCATCGTAACCTTAAGATGCTTCTTACGATGTACTTTACAAACATCTTAGCCCTCGTCTTCAAAGGTCAAATCATTTACAACCCCCCCAGGTTTCTGGCCACTGTTTTAACATTGGCAGACAGACTATCAAATTTGCTTTGAATGATGCTTCATGGGATGGGAGGGCTGAATAAAATGATTTAAAATTTATCTTCGTTGAGCTATAAAAAGTTCTGAGACATCTAGCGCTTAATGCAGAGTTCAGTCTGTCAAGGCTGTTTGGATTGTCAGGATTCAGTGGAAGATATATCTAGGTGTCATCGGCATAGCAGTGAAATGGATTATGGATTATGTGGCTGAGTCGGATCGTGTAAGTATCCCCTTTTCTGAAGACAGGGCCCAAAATGACATACCCAAAATTACTGTTCTTGAACCCCTTTGACTACAGGCATAATCTTGGACTTTCCTGAAACGTAAGCCTTGGAAGTTTGTTGATCTACAGTATCAAAAGCTGCACTGAGGTCTGCTGTCATAAGTTACTTTAAGATGCACCATCTCTGTGGTATGCAGAGCTCTAAAACCAGGCAGATGTTTTTTTTTTTAAATAGATTATTGCTGTTTAAAAAAAGAAATCAGATGGTTAAAAACTACTTTCTCTAAAACTTTTGATAAAAACAGCAGTTTAGAGATGGGTCTACAGTTATTGAGGGTTGATGGATCAAAGCTGGGATTCTTAAGGAGTGATTGAACTACCGCATGTCTAAAAATATATCAAAGGGAAAGTACCAGTGGCCAGAAAGCTGTTTATAATTGATAAAATACTAGAAGGGACTATATCAAAGACCTCTTTGAGAAACTTGGTGGGAACAACATCTAAGTGTTGGACAGCAGGGGAGATTTGGAGTGTAATACTCTCTACCTTGGTGGAAAATAAAAGAAACTCCCCACATTTCTCAGAGGTAATGTGGATGTCCCATCAAAAGTTATTTCAATATTTGAGCTTTGTCTCTTTAGCTGTTCTTGTGTCAGTAGATATTGTTTGACCTCAAACTTTTACACTCCTTTTTGATAATGTCCACCAGAGTGATACAATGTCTGATGGAGTGACATTTACACTGTAAATAGTATGGTCCTGTATAACTAGTGCTGTATAAATCACATACATACTGTTTTCCTAATGAAATATAAAAAAATAACTGTCAACTATAAGGGGGGTAGGGTTGTCATGGTGGGCGGTGTTACCGGTGGCATACGGTCTTGGAGTCCACACCGGTGTTATTTGCCCCACACCGGGAATACCTCTATTTAGTATTTTGTAAAATAAAAGCACATATTCAGAGCTTCTATGTTCAAGTTAGGCTACTATATGATAAATGGACATACTAAAACATACTGATCACTAATATCTGATCACTAATATGACAGATTAGGATGAATAGGATTAATTAATTGTCCTTACCTAGTGACAGTAATGTGTCCAGTACAATCCAATGGGAGCCTAAAGAAGGGCAATATGCCAGAATCTGCACTGCACTCACATTAACTCTCTGAGTGTTGAGCAGTGTTATAAATCTCTGATTAAAAACTGCTAGGTTTACAAATGCCGTTAATACAGTTTGGAGAGGAATTTGAAGTTTCACTTTCATTGTAGTGACGCTGACTTTGCTAGCGCTTAGACCCCCTAGTGGCGACAGGCGGTATAACCGGTGTGGCCGGTGTTGAGGAGGGAAACAACACCGGTGTCAAAATGGCACCACCGTGACAACTCTAAAGGGGGGTAGACATCTCCATCACATGGTTCTCCTCAGGATGTGAATTTGGTATGTGAATTTTAAAGGTCCCATATCGTGTAAAACAGGATTTCCCGCATGACAACTCCGTACGGTAGCCAACTAAATCCACACAATCCATATTAGAAAAGCGAGCCTTTAAACGAGCCGTTTGGACTTCCGTAACTTTGTGGCATCACAAAGGTATGCTCATTATCATTTTCGTTAGAAATAATAGACTAGAAGACTGCGGTTGTCATTGTTTATTACCGGAGAGTTTTCCTTGCCTCTTGCTGTCTGTAGCTACCGTGTTTGTGGTGTCTCACGTTTCACTCTTGAAACGGTTAGCCAATCAGAACAGAGGGTGGTTAATATTAATGAGCCTTAAAGACACAGCAACAGAAACAGCCTGTTCTTGGCAAGGCTCAGAGAGATGCTGGAAAATGAACGTGTAAAAATGGATTGAGAGTGTTTTTGGTACATGGCACCACACAAACAGCTTTGAATGGACCTCAAGACATAAAATAAAACACTGGAAAGTGTAGAATATGGGACCTTTAAGAAATCAGTTACTTTCAAGGCCATCCATTCATTTCCAAATACTTTTAAGGCCTTATGTTGTTGTTATTATTATTATTATTATTATTATTATTATTATTATTATAATAATGTGTAGTATTCTGAAGCAAGGTCAAACATACAATCTAAAGTCCACTGAGATGTAAAGGATCTTGTATCAGATTTATGAGGAAGAAAGCCAGAATTAGAAAATTTCTGATTGGAAAAAAAAAAATCCAATACATTAAAATTGGCCTACAACTTAAATCAGAAGTCTGATTGACATAAACATCTAAAATATATGCGTTTTAAAAATGGTCTATAGTAGAAAAAATGTCAAAAAGCCAAACAGGGTTAATAGCTTACTAATGGACTGTAAATAGTCCTTAGAATTGTGAAACACTCAGAGTTAAGTTCTTTGACAGTATAGGCTCTGATCTACTTTGATTTGAATGATCTTGAGCTGTTTTGATTCATTTGAGTTGCAATGCCTCCTATTAACACACGAATATTAAAATGTTCATATTCTAAGACAGAGCTGAAAAGGGGCTGAAAATAGCAGAGGCAAGAACATTTATATGTAGAAAGCTTCACATTATAAAGACAAATTTAGGAGCAGACTAATTGAGGCAATGTAATTCGTCAATTAAGGATAATTTATTTTCCAAGGCGCTGCTGTCTTCCTCTGATTCAAA